>NC_141822.1:17876253-18207825 GCF_982586985.1 Callionymus lyra | reverse complement strand
CTGAATGTATCACTGTTTTACGAGCTCACTTTTGATTGGTCTACGAAGGGTTACAAGCGTCTGGAGGATGCTTCCATTTTTTTTTTTTAGTGTGTTATGATGAAGAAGGTGACGATGAATTTGTCTTCAGTTGGGTGTCCAGGTCGCCATGACAACAGAGCCCTAAATAATGTTATTGATAATGTTTTTTTTGTTTTTTTTAAGCCCAATATTTGACACCACAAGTGTTTTACTTTCTCTTTAAACTATGTTCGGCGCAAAGGGGAAACATAAACCTGTCAATCAAGCACTTCACCATGGAGATCAAACACGGAAGTTTATGTTTATAAAGAAAAAACATGTGTAACAAGCGACACCAGTGCAGCGTCTTCAACTTTTCTTCCAGCAACTGACTGCAAAAACTTCAATTTCCCATCTATTCACACGCGGGGGTAAAACCATTTCAAGCAGAGAAGCACAACATGCCCCCCGACCTTCAACCCCCTCATTGTTCTCAGGTCGCCCTGACATGCACAACAGGTACACACGGCTCCGCAAACACTCATCGAGCTCATGAGCAAAACAAACACTTTTAATCTCCGCTAAGAAGTTATCATGACTGTGTTACCGCTCCAGGAAATTGTGACGCGTTTCCATGTCGTGAGAGGTGTAGCCACATGAAGGGGTCAAGTTGCCGTCCTTGAAAAGGTCAATTAAAGGTCGCCGGACTTCGACCAACAGCTGTACTAACAAAGCGATGGAAAGTGAGGGTTTGGATTTCTAACACTTGCATTTGATCCAGGGAGAGTTATTAAAGTAAAGATGATGGACGTCGACAGTTTTACTCTTAAAGACAGTTTGGTAAATGAAGATTCTGGCCCCTCGTCCAGGTGGAGTTTGACACCCCCTGGGTTTTTAGAGGTTTGGAAATGTGGAGGAAACCCCGACGGGCTCATCATCGCTCGGCCCGGGTGTTAAGGTGCGTGGAAACCGAGCGGGAAAGAGAGACGTTTGCAGGGCAGCAGAAATAGATCCGGATCCGGTTTCACCCGCGGAGACAAAGTTAACCAGACTAACTGCTGAACAGATCGTTTTCCAGTACATGTGTGTGTGTGTCGGTGTGTGTGTGTGTGTGACGGGTAAAGGATTCACACTCGCACAGAATCATAATCTCACAGTCACACTGAGCATGTTGGTCCAGAAAATCACGACAGTTTGGTTGAGAATGTACGTCGTCGTTCTAGTGATTGTAGAGTAGAATGTATTAACTCGTAGACAGATATGTACTAAATATATATATATATATATATATGGACACATATATATGATTAAATATCAAACAAAAATGTACATTTTCCTTGACTCGTGTTGGCTCCATTTAAAAACTTACCATGATTTCTTTTACACTTTTCAATTGGATTATTTTTGCTGACACAAGTGTTTTTCTTGTCGATATATTTTTTATTTATTTTTTTGACAAGTATTGGCTGAAATCCATGTTTGAAGATGTTGCCTTTGAATCTATATATGGTGAACGACATGTTTCATGACGTATCTGGGGAAATAAATACAAAAAAAAGATATTTATGCGGCTGTGTTATTATATTGATGAGTCGCAGCATTTATGACGACGTCTCAGTTCCTCCATCTTTGCTTGATGAGCTGACGAATAAAGAACGTTTGGACTTTAATACAATCTCTGCCTTTTTTCTTATTTTATATCAAACTTCCTCTCGTCCAATAGCTCGTCAACATCTTCTCTTATGAAACTTATGTTGTAAATACCTACATTTAAAAATTCCTTATTAAAAGGAGTTCTTAGTTACTTAATACGTCTTACAAACTAGTTAATATCATTTATTATTGTATCATAATAATCATACATATTATTGCTGTTTTTAAGCTTTTTTGTTAAGTAATAATAATATTATTAAAAAAAAAAGAAAAAGTAATATATTAAAAACGTTATTTATTTTTGTCGTGTATTTTTAAAAAAAAATAATATATTAAAAACAAAGTTATAAAATAAAAACATTTACTATTGCTAAAAAATATATATACTGTATATAACAGGAAACACAATTATTATACAAATAATAATAATTATGATTATTATTGTTATATTACTATGTTATTACAATATAATTATAATTGTTGTTAAACAATAATACGCAAAAACAATTATTGGCATTATTTTACTTTATTATAATATAATTATCTTTAAATAACATTATTATTATAAAAACAAAGTAATATTATATAAATAATAATAATTGTTGCTAAGCATTATTGTTAAATAATATTATTATTATAAAAACAAAGTGATATTATATAAATAATAATAGTTGTTGTAAAGCATTATCGTTAAATAATAATATTATTATAAAAGCAAAGTGATATTATAAAAAATAATATTATTACAAAAACCAAAACAATATAATAAAAATGATTATTATTGTTGTTAAGCATTATTGTTAAAATAATAATATTGTTTTAAAAACAAAGTTATAAAATAAAAACATACACTATTGCTAAAAAAAAATAGATATATAACAGAAAACACAATAATCCCAAAAAATGTATTTATGAATATTATTGTTATATTACTATGTTATTACAATATAATTATCATTATTGTTAACCAATAACACGCGAAAACAACAACAATTATTACTATTATTTTACTTGTTATCATAATATTATTATTGTTAAACAATACTACATAACAAAAACAACAATAATAATACTTATTATCATTATATTCCTATGTTATTATATATTTACATTAATATCCTGCGAGCGCTGGTGTCGACGGCACGAGCTCACAGGTGATAACTGCCGAGTTAGTCTACATGACGTTCCAGCGCCGCGACGCCTTCGCAGCACGAGCCGTCAATCACCATCGCAAGCACCATCTTGACGGGCCAGGCTGAGATTTGAGTGACGGCTCACAGCTGCCAATCACGGAGCCGTGCGATGAAAACAAGGAAGTGGAAACGATCAGGACCAGGAGACGAATGAAACATCTCTGGGTGGTTTTCAAACCACTTCTCCTGCCACTGGAGTTATTAACTTCATTATCGTATCAACCCTCGTCGTGCCAGGTCAACCAACCAAACCTAAAAGACTATTATGGTCTGTTTACAGTATTTCAATTGCCTAAGTATGTTCTGAGTGAACTCAATGTCCTGCTGTGAGGCAGCTGGAGAAGGATCCCTGAAGAAGAAGCTCTAAAAGAAGCATCTATTGACTCAGCTGTCGACAGGTTTAAGTTACGACGCCAGGAAACGGATCCTGGTGAAACCTAGAAGTCGTAATTAAAGAAGATAAAATGGCGGCGAGCGTGCGCAGGCTGGCACGGAACACAGGGTATCATGTCCTGCAGATCTGTGGTCCGTGGAGATTAACCAACAATCACACTTGGCTCATGATAGCAGGGGTCTCAACGGGCCGGCGGGCCAATAGAGGTCAATCCTTGTTAAGACTGGGTCCTAGTCTGATGGTTTTAAACAGTTTTTTTCTGCTGTATTTGATCCAGTATATAAATGATAGTATTTAACGTGATGATGTTTATTCCATAACTACCTGAAGTCGGCCAAAGATGGAGGTCCTTGCTTGAACCTTGGGCCTCAGACTATTACATTTTAAGAGCAGCAAATTACCCGTGAACCATGAGTTTGAGACCCATGAAATATTTGCATGTTTATTTTTGTTAATCTCGTCTTGTCCTCAGTGTTTTCAGCTGAAATAAAACTATTTTTAACCTTGATCAAAAAATGATTAACCGTAATCAAACAATTTTTAACTGAATTCAAACAATTTTCAACTGAAATCAAACAATTTTCAACTGAAATCAAACAATTTTCAACTGAAATCAAACAATTTTCAATTGTAATAAAATAATTAACCGTAATTAAACAATTTTCAACTATAATCAAACAATTTTCAGCTGAAATTAAACAATTTTCAACTGAAATCAAACGATTTTCAATTGTAATAAAATAATTATTAACTATAATCAAACAATTTTAAACTATAATCAAACAGTTTTCAACTGAAATCAAACAATTTTCAACTGAAATCAAACAATTATCAACTATAATCAAACAATTTTCAACTGAAATCAAACAATTTTCAATTGTCATAAAATAATTATTAACTGTAATCAAACAATTATCAACTATATTCAAACAATTTTCAACTGAAATCAAACAATTTTCAATTGTCATAAAATAATTATTAACTGTAATCAAACAATTTTCAACTATAATCAAACAATTTTCAGCTGAAATCAAACAATTTTCAACTGAAATCAAACCATTTTCAACTGAAATCAAACAATTTTCAATTGAAATCCATCTTTCGAGCTGATCCGACAAGATATTTATTGGGAATCATCAGATGCAGAGAGAATAACTTCTTATTATTTCTGTCCATTATTCATACTTTTCTATTTCACTGAACAGAGTCTCGCGGGACGAGGTTTAAGAGAGTTTGGAGGATCCTGAACAGTTAACTTTAATTGAATCCCAGCGACTGTCATGGCTGAAGCTCAGTCGAGATGTTTCAAACAACAACGGTTCTTTTAAAAGTCTCGTCGTGACAGAGCCCGGCAGTGGAAAAGACAAGTGAAGCGCCAGTAACTCCCAGAGAGCCTCGCTCTTTCATCGCCGCCACTGAAGGATTCAGCAGGAAACCAAAATGACATCGCGCTGAAATGACGAACATTCATGTCCTTCAAAACCCTGGCAGTCATTATCGATCGAGGGAAATAGTTAAATAGCAGCAGAGATTTAAAAAATCCTCCTAATCTGGTCTCTGCACAGCAGGAGGAGGACGTGTGAGAAGTGAGATAACATGCGGATTCTCAGCCTTAACAAGCTTAAACATGTTCTTTACTGTGACAGTGATTCAATGTTCATAATCCGTGCTAGTTTTACCAGGAATATTTATTATTATTACGATTATATTGTTATTAAATGAAGAGAATACTTTAATGTTGCAATTTAAAATGTCTTGGACCCGTCACCCTGGCTAGATGGGACTGGTCGGTGGATTGTGTATCTCATAATATAAGAAGAGAATCATTGTTATTAATATTGTTATGATAGTAAATTATATTTTTGTGATCGAGTTGAAATGTATAATTCACTGAACTAGCCATACAAAAATAACTTTAGTTGAAATACCTTAAAATCTGGATTGCAAAAAGTTACTGTCAATCTAAGAAACAAGAACCAGATGAACTACACACAGAAAAATGCATAACATGCAGTTCTACTTAATGCATGCTCTGCCCTCTATTTGTCCCGCAGTGATGGTTTGCTTGTAGAGGGCTTTGCACACATTCACAAAACCATGGTTATATAGATAACCTGAGGATTCTACTTCATGCACGCTCTGCCCTCTACAGGCTGCTGAGGCAACACGTATAAAGGACTTTGCCTGGATTTGTAGACCACATTGATATAGATAATCTGGGGGATTTCAAGTTGAGGGGGTGGTCTGGCTGAAGAGGAAAATACAAAGATGGCCTTTATTTGTAAAACATTATCTTTCTTTTTAAATATAGTTGTCGTGCAGATGCATGAAAGAAAGAAATCCTCACTCGTCCCACCAGAGCTCCACCTCTGGAGTTTACTGTTACTGTCTATACTTAGAGCTCTGCAGGACGCAGAGAAGCTGATACTTCCCAAAACACGCTGGTTCAAAATGTTCTTACTCATCCAAATTCCAAGCATCCCCACATACTGTGTCCGTTACGTCGTCCCATAGTCAGCAGCAAAACCCCCCCGACATGGAGTGATGGATGATGTCGCCGCACAACAGGACCACCAGCATGCTAAACATGGCGGTGGAAGAATATCACTCCTAGCACGGCAACAGACACAGTGAGATGCTAGTACGAGAGCTGAGCGGACAGTTTGTAACAAGCCGCTTGTATAGCAGTAATATTCTGAAAAACAAAAGTTTACGTTTAGGATAAAACTTAATGTCATCCACGTCTAGCGTCTTCTGCGTCCACCAGCAAGACTTTGAATAAAAGAGCCACAATGTAAAGAATGATCGGAACAATGGATTTTAACTACAGACACAACTTTGTAGACCAGGGGTCTCTCAAAACCGGTCCTCAAAGTGCCGGTTTGTGGAACACTTTGGACACCGCTGCTGTAGACCATGTTTGAAAAAGTAGAACCCCGACTGACTTGACAGTCCTGGGATCTCTGTGAGCGTCGACGACTCTTGACCTTTGATGCCATTAAGGGACTTCAAGGTCACCGGCGACAACAGACGGCTCTCTCAAATACAGACGCCATGGATTACAATTGAACATTTCAGCCTCAAGAACCCGCTCTCTTGTCGAGGCGTGTCTTTATCTCAATGGTCCTTGACTTTACTTTCATATCCATTGACTTCAGCATGCGGTTTTATTTATTTACTTTTCATTGAATTGACTTAATAACATCAGCAGGGGAAACAAGTTCAGCTGGTCACTGTCCTTCAGTTCCTAATGAGTAGAGATGCTGCTGTTCTAAATAACAAGCAGGGATGGTTTTATTTCAAGTACTAGTCACCCTGGAGACCAGTCTGTGACTCAAGCAGAGACGTCTCACACACTCATTACTATCGATGGACTCTATATGAAGCCAAACCAGCAATCATGGTGTCGGTGTTAAAAGAATGAAGGCAGGGTTTGTTAAAAAAAAGAAAAGAAAAAGGAATTCAATTAAAATAACTGTGAAGGTGTTCTTGTGATGCACTAGTCTGGCGTATGTTCTTTCAGTTTAATTTTGGCGATAAAATGTGTGTGTGTGTGAGGGGTTTGACCACATGATCTACGATGAAGAGAGTTCGTATTTTAGACAAATAACAAAAACAGAGAAAAATGGACAAATACACTGCTATAGGTACCTAACCATACCTAAAATTGTTACCAATATGTATATTTTAGGGATTTTAAACTGATAATAAATCCCACTGAAGGACTAGTTAGCATATAATAACATCTACACAAGCAGAGACACATCAATTGTTAGCATGCTGCTAATATTTAGGTTATCATATCCTGATTCAGTCTTAACAATGTAATATCATTACATTACTTACTGTCAAAATAGCGTCATAAGAGTGGATGTTGACGATACAAAATGAAACACAAAAAGAAAAACGAGACATCAAATGTGTTATCAGAAGAAATATGCTACTAGCATAGCAAACATTAGCATCTAACTAGCATAATAGATAAGATGCTAACGTTTTGGTTTTGTTTTTTAAACTGATATTTAGGGTTTTCAAAAAAAAACAACACTATTAGCTTGCACAAGTTAAGTCTGGCTTTAAATTGTAAACATCATTTACTAGACAATTTAATACTTGATCAGCATTATTGTTTTGACTCAAAATGTATCTTATATTGGGTATTGTTTTGATTGTTTAAGCGCTTTGTGACCCTGGTCTGGAAAAGTGCTATACAAATAAAAATGACTTACTTATATTAGTTCCGGTTAAGTGTTCGTCGTAGTTTTATTTTGTCTTCTCAATGTGTCCAGCTGTGCAGCCGCTCTTAAAAACCGAGATAAACATTTCTGTAGCTTGAAGGTCATCAACGGTATTTTGAAAACTAGTATCGACACAGAAGAAGAAACTTGTGAATGTGATTGGTTTGTAAAAGGCGTCGCTCAGAGGTGAAGAAAAAGGCGGAGACGTGAGCACGTTTGTATCGATGTCTTTATAATCCATGAAGTATACACAATGCATCCTAATCTATTACAATTTCCACACATTGATAATGATTTTGTTGTTGATAAAGTTACGTTTTGGCATGAAATGAACCAAACAGCAGTCAGACGTCGAAGCTCGGAGCAAAGATATCAACATTAAAAACATTAAAAAAAAAAAACAACCTCATGTCGGATTAAACTGTAGCACAGCAGCAGGTAGGTAGGCAACATTAGTCAAAGTTACAAAGTACAAAATCATAAACAAAAGCTTAATGTTTGTTTCATATTTACAACCCAGTGCCTTTTTTTTTTCTCTCTCCGTTATTGATCTGAATATACTTCCTTCACCTCCTTCAAGTCTATGTACAGTCTCTGCTTCAGGATCGAAAGAATAAATGGCTGACATCACTTCCTTCGGAACACACCAGCGTGACAAGGTTCCCCGACCCCTGCGCTCCCACTGCTCTCCTCCGGGGGAACGTCTGCTCTGACCTCTGACCTCCTGTGACTGACGTGGTCAAGTCCTGTGACGCTGACACACACACTTGAAGTGCCGAGTTACACTCCGGGGGTTGTTGTGTGTTTTTTTGTGGGGATCTTTTCTATCTTTTCATGGTGATGCGAGCGTTAAATAGAGGGAAAAAGACGTGAAATGTACGGATGATGTCGAGGACGACACAGAGACGTCATTAACAGTTGTGTAACGGAACCAGTCTGGATCCAGACGGAGGAAAATCAATTTTGAACACATTTTTGGCCGGGAGGCGGCTTCTCCCGTCGCGGCATCTGTAAGCAACGTTTTTCCTCACCGTCGTGTTCCTGAAAGCACCTTGAGAACGAGGAAGTCACGTGACTCTTTGAAAAGTAACGGAGCATCTGGTCTACAGTCGTCAAGACAATATGTTCCCGTGAGTAATAGTTAAAAAATCACGGCGAAAACCAGGACGATGATGGATATGACACGAGGACATACTTCGCCGGAGCTTCCATCACGGTGGAAGTATGTGGACTCGCTCGCACATGACACACGATCGGTTCCTGCCACCATGAAGTACAACACGAGCAGAGGTTAAAAGTCAAAGAGCAGCAGTGGGAGGTAGGATGAGGGTGAGGGTGAGGGTGGGGGGGGGGGGTGTCAATCTGCCACAGTTGTTCAGTCAACGCCAGAGCATCCGCCGTCTTGTCGCTATGGCAACAGCGAGGCAGCTTTCAGTCGAATCCAACTTAATCCTTTATTATAATTCGTGTAAGAGTCGTTTTAAATGGTAAAACTCTCCAGGATCTAGCGTGGACGTCGCACACTTTTAAAGTGCATCAGGAATTTTTATTTTTGAAATAAGAACGATTTGAAGGGTTTGGACACATTTTTTTTTTTTTTTTACTTTGTGCTTCAGATCCAAAAAACAGAACCTAAACATGCGGGAGGAAATAAACTTCCGTGTTCAGATCCATGGAACCTTCTCTTGGACACGCATGCAAACATTCATCACTTTTTTTTAGTGCTGGTTCGTCCCCTCTTCAGTCGGTTGTTTGTGCATTGAACCTCACCGTGCACGAACATAAATCATGCACTCTCGCCACACATTCAGTAACATACTTAATGAAAAAATGTTCAAACATAAATTAGAAGAAAAAAAAAAAAAAGCGTCTAAATAGCTCTCGTACCTAAAACAAACAGACCGGTCCGGGGCCAGTACTCGAGTCAGGAGAAGGTGCAGGAAGGACGTCTCCGTCCCTCACGCTCCTGATTGTTCGTCCTTCAGCAGGACAAAGACAGACATGAGTGATGGATTCTCTTCCTCTTTCTGTGGTGGAAGCACAAAGTGTCACAAGGTAGCGTTTTGGCCACACGTCTCGTCAGTGCTGAACCAGTAAAGGAATAAGAAAGAAGGGCTGATTACGTCGAGGTTAAGGAGTGCCTCAGCAAGTGGTGCTCGTCCTGGTAAGATACGGTTAGTGTTTTGAGTTCTGGCCTGAATGTTTGCGGTACCACTGGTGTCACCGGACCGTGGTCGGGTTAGGTGGTCTCCTTGCCCTGGTTACCAGTGACAGTCTTGATCGAGCTGAGGGTTCGGTTGAACCAGGTCTTCTTAGCGGCCTGGACCTCGTTCAGAGCCAGACCCAGATGATGCTCCAGGTCCTGCGAGGAGAGAAGAGACGTTTCATTCCTGAGAACCACATCTTAGGATGTAATTATGTTTATCCCAAAACCTACAGTGAGATTACTGGCTCAGAAGTTGACCACCAAAATCTTTCGTTTCTCAACCCTTGTTGTGTTGTCTCTGGGTCAAGGTGACCCGGAGGCCAGAAAACAAATGTGTTTGTGGTATCCCTTGTGTTGTCTCTGGGTCAAGGTGAACGACCTCCCTGGCTTCAATGAAGACATATGCAGTGGTGGACACAAGGGATACTTGTAATATTTGTTTTCTGGCTTCCGGGTCACCTTGACCCAGAGACACCACAAGGGTTGAGAAACGAAAGATTTTGTGAGATATTGACTCACTGAACATTTAAAAAGGTTCTCTAATATGAAATTACAAATAAACAAACCTCTAGGAAGTTTAACATAAAGCTGTTTGATTCAGTTCACCTGAAGTAGTTAAAGCAATACTACAAAACAATTAAAATATCTGTGTACCCTAGTGTTCCAACAGTGTAATTACAACGTTTCACTACTTCACCCATTATGGAAATGAATGCAAACACCATTTCTAACCCACTGCTGTAAAACTGTTTGGTGGTCCAGACAAAGTTTCATGGTGAAAACCGGGGTCTTACAGATTAAGGCAATTTAAAAACCATTTGAAATTAAACGGACTTAGATTGTACTTTTGAAACACATAATAAACATGACTTTAAAGTCAACTGAAACACTTGCATACACTTTGGCTCCAAGTTGTTGTTTCGGACTCTCCTTTGATCCCACACATTTCAAGGGAACATCATTTGTTTTACTGTTTTACCTGGATTTTGCACTCAGCCTCCACCAGCTGTAGTTTGGTCTGCGCCAACTCCAGCTCCATCTCCCTCAGCTGGTTCTTCAGATCCTCCTTCTCCTCGTCCGTCTCCTCCGACTCTCCTGCAGGGGCCGAGCTCACCGTCCGGACCCGACCCTCCTTGTTGAAAAGGCTGCTGCACTTCTCGCAGCCGTCCACCTTAGACTGAGAGAACACAAGTTTTATTACCGAAACTTTGATATTTAGGTTGTGTCCTTGAATTCTGACAACCTTTCTACGACTGAAGCTCCTCTAAGAGGATCAACGTCTCCTCTGGTCTCTCTTGGAATTATCCAAACATTACAATATCACAAGAAACTTTCAAAGAGTGTCTTTCATCCGAGTGCTCATTACAATGTTTACTTTCAGCAGTATTTTCATGCAATATTATATAAACATTTTCTAATAACTATAACTCTGATGGACACCATATTTATTTCACTCATAGAGAACCTTCGATAGAAGTTACTACACTTTAAAGAAACTTGAACATTTAGAATTTTTTTTTATCCAGAATGTAATGTAATAACTACTTAATTACAACCCCATATTTATTTCACCTCTATATGATGTTACTACATATAAGTTATTTTCCACATTTCCCTTTAATGATTTTTGAGGAATATAAAGTTATTGTCAATAATGAAGGCTTGCTTGAGCCTGTTTTGTTGATGCAAAAAAAAGAATAATGACATGTAATTATGTTTAATTAAAGGGAATCGTCTGTGCTTAACCTGAATCAACATTTTAATCATTTGAAGTAATTATGATTCAGAACGGAGCCTTTAATCTCACTGTTGTTGTGGATTATGGTGATCCATGAAAGAAGTGCTGGAGGTGATGTTTTCATCGACACTTTGTTTGTTCAAATCAAAAATATTAAAATGCTCTCACGCTTCGAGTGTGACAGTCACACAATTACAGTCATTCGCCACACTTGGCATTTCTAATGCTTATATTCACTCTTTCAATACTCTATATTTATTTTTGAAAAGCTTATAAACTTTTGTTATTTTGCGCAAATCTGGCCAATCACAGAAGACAAAGCGCTATTATATATTAACCAATCAGATGTCACATAAGGTCTTAGTGTCGAGCTTTCAACACGGCGCCACTAACACAACACAGACATAGTGAGACAACTTAACTTAACAAATGTGTAACACAACAGCGCCAACGTCGTACGGAGGGTCAAGCTATCTAGAGTTTGAGTTTCAAAATTCACTTTAATCAATAAGCATCAAAATGATCACCAAACTTTTAGGTCATTTCACCAAATGCCATTAAATAGAAGGAAATAAACATCCAGTTTTTCAAAGTAAGAGCTGCATCTTCCTTGTAATCCTTTTTTATCACGGCCATACTCTGTACTGTTTTAAATGCATGTTTTTGTTATTGTTTCAATTATTTAAAAAAGTAAAAACTAATTTAGATTTTCACTCATTTAATATGAGGTTTAAGATCATTTAAAATGACTAGTTTAGGAAATAATAAAATATAATATCATTTGAATTTAGAATTCTATAGAAATTGATAATTAAAACACACTATTTTCGCTACGACTCGTCCGTCAACGACGACCTCTCTTCTTGGAAGACGTAAACCTTACTATCCAATAAAATTTGATCACATTTCAATGTAAACTAAATAGAAATTAATAATTGAATCATCATACTTTTACCATCCTAGTCATATGACATGTTCAAAGACAGATTTATGATGCTTTAGAAAGCATGGAGGTGACATTAAAAATGACTTTTTTTTCCACCAAAGTAAGAGATTTGATTTCCTGGATAACAAGTTAGTAGATTCTGGTGTTGATTCACTTGGATTAGATAACTTTCTAAATAGTAAAGCTATAAGCTACGCGAGAGAAAAGCAAACGTTCATGCATTAAACAGGCAGTTTTCAAGGACAGCAATATTGGACGACAAGTGTTCATAATAGCTGATGTGACGAGTCGAAGGTGAAACAATAATTGAAGGCCCGCGGCTGTCGTTAATTACACTTGTCGACTCGCAACAGGCCGAGACACGTTGTTTCCTGCACGCCGAGGAAGAGGCGCCCCTTGTGCATTTAACCCTTTGTCTGTTTTTTTTTCACTTTCCTTGGGCAACCACACTGAGCCAGAGTAGTCGGTGCCAACAGCATCAGACTCAACAAGCATTTCATGAGCCAAGTGTGTGAGAGCTGGGAGTATCAGTGCCCGTCTGTGATGCAGCGGCCAAATATCCACTTATTGCCTCCTCCAAACCTTTCATTGAACTGTCGGTGGAGATGGTGACGCTGCGATAAACCCGACTTAAAGCTTGATGGTGAAACTTGTCTCTCTCTCTGCTGGTGTTAACGTCTCAAAACATGATTCTTTAGTCAATCAAATATTCATTTACAACCAATCTTAGAAAAGAGGTCCAGAGTCAAAACCAAAAATCATGGAGGTGTGTTTGAAACTCACTCTGATCTTCTCCAGTTCGTCACGGTTGCTGGTTTGGTGTTTCTCCAGCCGTTCACTCAGCTGGGAGCAGATCTAGGAAAAGAGAAAACGATCGATTTAAGTCCACATCAGACAAATTCAAAGTAATGAAACTGGTCCATATTAAATGTGGTACATAGACGCGATAACAATAGTGATGGTCGATGATGTTTCATGAAATATTTTTGGATCTCGGTTGGGCTGGAGCAAAACACGAGTCTCATGATACTATATATATATGTATATTGTTTTTGTATACATAATTATCTGAACAATTTCAGAGGACAATAAGTGTTAGTGACATCTTGTGATTGATTCCACTTCATTCTCTTTTGGTTGAATAAATCAATACAACTACCAAAATTGGCCCAAACATCAGCCATGAAAGCAGCTGGAGTGGACGTAAACTATCCTCTCGTCCTCAGTCATCACCAGACTCTCGTATGATTTCATGGTTCTTTTAGCTGCGGAGGACGTAATGACTGCTGCCACCTGGCTGTCGGAGGTTTAATTGCAACACCCAAATGAACAATCCCAGTGAATATTTATTCATTCATTCATTGTCTACTGCTTTATCCCGGTGAATATGTGCATGTTAATTGTAAATGTTTTATTTATTTATATTTTATTTTAACGACATCTTGTAGAATATAATTAAATTAAAAAGACTTCGGATAAAAAGTAAAAAAGGTTCAAAGCAAAAGGAGATAAGTTTACTAAATTATTAGTTTACGGTTTAAGTTTATAGGAGAGCGCGCCATCTAGTGGCCTCTAAAAACAATAGAACCCTTGTAAATCAAACCTGTACAAAATGCATATGAAACATTGTTGAAACTTAAGCTTTTTGATTAAAAAAATAAAAATGTTTTCTTGCCTTATATGTCTATTCGACTTTCCTTATTCCAACATCTAGTTTTATTTTCCCGAGAATTGTGAAATTTTTTTTTAATTTTCTTTCTATTTTGGATTATTTATTGCCTCCTGTCTAAAAATGCATCTACAATTAAATAAAATAAGATCACATTTTATCTTATATATTCATAATGTCATTGCATGATAACAATTATTTAAGGTTTTATTTATTTTATTTCAAGTTTTTCCACCATTTAAAGCTTTATTTTAATCGTCCTTTCCATCTTTTAGCTTAAAGGCATCTCACAACAGTCTTGGTATAAAACCTCTGTGGTTGTACCTCATCTGAACTTATCGGAAAATAACCTTAAAGCAAGTGCTACAAAAACGACATGAATACATTATTGCACATCGACTGTAATCAACTTTGACCTTGTACGACTTTCATATAAACAAGTATTTGAGCTCTCTAGTAAGTCACGACATGGTAACTCTCCTGCATGTGGCATCCGTGCATGCTTCTAAATAAATCAGTATTCATGTTACACTGTCATCCACTGGCTCAAGGACCATTAAGAAGCCGGATCAAATTCAGCCTCACATGATGCTCTCGGTGCACCGGAGCTCCGGGGAGACTCTCGGGGTGAGGTTACAGCTAAAACTGCCGATGTCAAGCAATATTTCCGCTGCTTGTACATTTTTTCCCTTCACAAACAGAAAATCCATCTTGTTCACTTTCCACCGGTCCGGAGTGTCCGGTGAACGGACTGAACGTCTCCTCCTCTCTTGACAAACAACAACAACAACAACACGTCCGGAGCTTCGCTAGCTTCCATCTATCTGTGAAATCACAGTGAATGAATCATCCCGTCAGGACCGGCGGGTCACACCACCACTCAGTAAACACACATTATCTCTCAGCATCTCCTTCAGGCGTTATTCTGCACAGATGATTCTGAAAGTGTTTCTTTAGCCGACCCCGTGGCTCTCGCTGGTCTTTTTTATCTTTTGTTATCGAGTCCGCCGGCATCAGCGCCTTCATTCCTCATCCGCCGCCACAAACTCTGCAGCGGGTCTCTTGATGCTACCGATGCCCCCTTGATCATTCCCTTTTCCATTTTTAACTCGTCTTTCCCAATCGTAGCTGCCTTCACCCTTCAGTCTCTTTCAAACCTCACATTATGCTTCTCTATAATCAGGCGGACAGTGAGCAGTGAAGCCGCCTGCTCCGGCTCAACTTGAAGACTTAAAGTGCAAATCCACTTTTGAGGCCGTCACTCATGCACGAGTGCAGAGGAAACGTGGAATGATTGACGGAGAGACAAAAGTACTTTTACAAATCTTGAAGCTGAAAATAAACCTCAACATTTTTATATATTTCACTATCGTTTCTTGTTTTATTCCTTAAGTCACTGGAAAAGTGAGGCCCGTGGGCTACTTGCAACCTTTTTATTGTATTAATCGGGTCCTTATAAAATCAGAATAAAACCCAAATGTTTACACAAAACTGCTCATGTATAAACGTTTCACAAGGCTCAGTAACATGTTAAATTGTGGTTGTATTTATTATGGCTAACTAGTTCTTTTATTTTTATTTTTAACTTAATAATCCTTTTCTTTCTTCCGTACAATAGTCCTTTCCTTTTATTATCCACAAAATAAATTAAGCATAACCATGTTTCATTGTTTCAAATTATATTTACATGTTTTCTATATAGTTCTCTTATGATTTAGCTTTGAATAAAATATGTTTAAAGTTAAATATTATTAAATATTTTTAATTTTCCTTTATAATATTTGGTCTTTTTTTATTTTACTGACGCATTATTTCCAATCATATTCCTTTTATTTGTTCTATCCCTTCATCATTCGGACCCTCAGGTCACCACTAATTTAACTGCTTCTAAGTATAGAATGACATTCATCTGCTGATCTTGATCAAACTAAAGAGGAAGAAAAATGAATTTGCTGAGTAAATATGAGAAAGTCAATCTGCGTCGGTGCAAAGACGCACCTGTTTGTGTAAGTAAATGTCAGACTTGTTGACAGCGGGGTCTTTCCATAATAAGCGCAGAGCTTTGTATGATGGAAAACCTTTCAGGGACAAGATTTCTAAAAGGGCGCTCCTGAAAAGGAGGCATTGGATTTTGTTGAGTGGAAGATTCTAGTGCAGCTTCTCACGGATGGCTGATGTCTTCACCTGTCAGCGAGCGTCAGCCCTCGCTGGATCATGTAGCGTCTCAGTGAGATGTTTCCCTGAACATCAACCGTCTCAACAAAAATTTTGATTTGAAGGCAACACGAGCGGATTAGAGAAAGTTCTAAACTCATTTTACTAGAAAGCAGCTTCACAGGGACATAGTTATTCAGTAAAATACATGTTTATCTTTGTCATTAATTACATTTACTTAGTTACTTTAACTTGTATACTGCGAAATTGTGGAAAAAATGTAGACTAGTGAGTTTTTCTGTTTGTTTATATATCAATCTCATCCTGTCAGCTGTTTGGGAGAAAAGCAACTCATTATTTCTACTATTTTCTTTTTCAATGGACAACATTTTTATTTGCTAATTGATGTTGGTGTTGATGTCTTTGCTGATGTCTAATGTGTATGTTCCTAATATTATTGATGTTTATGCTCAATGTTAATTGTTTTGCTTTATTACTTTTTTGTGTGTTTTTCTCTGTTGGTCATAATGTTGTTAGAGTCTGTGCCTTCTTTTAAATTAATTAAAATAGACTGGCTTTTATGTGATTTTTTATCTATTAACTCTTAAAAACATTTAAGGGTTTTCATTAATTGTTTTTCTTTTAATGCGTTTGACCTGAATATTCTTAATATCTTATTTTATGCAAATTAAATTTATATTGTTTAAATATTGTGCTTCTTTGAACATACAATTGTTATTTTTAAATGACTGATGTTTGTTTCTATGTAAACCACCACTTGACACTCATTGTCTTGAACCTGTTCTATAAATACAATTATTATTATAATTTTATTAAATGACCATTGAGCTCATTGTAGCTTTTTTTTCAAAATAAACAACTATTTAATAACCAAGGTTTGTGCATCATCTCAAATTAACTATACAATGATAATGAACATTAAAAGCAATACAATGAAATGGAAGCTATTCCACTTTTGTTTCATAAAATAACCGTCTGTCTAAAAGCGTCATATCTTCTCTAATTCAGTCTGTTTTTAGCCTTCAAAGCAGCAGACGTCTCGCTCGCCTGAATATCTGGAAACAGACGTTTGGCCTAGAATAGCCGTTATTTAGAGCCTCTGAAATAGAAAGATTCCTTTCAAGAATTCATTAAACAATGCTGACTGACTGTCAAGCACTTCTAACGCTGGCATCTGCTCTCCTGTTTCCTCCCACAGCTCCATCCATCACCTGCTCCTCTCTCCAGCACCAAAGGAAACTATATTTGACGGAGCCACGTTTTCACACTTCAATCTGCGGCGCACCGAACCTTCCACGGTGTGTTTGCCACCTGAAAACAACTTTGTACCGTTACAGGCACAGCTCACAACCCCTGAAAAAAAATTGTCTCCGCGTCGTCTCGTCACCTGCTCGAGGGAAATTCTGTCACATTTTAGTCGGATGCAAATGTTTCGTGACGAGGTGAAGTTAAGGTCGATCCTCGAAACTTATTCTCACTTCTGTGTCTGCAGACACATGACGAGAGTCGCATCCTTGCATAATGTCTCTTTAGAATGGAGAGCAGAGGAGCTCGGCACGGATCAAAAGTAATGAGACAACTTAACCTTTCTAAACTTTGTTGAATAAACTTGTCCGTGTGATAAAATGTGAATTAGCAGCGACTGAAGAGCGAAGCAGGTGAAGTGATGTTGGAAAGGTAATCTGTGATTCTACAGAACTCATAACCCTTGTTCTAAATGTGTGGTGAAATATGTAGACGAAGAGATGAGATTGTGAAGGATTGTCGATTTACATTTTACTCTGTCTAGAATGAGAGATGGGGGGGGGGGGAGATGAGTCATATCCACAGTTGTGGTGGGTTTTAAGATGAATTATGCGGTATAAACATTTGAATTAAGTTTGAATCTAGATCATTAAGTGTTGAAGAGAGCTCCGGAACATTTCATTTTTAATCATCTGAACGAGGTTATCAAACTCAATCATACAAGAGGCAAAAATCTTTTAAAGAGTCCACGTCACGGGCCGAATAAAATGTATTTATATTATATAATTTATTATTTTCTGGCAGGAATAATTCATCTGAAAGTTCTAAATAAAGATTCATAACAGACAATATATACTGGCAGAAATTATAAACAATTCTTTTCTTCTTTTTTTTGTGTGTTTCTGGGTAGAAAAAAGGTTAATTTGAAGTTACCAGTAGATTTTGTATACATTTGAAATTAGCATCTAAGAATTAAACATTGTACCTTCTGTTGACCTGTGACCTTTATAGATTCCCATGAACATTAACTGCTTTAATTTTGAACCAACCATCAGACGGGCCACATAAAATGACCTGGTCTTGAGTTTGACGCAAGTGATTTAAACCATATTTAGTATTAATCCAGAAGCAAAACCCATTGTGCTAGAGTCGGGTATAAACCTCGAACCTTCCTGATGAGAATCAAATATATATATTTTTTTATTTGTTGGTTCTACACGACTTACGAAAGCAGAGAAACGTGTGCAAAAGAATTACCTGCTTATACTCCCCGATGATAGAGCCGTTCTTCTTAATCTCTAACTCAGATTTATCGAGCTCTCGTCGGCACATCTCCTTCAGCTGTGGACACACAAACATAAAAAGATGCAATTGGAGCGCTGGAGGTCAGGGAGCAAGGACAGGGCTGTGTCGGGGGCCCCTGGAGACCGAGTGGCTGCCATTAAACATAAGGAAGACACGGAAAGGTATTGGCAGGTTTGCGGCTCGGGGCAAAGTCGTGACCTCCACGCGACCTCCACACAGGCGCATAAATCACTCACATCAACACCTTCACACTCAACAAGACAGAGGAAGAAAGATTGAGCATGCGAGGCAGCAGACATGTCATCTGTCCTAAAGAGCTTTTTCATTTTCATTTCATGAAACATAATACAATAGATGTTTTTTTTTTTACTGCATTTTTAAATACATTGTACGGATAAGCTCTTTGTCGTTGTCCACAATGCAACAAAAATGATTTTGTTTTTTAAACGGCAGATAAACTTCAAAATAACCACAGAACTCAATGGGAAACACTTATTAGTCAACACACCTTATTAATGGTGACAACAACAAAACAGTCATCTCCCATGATGCCTTTCTACACACTACTTCATTTAGTGACAGCTGATTGCTAAAACACTGCATTTAAATTCTACATCGATGTTGCTGTGTCAACAGTGATCGACAGCTGTCGTTGGTTGGCTGGGCGGCAAAGCATTATGGAAGCTGTTCAGGTCACTATTACTGATATGGTTGTTGAGTGATGGCACCTCTTCAAAATATGCTGTTAATTTATACCTAGTTAATTGTCTATCTACCTGTTCTTAGTAATAAGTATTCATGTTTAAAAAAAAAGGTTGTAGGTTTTTTCCAAGTGTACAAACTGTGAAAATCTGGATTTCCTTTCCTTTCATTTTTTTTTTAAGTTTATGAAAAACGGCCTTTAACATTTATTTAAATATCAAAAAATGTGAGAAATCACTGTACATTATGAATAAGCTTTCATTTAGACCAAAACAGGAACATAAATCAAGGTGAGAAAAAGCAGAAGATTTGGAGGATGTGGACGTATAGGTGTGGTGATGTGAAAAGATGACAGAGAAAAAGATTGATGGTGACATTATCAGTGACTACGTGACTTTAATGGCGTCTGCTCCACTGGGATTATCACTAAATGGTTGTTTTCTTCCAGAAAAGTCATCAGTGAGTTTTTAAGCTTTCGATCAGAAAATCTTCAGACGCTGATTGTACAACATCCTCACACTCGTCACTCAATCCATTAGCTTGAACAAAATAACACACTGCGTCAGGCTTTATTTAAGTTGCATTGAACTGCGGTTAAATGCAGAAAAAGCATTATGTGCTTTCTTTAAAAAAAAGATTATCGATCGGCATCTTCACCACAACGCAGTAGTCAAGACACCATCTAGTGGCAGAAAATGTGTATGACAAGCAAAAACATGTCTTTCTGTATGGTGAGTCTTAGCTTTTATTGATCATTTAGGCTTTTACTTTATAATATAAAACTTTTAAAATGCCACATATTGTTGCGGAAGAGTGCAACATAGAAAAGTATGTATTACTACATTTTAGAAAGAGTTTAACTTAATAATTTATGTATGTAATGGAATTCATCTTGATCTACATTGTTTGTAACTATTTTGCCATCTTTTAACCAGTGTGCAATTTTTAAATGACAGTTTAAAATAGGTTTAAATGACTTTAGGTAAAGTATTAATCGACGTTTGATAGAATTTCATTTTGGAGCAAAAGCTGTGAAAACAAATCAATGATATCAGTAAATGATTCTAATTAAAAGTCTCAATTTTAAAAACCTAAAAGACTAGTTCTGTGATCATTTTTAAACATGCAGTGCCTTCACTTACCTGTGCCGACTCCTCCTCCAGTCGCCTCTTCTCGTCCTCCGAGTCCACGAGTTTTTGTTTTGTCAGCAGCAATTCTTTATTTAGGGCGTCTGCCTTTTCCTCGGCCTGGAACACACCAGAGAAAACTAACTTCTTGCTGACAAAGTTGTAAAAGGTCACTTTAAACTCGTCCTTCTCAAGGTCACAGAGGAAATCATTAACGCTGACAACGCTGTCCTCTGTTGTGATTGGACATTATTGCTTAGTAAAAAAAAAGGTCTTAGACATCTGTTCAAATCTGTAAATCCACTCAAATGTCTTGTAAAGATACAAGTGACTCACGTTGTCAAGGTCTTTGCGAAGAGCAATCTTGCTGCTGACGAGTTCGTGCGCCAGGTCGTCGTTCTCCTGCTCCAGACGCATGTTGGCTTCTTGTAGGCGACGGTTCTCCCTCTGGAGGACAGGAAATGAAGGATAGGAAGCGAGATGAAGTGGACAGATTGTGCAGGAAAACAGCGAGGAAGACAAGAAAGACACAAGATATATGTCAAGGGCACCACTGACAGATCGGGAGAACAGTGACGGAACATGGAGAAGTGTGATCATGTGAAAGAGGAAGGAAAGTGAAAGGAAGCTACGCTGACAAAGCTTCTGTTGATAAGAACGACTCCCAACATTTTTAAAAAATACAGAAGAGAGTTTAAACGTTAACCACAGAGGAAGAATCTGGTATAATATTTAACTGAAGTTAACCGCAGTAGAAACACTGAGCAGTGATAAAATGAATAAAAACATTTAAATAAATTATAAATTGAACTCAGTTTAAAAACAGAGGTGGAGAATTACATGTTATAAGAGGCTGCCTTGTATATCAGACCTGCAAGTTGTGAGCCACACGCGGCTGTTGACCTGTATTTAGTTAAAAATATCTTACGGTTATTAAATCTTTCGATTTTTATTGTTTAAGGACTTAATTTTTCCTTTTTCTTCTAGTTATTTTGTCCACATATCTTATATTATTCTTTTTTGAAAATGTATAATTCTTTCCCCATATTAGATCTTCCTTGTAACTTAATGTTTTCTTCAGTCAAATAAACCAGGGTATTTGAGCCCCCTTAAAAAAAAAAAGAATATGCCATTGAGAGGAGGAGCATTAGTACAAAAGTAAACTTTAAAATGACTTAAGGAGACAATTTGTAAAAGAAAATAAGAAAGTATAAAGCTGCGAGTAGGGCCATTAAAAAGTGTTGTATTGGAAATAATTTATAAGCTAAATATGTTGTATCATTGTATAATATGATGTAAATCAGAAAAAGAGTGGACTTATCATCATAATCTTATAGAAGCATGAATAAAGCTCACCCGGGCCATACATTCTCTAAGCCTTCATTATTGTAAAACTTCACAGTTGAACTCGTAGTTATCGATTAACAGCTCAGGAAGAGATTCATTTAGAATTAAAATGATTTTCCAGTCTTTGCGGCGAGTGTGATGTCTTGTATAAATGCATCCGGTAGATTTCAAGGATTAACGGCGGTGTAGTGTAAAACACAATATCCTTGAGGTGATGAATGTGCCGCGCCATCGTCGGCCTTTTTGGTGCAGTGTAGTTATTCTTTACAGGAGCTCTGTCAGGTCTCCCGTGGAGAGATTTATTCTCCTCTTGGCCAATACAGTTAAGAAGAGGTGAGCTTGCTTTTTTTTCTTGCGTTTGGGAAACAACGCTGTCGTTTTATGTTACAATTTTATCACAGATTCCTATGTAGTCTGAGCCAGGGGGCGAGAGCGGCAGAAACCTTGACAGAACCAGGCTCATACAGTATGTGAAACGACTACTTCTGTATGTGATGGAAAGATACCGGTTTGTATTTAATTTTTTCTCTCGCCTCCAATAGAGAATGGCTGACTTTGTCAATGTTTTTGTTGTATAGATGAAGACAGTATTTGTAAGAAGATCAGTTTAAAGGATAAAAATAGGAGCCGTCTTAACACTGACCTCATATCTCTCGATGGGAGCCTCCTGCTGCTCCTGCTGCTCCCGGATGGTGTGGTACTCCTTTTCAAACTTCTTCAGCTTCTTCTGACTGATCTGTGAGGAAGAAGGACATAATCAAATGTATATGAGGTTCTGCCACTGTCTCTTTTAAAAGGGGAACATAACAACGTTATTAAAATATAAGGTCAATATCCCACATGAGTGGATAGTGTGGGCGGACTTGTGTGGTCAATGAAGGTTACAGCAGGACAGCTGTACAAGAGGTCGTTCCGTGCTGAAGGTCTGCCATCAAAACCCATTTTTATTCTTTTCAGCGATGACAGAGAGCTAGTTAGGCAGAAGTTCATCCTTTGAGGAGACTGTTAGCTCAGTCAACCTCGGCTTCATTACTGCAGCCGTACCGCTTGTTAGTTGGATGTCGCTGATCGTTAAGTAGTAAAGAAAATCTGTCCAGGGATTAAACCAGTTACAGCGCAGCAAGGTTTCAAACTAAATTACAGCTCTGTAGCTCAAATACTAAGCAAGTATTTAGCCTTTCAAAAGTGACAAGTGCTTCAACACGTCGTGCCTTCTTTTTAGCCCAGGGCTGCTTCTGTAAAGATTTTCAGAATCCGACGTGATCGGTAACACGTTATACTTAAGAGTGAGCCAGAGAAATATTTTATTAATGTATAGCTGGACATCTTAGTCATCACATAGGTTGTAATGTTGGATACATGTGTAATATAAATATGATTGTTTTTACATTACCCATGTAGCTTATTGTATCGTTAAATAAATAGGTTATATGAATTTCAATAATATTTAAACCCAAACTTCAAGTACTAAAGTTGAATATTATAATTTATTCTATCAAGCAGCTATGTTAACAAATGTGACAAACTGTTTTTTCAGGCCTTTGGGTCACCTTGACCCAGAGATAACACAAGGGTTAAATTAAATTTAAAAATAAATAAATAAATACGTAAATATAAATATATGGCAATAGCATTTTTTTTAATTTAAAATGTGTTTTGCCGTTTTGTATACAAACATGTATATTATCCTATTGTATTAAAAAAAAAAAAATTTAAACCAAACTTTTAACAGGAACTAAATTACAAAAAATATTTTAGAAAAACAAATCCAGAGCTTGCTTATAAAAGGGCCAAAATATGTCTAGACAAATATAATTTAGGAAAGAATGTCATGTCCAGCTCCACTTTCTTTGCGATCTTAATATACTGCTGGCCACCTGTCGGTTTAAACCAAAACCAGAAAAATTGGAAAAGCTCATCCATAATGTTGGTACATCCCAAACTTCCTGCCAAAGTCAAACTAGGTCGAACGGTTTGAAACGGATGACTTGCACTGTGTTATCTGTTCTGCAAGGATCAGTGATGTGGTCAAACACTGCCCCCGTGTGGTCTGTTGGAATATTCCCTTAATTATTTGGAGTTATTTTGAATGCTGACCTTCATGCTACATGCCAGCTCCATCAGCTTCTTCGCATTTTCCTCCGAGCGGTACCTCTTTGGAACAGGAACACGAAAGAACTTGAGCGCCCCCTCGAAGTCAGTTTGGATAAGATCATCTTTTGATGTCTAATGGAGGAGAAAAAAAGGATGGTTTGCAAAATAAAATGAATAAAATCCATGTTTTTTATGAACATCTCATGATATAAATGTAGGATGATCGTGTGTGATCGTTTTGTGTTACCTTCAAGAGGGCCAGGGCTACATTGAAGATGACACTAATTCCCTAAAAAAAAAATGTCAAAGTTGTTTTAGGTTTCAAACAAAAGTCGAGCAGAAAGAGTCAGCACTCAAGTTATTTCTCACATGGACTTAAACTTACCTCACACAGTAAAAGGTCGATGATATGGAAGACCATGTAAAGAGGGAACTTGGCTGTGAAGAGAGTGAGGAACCACTGGGAGGCATACATATGAGCCTCCAGACCCACATTCAGGAAATGGTTGTAGAGATCAGGAATGTATTCCTGTCAAAGATTTGAAAAAAATAACGTGTTTTTTTTATTTTTTAGGACGACAACCAGCTGCGAGCAGTGGATGCCAGGATGAACGAAGCAAGAAAACATGCTATTGTGAAATAACTGAGGATCTTTAAAGTTTCTCAAATAGTGACCAAACCTGCATGAGTCGCTCAAGTTGGAAGAACTTGCAATGCAGATCTTCAAAATTCTGCTTGAAGAGGTCCCTGAGCCCGTAATCAAACATGATCTTGACCAAAACACTGAAGGCCTGCTCCTCTGGCATCTGCAGAAGAAAAACATTTTAAAGTTCTTCGGATACATTTCCATGAAAACTCTTGCCAAACTGTAATGTTGCTCTAGGTGGCATCTTCTGTTTGACCCATTCACACTCACATTTTAAGAGAACAAATAATTTATATCCTTAAAACATAATTCCTCCAGGATTAACTTTTATATTTTAATGACCCATTATGATTAAAACTATTTAATGGAGGCATCAGAGAATTATGAAAAGCTAACACTCGCTCTAGTAGAAGAACTCACATTTCCCTGATTCTTAAAACTCTTCACTGGCTGCCAGTTTCTTTCAGGATCAACTTTAAAATTCTGGTTCTTACTATCAAAGCTATTAATGGTCAGACTCCTCCTTACATCAGTGATCTAATCCAGCCTTACACCCCAGCTCGGAATCTGAGGTCTGAGGATCAGAATCTACTATGTTTCCTGAACATGCTTCCAGACCAGAGGAGAGAAATCCATCCAGGCTGTGTTTCATTAATTCTACTGACTCCTTCAAGAAACATCTTTGTTTGTTCAGGCTTTTCCCTGATTTTCTGGGACTGTTTGTCTTATGATTCTTGGCCTTTTAAAGCATATATTTTAATTGTGTATTGTTTTTGATCGTTACTTTGTGATCCTGGTCTAGAAAGGCACTTCACAAATAACCTTTACCTACTTTCTTGCTAAACAAAGATTCCAAAAAGGACTTTTAAGCCACGGAGAATGTCAGATGCTGTTAACAATAAACACTCCATCTTAGCGCCAGAGGTTGTTTAAATAGTTGATGAAAAAAGATTTCAGCTGGACCCCACTGTCACAAGAGCTCACGTCACTTCCAACTAAAACAAAACAGTCCTCCCCTGGGCGGCAGGTTGTTTGAAAAGCTGATCACAAAGATTCTGCTGGACACCAGTGGTATGAAACTCACGTGCAGCAGCAGCACGGCGGCCAAGAAAGATTGTCCCTGGCAGTAGCCGATCTCCTCGTCGTACACAGAGTAGGCCTGAGGAAGAGAAAAACATCCAGAGTTGTTAGCAACGGGGCTCACTTGGTCCATATATATGTAGCTTTTAATATCATAATTAAAAACACAAGAGCTGCTAAGGATTTACTAAAGAGCTTTTATAATTTAACAGGCTGTTCTGTTCACAAATACTGAGTATGATGGTAATGCTTTGTTCTTTGAAAATCATAATAAGAAACTGTATTTGTTGATGAGAAAATGTTTTGTCTAAAAACTGTTAACAACTGGTCCATTGATTCCCATCACGGCTGAAGAACGTCAAGTACCTCGTGAAGCTTCCAGGCAGAGACACTGAGCGACTCAAGATCCCCTTTGTTGACAAATGAATACTCCCGAGTTTTCAAGATGTTCTGCAGTTCCACTGTGTTGACAGCGGGGGAGCCAGAAATGTACATTTATGTACATTTTCCAAGTGGTTAAAGTTGCAGTGGTAAAGATTGTTTTATGGTAACATGACCACTCAAGGATTCTTGGGTTGAGTCGCCCAGTTACGTGGTGAAGAGAGTTGTTAAAATAATAATCTAAGTTCTAATGCCACATCTTTTCAAAACCAAACATTACGTTTAAAAATGTTAAATCAATACAGAAATAAAATTTTAAAAAAGTGTAAAGGTTATATAGTGCTGCTTTAATACAAATAATTCAAACTTATTAATTGATGCATTTGTATCTGCAAAATATAGTATCTTTTTGTTGATTAACTTTTTTACACATCAACGATTTTACTTGGTAAAATAATTTTTTTTAATTTGATTTAGTCTGGATTTCACAACAATTTTAACAATATTTATTGAGATTAAATGAGATCAATTACTTGAATGTCATCGCACAGCAGCGTTTTTACATCACATTTTTACGAGTCTGCATGACATACATGACAACCACATTCAGAACAAACTTAACAAGGTATCCCACTGCGCTACATCAACAAGCTTTTTGGGACAAAACAAATGAATTGGAATCAATAACATAAACAGCTGATTCTCTGTGAAACCATCAGGAGAACAAGCTAAAACAGCGCAACGTATAAAATTGACAAAACATTTATTCCTAGGATGTATGAACGTGTGAAATAAGACATTTTAACAGTAATACACTTAGTTGATAGAGTTCCCTTTGATTCCATTTGTCAAACTACTGTCCATCATGGATGATGACAGTCATCCTCTGAACACTGTCATCAGTGAACAGAGAAGCAGATGGAGTGAACGAATGCTCCTCCTCAGATGCAACACTAATAGACTCAGGGATCCATCCACCCATCTAAAATTTCCCTAAACAAGAATTTCACTGTCACCGAATGTGTCACGGTCACAGGACTGAAGTTTTAGAGTGACGTTGTATTTTTATTTCCATCATTTAAAATCAGAGTCCGAATCAAATCCAAACTAATTGATTAAAAACCGTTTGAATCGAAATCGAATGGATTGAGGCGCGGAGCAATGATATCCCGCCATGAATGGAGGTTCGGAAGAGGAAAGATAAAAAGGAAAAACATGTGGAACAAAATGACTGTTCGTGGCCCACTGAGCTACAAATTCAAACGATAAGTCAAGTCGGTCAAAGTGTGGATCAATCCACAAACGGAGAGAGGGGGGGGGGGCTCCATGAATTAGTAAAGAGCACCTGAGGACGTGCTTATCAGGGAGGAAATAGAAAGCCTCACTTTTGTTACACATATTATTTGGAAGGAGTGAAAAGAAACGATTGTACACACGCGACATAATAAGCATCTTGTGAGGCTTTCTGAAGCAGAAAACCTGGTTAGCGTGCGTTCGATTAGAGTCCATGTTTTTCTGTCGTAGACTCATTGAACCGCCCAGATCGAGAGTGGCAGTTCAGTTAATTAAAGAGTTTTCCCTCCTGCTCCGACAACTCCGGTGTGGATCCACAAGTCATCAGGCTGACTGTTAAACAAGTCATTTACACAGTAATTACCCTCCATTTCCAGGGAAAACGGGATTCAATTTCACATGCTAATGACTATTTTTTCCTGGCAGCTCACGCAAAATACCAGATATAAAATGAGACAGTGATGAATCCAAACTTAAGTATCATTTTCCGTTAATTGTACTTTATTAATTGACACTAAAACACACATATTCTTTAATTGTAAATGAATCGTAAAGCTACTAGAAAACTAAGCGCCTCTCCTCTCAGCATCCCATCAGAGCAGGTCAGCCTCCTCTACCTTCTTGACTGTTCTCCCCAGTCACCTGTCCACACCACGTCCATGAAGCTCACTGTTGTCCTGCTCATCCCCATTACTGACAGCCTTTGTCCAACATGTCTTCTGTCTGTCCCCTACATTAGTCCAAACCGGCTGAGTCCATCCTCTCCAAACTTCACATGAGCTGACCCTCTGATAAACACATTTGTTGTTTAAACTTGTGAACAAAATAAAGAATAGATGTATTACTAAGGAACTATGATTGCAATAATAGTAACATAATTAATATTTGTCGATAATCTTCTGCTTCAAACACTGCTTTTTGTGCATATGGCCTGAACTGAATGTGGTCACTTTATAACCTTTCCACCTGATGTATATAACAAAACATGCATAAAAAGTGAAATACTATAAAATCAAACAGTTGTTTTTATGTTTTTGTCATATTATTGAATTTTCTTTTACTCAAAGTGCGGCCAGTGGGCCAAATAAAGCTATTTCACTGTATCTATTTGGCATGCATTGGGTCAAAGTAAATCTATAAAACATATCATGTAAAAATATGGGTGTTTTTTTCATTACTTACATGCTTTTAAATAATAGTGTCAAAAATGAAATAACAATATATAAAATTGTATCTTATTTTTCAAAATATAATGGAAATATTAGGTCCCACGGATTCCCACATGTGGGCCACATCCCTTGTTTCTTTGTCTTGTTGGCCCCTCAGAGCAATCACAAGATTTGACAAGGCCCCTGAGTTAAATTAAATACAAACCACAGTCCGTTGCGTCTGATTTTCTGACACTAAAATATGATTTAGTGACAGATTTAATCATTAAAACTGCTTGATGATTTTTCTTTAAAAAAAAAAAATAATAATTGTATGGTAATGTTTAAACCAAATTTCAACTGTACCTTGCAAATCTTATAAAGAGAGTCTTGACCGTCTCCCCCAGTGTCTTTGAAATAGTCGTGAGCTGGGAATGTTCTGTTGATGTCCCTGGTGATGGCGCTGTCCTGAGGTGACTCCTGGAAGAAAGAAGGGTTTGATTAGAGTACAGAATAGAATCAAATGCTTTTTAAAATATATAAAAGTAAGACATGAACAAAAATCTGTTTTAGTACATAAGGTTATTGAACATCGCAGTCAAAAATATATCAAATTATTGTTCATTTGCAACTTAAAGTTGGAATGGTGATTGAAAATCTAACAAAGTTAAAAAAAAAATGTGTTGTGTTTTTGCAGCGAGTTGGCGACATCAACGTCAGCGTGTTGGCAGTTCATGTCCTCTGATTGGATAGCACCGAGACCAGTCACATGGAGCTGAAACTTTGATTTAGCTTAATTTCGCTGTTTGTTTGAACACAATGGCTGAAGAGCTTGACCTGGTCGCGGATATACTTGCAAAGACATTTTCAAGAAGATGGACTATTCAAGAAAAGCTGGGCATGCTTCAGTGTCTGTGTGGCTGCAGCGCGATGTGGTGTGTGTGTGTGTGTGTGTGTGTGTGTGTGTGTGTGTGTGTGTGTGTGTGTGTGTGTGTGTGTGTGTGTGTGTGTGTGTGTGTGTGTGTGTGTCGCTGCAGTTTAATGAGACTTGGATTTTGTTTCCTAACTAGAGACATTTATTCTGGTTGATTTCATCGATTCTCATTCTCGGGCGTCAGAGATGCTGCTGACGCTTTGGTCTGGGCTGTTGTGCGTCGATCATTGATATATTCGAGACTCTCAACGTGACGTAGCTGCTGATTAAATTCTAGCTGTTGTTTTTCCTTTGTGTGTTGTTGTGTTACTAAGTTTCGATGCAGAGCCTGTGAGTTGTGGCCATGGAAACCACACAGACTGTAATCGGAGTGATTTTTGATATAATGCACTGATGTTGTGCTCATTTGAACTTAAAGTAGTTATTGAGAGGTGGATTCATTCAAACGTGCGGGCCAATAGAGGTTAGGTTTTTCTCATTTTTACTAGTTGTTTTTTGGGTAAACTCTAATAGCGTCTTGAGATGTTAAGAGTCACATGCAATATGACTATTATTTTCAAAATAAAACACAGCCAGGGCAGAAATAATTAACACAACAGAAATTAAACCATTTATTTTATTTTACTGTGTATTCTGGTTCCGAAAACTTTAGGACCGGTACCTGGAGGTACCAGGGCATACATATACACACCAGCATAGAGGTTTTTGGGCAAATGAATAAATAATCATAATAGGATGCTCATCTAATCACAATATACCCAATGTTTCCTGAATCAGTTTGCAGTTCTGATGAAACTAATAATCACGTGCCAGAACGACAAACGTATAGTTAAACCGTCCTGGGGGCCACTCACATTCTGGGGGTTCCCCCTTCACTGCGATGACAAAGCTAACAGAGTGTAATAAATTGGTTAAAAAAAAACGTGCTTAGTTTTTCCAGAGATGAATGGCCGTCAATTATTGACCATCAAAGTATTCAGCTTCTCAGGAACTCAAACTTGTTGTGCGACAAACAAGAAAATGTATCTTGTTTATCCATTTTATTTTGGTGTAAAGAAAAAAAAAGGACATTCATTTTGCCTTTTCAGCAGAATTGTGTTTTGGCCGCCCTTTGAAGCCTGATGCTGGGAACCTGCTCTCACACGATCGGTGGATAATGAGATGGTCGGCAGGAGCAGAGAAGGGATGCCATTCAAGGAAAGATAACACTGTGCCAAACTCGTGCTGAATAAACAAACGGGCTCAGCGACGCAATAATTGTAGGGAGCAGAATAAATAACCAGCAATCATATTCTCACTCCGGAGAGCTAATGGGTTTCCAATGGATTTTTTTCTATTTTCATTTCTTTCCCCAAGCATGTTGTTGTTGATTTTAACCTGCTTTTCCTTCTCTTTTCATCACAAGCTCCGCAGTCACTTCCATAGAGGAAGAACAAAGAACAAAAATAATGTACGCACAAGAAGAAACACAGGAAGAACGAATGGCTACAGCTGAGCTAATGGGGATGAATGGAGGCATTCCTGCCGCCCTGACCACCCACCAGTCGTACAATGACTGGAGGTTCCTTGTGTGTGACGGAGGCTGATAGACGTTTAAGTTCAAGTATTTCTGATCACCTGCTGAAATCCACGTTGGATTTCGAGCAATGTTGCAATCACAACGGTCGGCGCCTTAAATAATAACCCGAACTTTAAGTAACCCGACAATAAATTCCGATATGTTCCCGACTGATGGGTGTGAAATTGGTTCCATAAAAGCAGAGAATTCATTGATATAATCTACACGCCAATTGAAATGGAAATGAGCCACAGGGTCACAGATTTAAAGATTTCTGAACAGCCTTTGTTTGGGTCGTCTCCTTCTCGACAACATTGTGTTGCATCACCCGAGTCACGATGTTGCTTACAGAAGCATTCGAACACACTTATTCTGTTCCTCGAGTTTCAGCACATGGTTGAGAAATAAGACAAATATTCGGAATGTATTAGTAGGAAAACTGTGAGGGGCTGGGCTATTGATTTTTGGGCGAAACTGACCAGATTCCAAACAAAGACTTGTTGACTACAAACTCAATGTTTCATCTAAAAAGAAAAAAACGTATATAATGTTCAGGTATGTCTGACTCTGAAATAATAATAATAATAAGTGTTAGCCTCAATGAGAAAGGTCAAAGGTAAGGGGGATAATGTTAGGAACACTTTTTCAGCACCAAAATAATAATTGTAACCGTGTTTATAACAATCATGATGACATGCATTTTCTTGATCAGTTGGGTTGTTGCTATAATAATACTACATTTAGCATGTGTGAGTTTATGATTTTTATCTTTGCTATTCATAAACAGAGGCTTTGTGTGTGAAGATACTTCAGTTTAAAGACACTGAAGTTTCTTCAAACACAAGTTTTTACCATACCCTGCACTGTTCCATTAGACTTCCCTACAGTATCTCAAATGATAAGAATCTGTGTTTATACTAGCAGCAGCACTTAGCCCGACTTATCTCAAGTGCTGAGAAAAGGCACAAAGACCTCCGACATAATGGCCAATTAGTTTCCTCCTTCTCTGCGAGTTTGGTTAAATTGAGGTTCGGAGTGAGCGTAGCGTGAGAGGACGGAGGAAACAAGGCATGGTCGGAAGTGTGAGGGCCAGTTAACGTGACAAAGAAAGAGGTAAATATAGACATAAGTATCCCCCCCCCCTTCCAACATTTAAAATCCAGTCATGGATGAACTTGTTCCAAATTTTAATTGAATGATTAACCAGTCCTTGTTGATTTTTAAATAAATAAAACCCTTAAGAAGGCACTAACATTTTGGAAAGGGCAAGAAAACAAGTGCAATAAAAATGCACAAAAAACGGAAAACCCTTGGAAATATGCTGAAGTAACACAGACTTAGTATAATAATATTTGTATTGTTTGTTCATTTAAATGTAAATATCCAAAGCTGTAGTAGCCGTATTTTTTTTTTTTTAAACTATATAAAAGGATAACAAATAGTCACAAAACTCTAGAAATAAAGAAAAAACAAATTCAGCCCTTAGAATTAAATGTAGTATCGCACTAGAGAAATGCCACACATCGCCCACGACTTGCTCAAGTTTCTATTTGTCTTGACTCCTCGTGTGCTCCCTTGAGAATGGCAGATCTGGAAAGCCAACAGGGACAATCCTCAGAAAGCCTTGATATTCCCAGCCCAAATATCTTTGTGCAGGCTCTGTCTGGTGGACGGTCCAGAGTTCACATTCCGCAAAAATACTGGCAACACTTGGAATTGGGTCGTAAGAAGAGCGATATTCAACTTTTGCCAAACTGGGCATGTGACTGGACTACTGTGGTGACCTCAAACAACAGTGTTTATCTTTTGTTGACCCATTTTTTAAACCCATTCCTATTGAGTTTTCCAGCCAACTTATTTCTATTACACAGTAAGCTACAATGAATGGTTCATATATTTTATATTGACCACATTGGAAATGCCCCCCTGAAACATGACAGTTATTGAGACAAGTAGAACAGTATTGTTCAGTTTGAAATCAAGGGTGAGACTTCAAGTCTCTTGAGCAGCAAGGTTTCTATTGTTTATGTCCCCAATATTTCTGAGTCAACAGAAACACTCAAATGTCAAGCTGTTGTTCTGCCAACACTGTATGAGGGGGTTTATTTTCAAGCGTAATGGAAATATTGCTCCATCAACTCTGCTTTCGATTACTGGTGTAGTAAGTAGCATTTTTTTTTATTACAAGTTGATTCAGTCCCAGGTCCACTAAGTTTAGTCTCAATACTGTGAAATATGAGGACGACAGTTTCATCATGGATTCACCAAACACAAGTTTAAACTAAGGATACAGAGGACATGATTCACAGAGAGACTGTGGTCATTTAAAAGCTGGACACCCTTGTGTTATCTCAGGGTCAAGTTGACCTGAAGGCCCGGAAACAAATGTGTTTGAGGTAATCTTTTGTGTTGCCTCTGGGTCAAGGTGAACATTTCACATTTAACAACACATTTGTTTTTTTTATGTCTTCTGGTCACCTTGAACCTGGGCTAAAACAAGGGTTAATGTAGGCCACAGGGGAATGTTTTTATAGGTTTTTTGGCAAAGTTTGTATCCCAGTGACATTTAAAATTAGTGAAAATCTAATTCTTAAGCAAATCAAACCAACACCCCTGCTGTTCCAATGATCTGCTCCAGTCTTAAATTGCTCTTGAGCAAGACCAAGCGCTATTAAAACGTCGTATTTTTAACCAGGGTCTTAGACTTGGAGATTCTCACCCCTTTAAAAAGAAAAAAAAAAGGTTTGTTAACTCACTCAGTAACACTGAAGAGTGCCAACATTCCCGTATTCTGGGAAAGGGATAAATGTATGTATTTGATGTGTGATGTATTTCTCCATTGTTCTTATACGTTTCTGAAGCTTGCCAAGATAAATGTGCATTTCTCTTAACACAAATAATTCATCTTGGAGACCCGCTCACTGCAGAAACATTCCCATGTAACTTACAATCGGTAAATTTCTTTGAAACAAACCTCTGTGTAAAGTATTTGGCAAACTCAGTGTCTTTTAACCACAATAGATCACATTTGCTTTTGCATTCGTTAGGATGAAGCTCAATCAGAAACCCCATTATTGTGCTGAATCATCACAGCAGTGGTGGATACCATTACATTTTTATTATTTTTATCCTGACCCACTTTCCGATTATCACCTCAGTGCAGAAGTCGACAAGCAAATGACAGCGATGAAAAACATACTAGGAATATGTTACAATATTTTCAAATACTCTCCAGCTAACCATTTCCATCATTTATGTTTTTAAGGTAATATTACATAATCATTTCAAAGTAAAGGGAGTTAACACTCCTGTGAAACGTTCAGTACAGTTATTTCAATTAAATAGATTCCAACCAGCAAATAATATACAAATCCTGGTCCAGCTCTTGGTATCCTCCATGTTGGATGTGAAAACCCCTGTTACCTGAATGTCCAAGTGGAATTTAGACATCCATATATATTCACAAGTGCCTTATTAATAAGACTTATAACACATTTATAAGTTTTGCACAATTAATGATGAAAGTAATTTGACTCAATACTACTTCAATCCACCATTTATTTTTTTCAAAACTGGATAGGTACTGACCACTGCAGATCAGCAACTCAATAGAGGAATTATAGAAACAAAATGTACTTTTGATTTAAAAAAATATATAACACCAACATGACATTTTGAAATACTTTATTAGTATCAGACAGCCCTCGTGACCACAACGTTACTTGTATTGACCATCAACATTTAGATTTGTTGTATCCAACTTTGTTTATGTTACATAACTTCACAACAACGTGTTTAATAGTAGCAAGATATTTCTTCATGTATCTATTGGAAAAACAAGTGGTATGGTTACCTTGGAAAGAAGAGAGCAGATAGACACAGAAAATGCAATGGTTACCATCTGTGCCTGCATACCATTGCGAGCACATTTGGTTTACTAATATCCCAAAACGTTTTGCACTAAATCTTGCCACTCCTGGAATAGATGTATATAAGTGATGTGGGAAATTATCACATGGAGGAAAGACTGTAGAAACTGTTGAGAGTACAACACTTAAACAAATAAATACAATCATAAAGTGCATTTAAAAACATATTTTAATGGGGGCTGCATGCTGGTAATGCTACCAATGTGCCAGAGGACTATGACGGAGACACAAAACACGTCAGTACAAAAACGAAATTATGAAAACATTCAGTATGCCATTTTTTTAAAGTGATCAATTTACAACATTTGGCACTGTTTCACAGATAGCAGCCAAACAAGCTAAATACAATGAGCAACTCTACCCGACTCCATTAAAGAGAAGTCTGACAAAATACAGTACACTTCAGGGAAATCTCAACAGTGAGGTTTAAAAGATGGTCACATTAAAAAAGCTTCTCGGATAAACCAGTTAATTCTGCAACTCATCGCCACTTTGCAGTAAATAAAAAAAATCTACCAGCTGAAAACGACCGCCTTTTAATGAACCTACTGAAGTTCACAACTTGTAAATGATGATTGAATATGCGATCAATGTTGGCTGATATCCATTTGTGCACATGGACCCAATTAACAGTCTGTTAAATAATGACTACAAACAGTCCAATAGCCCTTTCGTACTGTTCAATGAAAGCCTACATTTTGGATTTGTATATCAAGTTCTACAAACCCCCCGAAACATCAATGTTATTCTGTAGTCTTTGGTTCAAAGTACATAAAGCTTAAGAAACAAAACTCATGATTCACTTCCAGCAATAAATATTTACACCTCGTGTTTGGTTCTTTAAAGTATTTTTTTTGTCTTAAACATTTTGTCGGAGTGAAAATGCAGATGAAGACATGATGACAAAAGCAGATGATCTGGAAGGTGAGAGGTCAGAGTCTGTTCAACGTGCTGCACAGAGGTTAGTTTGTTCGACTGACTCACTGTTTATTTGACTAGTTTGCATGCCATCCTCCAGCAGTTGTGCTTTTTCAACATGTCTTAAACTAGACAAGTTATAGAATTTAACAGTCAGAAGTTGCCTTTTTTTTTTAAAACGTTTTTTTGATTTAAAGTTGGACAATTTTATCTCCTATACAAAGAAAAGCCGTCACATGTAATCATATAAGAAAATGTATTTTACCTTTAACTGAAATAAAACTATTGGATCTTTAACAACAACAAAAATAATCTATTTAAGATATTGCAGTGAGAACATGCCTGCTCATGAAACATTTAAAACAGTTTGTAAACCCCACAATCATTATTTGTCAGTCCAAAAGTGTAATTGGTCCATGAATATGAAAGTATTAATTCAATTATAGGCTTTATAAGACATGGTTGGTAGCTCAATAAACGTCAGTTTGTCTGCATTAAAACATCCATACCTTTTTGTTGTGCATTTAAAAGACACTATGTTAATAATGTGCCAGCAAACGGAGGTCATATTGTATCCCATACTGCACTTTGAGCCTCACACAACAGTCCTTGTAAAAATATTTCAGCAACAGAGAAATGTCATAATTCAGCAGAATAAGTTAACAGTTGATTTCAAATAAATGCTAAATGACAAGCTCAGTGTCCTACACATGTCTGCGTGTCATCTGCCAGGATTATCCAACACAAGCTTGTGTATCCTTCATTATTTCACACTTGACTGCTTTTGTCCATTCCTGCCAGACATGGCATGTGCGCCTGTGTAACCTCCGGGAGCAGTAGACACGGCAGCAGCAGATCAACGGCTCCTTTCATTTCTGAAGAGCAATTTTCATCTTACAGTGGAAGTATTTCACCACAACAACAGGAAATTTGGACAAGGTCAGATGCCTTAGTGGCAAAAGAATATGTATTTTACACATGGCATGTTGTGCCAAATCCAAAATCTTTATGGTCATAGCCACACCCGGGCCTCGCGCAACCTTTTTCGATGGAACCGACAAAAGCCTTTTTGGTGTTCTTGACTCCAAATCCAGTGCCGCTGCTTTGTAAACAAAAAGAACAGAGGCGTTTGAGGCCCTTCCTGAAGGCAGAGTTGGAGAGACTGTAGATGAGACAGTTGCAGAAGCTGTTGCTGATGGCCAGCCATGTGGTGATGAACGACACGGCGGGGTGGTGAAAGATGCCTCCGCTTTCCAACAGAAAGTAGACGATGTAGGGCAGCCAGAGAATGTAAAAGACGCTGGTGATTCGGAACAACACCATAGCATAGCGCTTGTCCGGGTACGACGACGGCTGGTGGAATTGTTGATGCTGCTGGAGTTTTTGTGATAGAAGTAATTGCGGCAACTGTCCTTGCTCCAATGCAGAGTTGTCCTTGATCACAGCGCCCGCTGTCAATCCCGGTCCTTGCAGTTGAGGACGGTACCGGGCATGCCTCTCACTGATCTCCCGGGTATGGTGTCGGCATATTTTGAAAATGTTTGCGTAAGTGAAGCAGACAGTAAGGGCCGCCGGGGCGTACAGCAGCGCCACGATGAAGGTTGTGAAGACGGGACTGGTCTTCCACTCCACGGCGCACCATTCCACCACGTCTCCGTGGTAGCCAGGTTTGCCCCATCCCAGGAAGGAGGGCAGGAACACCAGAGCGGAGTACAGCCAGATGAGGGCGATGCAGCAGCGCACACGACACGGTGTCACTAGGGTTGTGTAGGTCAGAGGTTGCGTGATGGCGATGTACCGGTCCACGCTCACGCACGCTAGCGACGCCATGGAGACCGATTTCAAAACGGATACCATGTATCCAAACACCTGGCAGGTGAGTTTGGGGTCCAGGCCCTGGAGGTGATGAAGGAGGGACAAGGAGGGGAAAAGACAGCTGACTCCCACCAGCAGATCCGCGTACGCCATGGTCTGAATGAACGCACTCGTGGTGTGCTGGCTTAACAGTGGCGCGCAGTGGAACACGAAAATGACCACCAGATTACCTGAAATGATGAGGACAGACAGCAGCAGTATGATGGAGACTTCAAGGAGGCAGGTGGTAAATATTTGGGAATAGCCAATTTCAAGAAGGCAAAATGGAGAAGAATCAGCGGAGCGGTTCAGTCCATCCAGAGAGGAATTCATCGTTGTATGCAGATGTACGTCTGAAGGGCCATTCAAGGGTACTACGAAGCCAAGGACGATGCCTTGTGAAAAAACGTGGTTATGATCAACCACCTTAGAAAAAATGAGTCCCAATGAAAAGCTCCATGTCGTACAGGACGTTAATTCCAAAAGAAGGGTTGAAGCATTCACTCAATCTGACAACAGCTCTGGATACGAATGAAGTGCCATCCGATTACAACTTGAAGATTCGTGTCATCATCGTCCGTTTCTTCGCCCAGAAACTTCCAAGGTGAGTTAATGACGATAATTCTCCAAAGGGAAAAAAAACAAAACAACCTTGTCCGTTCTTTTTGCCGCTTCCCCGGTCTTAGACCTCACTCTCCACTTGTCTCCGCTTGTGTCTGGTCCAGAGAATGAAGGTAGCAGTGAGGGTGACTTGCGTTTATAAACACACCTCAGATGGTATTCCAAAGCGAAGAAGAAGCAACTATGTCTGGAGTGGAAATGCAGGAATTCCGACGCTGGGAGAACCCCCTCTGTTCATTTATCCTCCTGTACTGTATCTCTCACTCTCCCCCTGCCTTTCTCTGTACAGAAACAGCAACACAGAGGCCCCTCCCCACCCCTGTGGCTCCAACCAATGATTAAATGCAATGGCACGAGGCTGCCTCCTTCACAACCTCCCAGGCCCTCCCCAGTCCTAGTGCCAGAGCTTCCTGAGGAGTCCTGAAGATACAATTCTAAATATGTTTTCTTTTAAAATGCTTTGTGTTACACCTGAATATATTCAACATCCTAAGTATTGTTTTGTTTTTGCCCTTCTTCAAAAAGAAACACAAACTTTTTTTCACAAAAAAGGGGTGGATAAGAGTACAGACACAAACTTCTGAGCGCAGCAAGAACGAGTTTGATGAATACTTGAGAGTAAATCACTTTTTTTTTTCCTCTGGAAATTATAAACCACCTGCCGACCGCTAACTGGCAGGTGCCTATTTGCCGGAGACTCGAGATGATAAATAGACCAAAGGAGGAATGAAACAAATATGTGAAGAAAGGTTCCGTTTAGTATTGCAAACATTGTTTCCAGAGAGACTTAAAAAACAAACAAGAAGTCTCTGTCAAGACATGTTTTGATCCTTCCTTGCACTGTCCAGTACTGACGGATAAATCATCCAGAACTTTTTACCAGAAGTTGCTGGCAGCACTACCCAGGTTTTTCCTTTCTTTCTCACATAAACAAAGATAAAACGTATAAGTTTTGGACATTCTGGTAGCTTATTTGAGCCAAATTCTTATTGTTTAAGACAGTTTGACGGGATTTAATTATATTTTCAGTGTTTAAACATTTATCAATGGCACATTTGAGATGTGCTTTTGTGAGTGGAGATACATATTCTCCCTTAGAGGGAAATAAAATGGGCTAGCAAGGTAGGGAATAAAAGCAGCAATATACAGTAATAGGAGGTAGTATATGCTTAGAAGAGGTTACATTTTTGTCAGCCATTATGTGTTAAATCCAGACCTGAGGAAATGTATTTGTTACAATATTTATTAAACAGACTTCATGGAATCTTGCTTTTTTTATATAAATTACTCTTGCGGATCATTGCTCTGAATTTTACTAGGTCAATTATAAAACAAAATGGAGTTTCCAAAGACAAGACGACTTCTGTTTTTTGGGGCTGACATTTTTTTCATGTTTACCTTTATGTTGGACTCTCCTGCTCCAACTTTTTTCAAGGGCTTATAAAACTATAAATTCAGGGGTTTACGATCTAATGATTGCATGTGTTTGCGGGGCACACGGTACTGAAATAAGTAGCAATTGCTGGAAGGCTTAATGCTGCACATCGTCTTGTACAGCAGGATAGAGACCTGAACACTCATCGCACACCAGGCTGCACCTTTTCCAGCCGGCACTCTTGTGCTTTCATGCATCCCCTCAGCCCACCGCACGAGGAGCTAAAAATAGACGACCGAGGAGGAGAAGAAGAAGAAAAAGAAGGGAGTTGAAGGAACAGAAACCCCCCAACAATGGTGTCTGTAGGAGATCGACGAAGATAGAAATACAACAGGGCAAAAAGTCTGTCCAGGTTTCTATCGGAGGTTTCAAAAAGTAATCCCTTAGCTGTTAATTAAACTTCAGAGCAGGACAAGAAAACTGCTGATCAGTTCTCTGTTACTGATAATAACTTTTGTCTACTGTGTATCATCATGTTGTGTTGAGTTGATTACAATTGTATGTCATCATCACTGGTTACAAAAATAGAGCCCGTCAACACAATCATTTTTCTTTTTAATCAGACATCCATCTGCAGATGGTGGAGACACTCATTTTTATTTACTCCTTAACCATGTCATTCTAGGACAGGCAGCACGTCTATTCTCGAGGCTCTGGTGGAAAAAATAACTTTAGACCACATCCTCATTGGTATAATTCAAACTTTATGAACCCAAATGTGAGTTGAAAGAGGATCGTAAGATGACAACAAAGGCTTCAGACGATGACTAAATTATTTTCATCTGGTGGCACATATTTTAAAAAATGTAACGAAAACAAATGTTTGTTTTAGTGCATACGTAGTTTTAGGTTAATAACGTCAAATGAGTTATTTGACCAAAACAAATTAAGATGCTTTTCTAAAACAGAAAAAGATTTCTTTTTTTTTCTCACAACACACACATGTGTACCATAAGCAGGCTCTTGTTCCAGCTTAATGTCTTGCATGCGGGTTTCTTGAAGTAATTGAAATGATAAGAACTCTGAAAATAGAAACGATAAGAGACAACAGATATGACTCTGCAAACACACGGAGATATGAAATGAGCTGAGAGAGTCAAGAACAAATTATGAAAAAGATCTAGAACTTCTAGAACAAGTGTTGAGCATTATGTTGAAATCACAATCAATGCTTGACTCTTAACATTGAAAATATTTAAGAAAAACTTTTAAAACTGATGTATAATAATGTTTTCTTGTCAAACAAAAAAGTGGGTCACCTTAGCACTGTTCCAAACATGGGCCCACATGTGGAGGTCCTCCCCATTTGTCAATATTGTAAACCAGCTGCTCAAACAAAATGGCAAGAAACACCTTCTGTTTATTCTTTGTCTGAAAAAAAAGCCTTCCTCAATTAACTTCAATTGAGTTTCATGCTCCGGATGCAGTTTCAAAAACATTACAGACATTAGAAACAGCATAAGCAACCCCCCAAAAAATGCTTGTTAGTTCTGAATGAAGCCAGGAGGAATTAATCACCATTTTCTTGCACCAATTCTATCAAAATCTCACTTCACTAAGGAATTCTTATTGTTTTGGCAACAGACAAACAAGTGAATAAACTGTTAGGGTGTTAAATGTGCAACAAAAAAGGAATTAAAAAATTACAAAAAAAAAACATTATATATATTTTTATAAAATAAATTAATTGTTTGCAAGAAATACAAATCTGAATATCCGTAATCCGTAAACAAATCTTTTGACTACCATGGGTTCACATGTTTTCTTATGAAAGAACCTCGTCACGGTACTGAGAATTAAAACAAAGCAGAGGTTGAACACATCTTGTGATCATGCCTAGAGAGATAACAAGAGCACAGAGGATCCAATTTTCCAAGACTAAATATGTCAAGCACTGGGAAAGATTAAATTCAACATGATTATAATATTTGTCACCAGGGTTATTGCTGCAACTTAAGGTAAACCTGGATTCAAAGGCTTAAAACAGGCTAATTTTTGACTAAAGTGTGTGTGTGTGTGTCTATGCGGTCTGGTCGCTTATCCAGGGAGTGTCATGTATGTGTGCCACTGCAAATGTTTGTGTGTGTTTGTCTACATATACCTACTGTACACGTCTTTAAGTGTGCTCAGCACACCGTTTATTAAAGGTTAGGCTCATGTTTTTTCGACACTTATGCATCTATACCTTGAGTTGTATCTTGGGTTCCACATTTCTTTGTGAAGCTGGAAGAGAGCCAGCTTACCGCCAAAACTAAAACATGGTTTCTCCAAACTTAGTAACCCCTTCGGTCCATGTTACTCAAATGTTTCCCTTGATAAAGCTAATACAGAATGTGGGTCATGACCACAAGCGTCTAATCAGTGTATTGTCTCGTGGTGGCATGTTAATTAGTCAGCATTCAGACATGGACGGGTACGTCCAGTACTTGGCAGCGTGTGCTCTTGTATCAGGGAATTCAAAGGGAAAGAATGGGTTACATTACAAGAGCATGAGTCCGCTCCATTCAGCAGGGCGTACCAAGATACGTAGATGAACATAATGTCCAGATAAAAGGGAGCCGGTGAATTCCAAAGACTTAGGACGAAGCGTACACTTGAAAATATCCTGATCTCACAACATCAATAGAACATGTCTTTACTAATTATAAGTAAATTCTATCGAAATTAAGAGACATCAAAAACCAAGTGCCTTATAAATCAGGATAAAACTGACCCGTCAAGTAAATATTCGCAAATGCAGATATTTTTAGCCATCTTCTCCAGTCTCGTTGGAGAGAAAAACATAAATCCTCTGATAAACCTGCACGTGTTCGCCACACACTTCGTGGCTGACGTACAACCTGGAATGCAATAAATTCCAGCATCCTGTCCATCAATGCAGTGGCTCCATGATCCACAGTTATTGTTGGGCAGAGCTAAAGTTGGAATTCCAGTCATACCACTCACGTTTTTCTGATTCAGCATTGCCTCGACCAAAAAAACTGAGGCAGAACGGTTAAAAATAAAAAAAAATAAGGGGAGCGATGAAGGAACTGGCCAACGACAGAAAAAAGACAGACACGGAAAAGGAGAAAAAGGCAAAAGGAGAGGAAAAAGACCCAACATCTTGTCACCACCTGGAAATCAACTCAAGTCTCTGAGGGGTCAAAGTTTATACAAGTACTGGTCAAAAACTGAAGCCTAGAGAATGTGCCTGGTTTATGATAGATTCCCGGAAAGACTTGAAGACTGTGACGTAGACTGCATTTACTAACCATTGAGTTCATTCAATTTAAAACGGTACCGAAAAACAGAGTTGAGCTTAAAAAAAGAGGATTTAATGGTCAACCTTACCTTGGTGATCAGAGTGCGGTACTCTTCTACCTGGTGGTCGTTGTTATGGCAACCTGCCAGCAGCTGCCACACTTCCCCACGGAGAGCCTCAGGAATTCCACTCCGCACCAAAGCTGGCAGCTGCCTGGGACGCACTGACAAGTTTAGGTGCCTATAGAACGAGGGAGAAAAGAAGTCCAGAAATTAGTCACTTAGGATCAAAGGTTCTTTATTAAGAAAAATCGTCAGAAGTTGTAAATTATTTAGTTCATCTGGTCTGAAGTGACTCCATTTTTTTTTCCAATGCTGTATTCAGTAGTAGTCATGAACAATTTTATAATTTGCTCACCAGGAATACATCCATTAACTTGGTAGAATAAATGGTTTTATCATCATAAACTCCATTCATTGTTTTATTATCATATATCCAAACCATCCGAGTCTTGGCATTGGAGTCAAACTCATTCAGCCCTGAGTGCTACATTAACAAGTCTCAAATCAGAACTCAAAGTCGTTTAAACATGAAAAAATGGACGTCAAATACTGAAATGACGGATATTGAATAAGTCATAAATCATGTGATTCAGTTGATAAATGAAAGCGTATCTCCACATCCTACTCCCGAGGGAATTAATCTTTTCCTGTCTGTGTGTGCAGAGATATTCATCAGTCTGTCTCTGAGTTCCGTAGAAAACAAACGTCAAATGTGTATCGTAATGTAATGTGTATTTTCTTCCCAGAATGTACTTGGAGAAAGCTCTTTTAAAATTTGAGCAGAGACAATTAACTGGCCATTTTTATGAGCCTCTGCAGCATGCCTGTTAGACTGTGTAGCATTATTTTAATGCGCTCTTTATTGTACCGTAGTAAACGTTCCTCGGCAGCTCAGTTCAGACTCAGCATCCTCTGGAAGTGCCGTCTTTGCAGGGTCCGTTTAATGAGGCCTGATGTGTAGAAGCTCCGGGATTAACCCCTGTAGCCGGCCATATCTTCCAGCTCTTTTTTGTTCATATTCAACACTTACATATGATAAATAATAGGCCCCAATTAAACTACAATATACCTCAACACCGACATTTTTGAGTGTTTTGTGCAACAAAAAAAAAGGCATTTGTGATGTTATTTTTGGTAAGCAATATATAATACATTACATATATTAGCATGTGGGGTCGACTAAGAGCCAGAGCGCAAAAGTCATTAACTGGAAGGTATAAAAAAAAAAAAAGCTACATTACTTTTTTATAGTTGTTGTTAAATATACAGTAGTTACATGTAATTTTCCATTAAAATGTGTGGTTTTAAAAATCTTTATTGTTAAGAGAGATTAGTAATGAGTAATCCTATAATAGGAACATTTTGCCAAAAGTTTTTTTCTGATTTGATTCCATTAAAACTAGGATCTCAATTTTAAGTTTCATAACTGTGATGTTAAAGCATGTACATTTAACATTAGTCAAAGATAAGTCAAGTTATGAATTGTTCAAATGCAAAACATAGGGACAGGGTATAGGAAACATAAATATGCATAAATATGAACATTTTATTTGAAGACTAATTTAACTAAACAGAATATTTTACATTAAAGTATCTGTTAAGGCATATAAAGGAAATCATCCGTTTTTATAATAACTCTAATTTCCACTCCTTCCTTGTCACATTTGTTTACTTGCCATGTGCCAGGTTATGCAACACATGGCATTTTCTGCTCAGAAAAAAAAAAGTATATACTGGTGTGGAGGCTTGTGTCCATGTGACGAAAGTAATGGCAGGCCTGCTGAGGGGCATTGGTCTGTAAAAGACTTTCTGTTCCACTCTTTCCTCCCTTCAAGTCCTGCCCTACCACAGCACCTCTGTTTAATCACACCACCCCCGCCATCCCCCTCCTACAGGCGCAACACACAGAACAAACAAGCATTCAAGACTTGCGGACAATCTGCAATCTGTGGACGGCATGATGATCTTATGATTATTCTTTTCTTGGCTTAATTTATTTGGACACCGAAGCTTTTCTCCGGGGGAGAAAAGATGATGCATTAGCGGTTGACGACACAGGTCTTGTGTTTCGCTAAATGCCATCAAAAACAATCTTAGGCTTCGATAACCGCCGTTACAGTTTCTTAGAGTCATCAGATAAAGCTGACATTTCTAAGAGCTGACTTGAGATTCTTCCTGATATATTTGATTTATCTTTTTTTTTTTCAATGAATGTATAACCTTTTTATTGTTCCTTACTTTAGTTTTAACTGATATGTAGTTATTAACAAACAAGTAGGCCTGTTCCTGGAGTTCCCATAAATGATTTACTGTAAGTAAGATTTTACAAATTGGTGTCGTGCAATAGTCAAACCAAGATGAACGACTAAGCAGAAACTCTTCTACAGAGCTGTCAATCTCCAACACAGAGGGACAAAACAAATAGCACTGGCTAACCATGAAAGTGTATCCATCTATCTATCTATGGACATTTATTAAATATTCTGTTCTACTTTGGCTTGTTATCAAGTGTTGCCGTGCTTTTTGGAGCTGCAAACGGTGGGAGTGCGTTTTGACCAGAGGGCAGGTCATGATGGACATCATGGTATCATGCCACAGGTCATGTGTTCTCATCAGGGTGTCACAAGATTGACATCAATAGGTAGGTATGTGACCTCCTCAACCATGTCCGTCGGTCGAACCCTTTAACCTTTTATCTTCCGTTAGCTACTGCAGAACAAAGAGACTGTACAGCTGCAGATGTGTCGTAACATTATTTCACAGCACTTACTTATATATAGGATAAAGAGGCTTTTCAATGAGATAAATCAAATTAGATACATACTTTCTCCTTAATTTTATAATTTTGAAGTAATAGACCAGTTGTCTGATATTAACTTTGATCTCTATGGAATGTGTCTATGTTTAAGCAGCTTGCATTTTGAGCAAACATCTCTGGAATATTCGTTTTTACTTGGATGGAATAATTGATGCCTGAACCGAGTTTATTTGACACCCCGCTTGGGTGGACGGTGAAGCCCAAATTTGCTTTCTCCAAGCTAGAGAATCTACTTCACCCAAAAATGTTAGAGATGGTAATTCAAAGGAGGACGATCTCGATCTCAGTTCCACACTTGAAGTTTTATTTTTACAATAAAGAGACTGTATTTCCATGAACTTAAACTCCATCTTTTAACACAAGACACTCTGGTTTTCCTCCTCAAAGCACATCTGCTTTCCCATCTTTTATTCAATTCCCTTTCATCTTCATCCAGGTTTGAGTGTTTTTTCGTCAACAATGGAAACAGTAAAATAATATTCAATAAAACACGGACCATAAGTAAAACCACTCACCACTTGGACAGCAGGTCACCCCAGGTCTCCAGGATCTTCTCAGCGCACTCCTTAGAAACGTCTCCAGAGCCACTTAACAACGGTTCGTCGTTATCTGAGGGAGAACATACATGTTGACAATGAAGAATTTAGAAAAACACCAGTGAATCTCAACACAGAGCTGATCACTGCATGGATAATTCAAATGCTTGTCTATGGAAAAGTGGTTTTGGATAATCAATTATTCAATTTCTAACTGGAAACTCTCTATTCACACTTTTGCAACTTTAAGAACTTGCTTTAATAAGCAGTCATACGCTTTGGGAAAGAGGAGACCAACAAAATAAGCATGACTTCCTCGCCGCTGGCGTTATAATTACATATTGTTTTTTAAAACCACACCACTGTTGGCTATGTACTCCTCAGGAATCAGTACAAACAGTTCTGCAACACAGCATCTGATCTCCCACGAGACGCTGACTCCTGCAGACCACAAGTCTAAATCTGGCCCGGCTCGGGAAGAGAGAGTCGTTACCTTTTGTAAGTCATCAAGGCCCAGGAAAACGGTTTGCCAGCTCTTAAAAAATATACTTATCAGTAGCTGTTTCCATATCAATATAGTTGATATATAATCGTGTCTGTGTAATGTTTATAAACATGTAAGAACCCTTCGTTGATTATGTTCCCTCGAGTTCATTTATCCGCAGGCTCGCCATGGATTCTTCTTAAAACTGTTGAATCAACATAAACCTTTGACCTCTTATTCATTCACTCATTGTCCGTCATGTAAACCAGGAAATAGCCATTTTCTTCCCTCAGGGGCCACAATTTATTCTGGAACTGTTGAAGACGAATCACTTTCAGCAAAACACTTTTTAAAAATGAAAAAAAGAGAAAATCTTGTACACAAGTGTGAGTCAGAGAATATTTAAAGAATATTTCGATGGTTGGCTCAAAGTAAAGTAAATAAATACATTTTGATACTGTGACCTGTAAAGATGTTAGAGCTAAGCTTGTTAACAGTAATTATCGATGTGAATGAAAATTAAATCTGATGCTATTTTGTTCGACACCCCTTCAAATAATAAAACTAAAAATGTAAAGACGATATAAAAACACTTTATTTTGAAATATATATGTAAGCTTCAATTTTTTTGAAAGGGAAGAAACACAAACAAGAAAAATAAAAGGAGGAATGTGGAAAATGAAAGAAAACAACAAGGAAAAGTAATAGTTAATGAGTGTTGCGTAAGGCCTCCAGGCTGACCTTTGACCAGGTCTGACTTCCAAGAATGAGACGAGTGAATCGTACAATTGTATTATTATTGTTCTTCTGTCCAACTAAAGTGTGTGTTTTCGTACTACTGTTTTTGTTGTAATCATAAATAAGATAATGTATTATTGTGTTTATTTTATTGTTCTTATTCATTAATATTTAGAACTATTTTTTATTATTTTAACATGTGTACTACTTTATGTCTAATCTTATGGGAAGAAAAAGGCAATATCTGATCATATCTTACTGTTGTTGAGCATGGATAAAACTTGAGCACCTGAAGCAGGCGTCATAAAATGTCGACAACATCCAATCATTACCTTCCTCTTCGTCATCCTCGGGCGGTGAGGGAACCATGCCACCAGGCCCACTGGGAAGCACACCAGGACTGGCTGTCGTCTTTCGCTTCTCTCGCTCGCTTTCACTTTCCAAACTCACAACTTCATAAAGTGTGTCGGAGGAAGGACTCTTGCGCTCCTTACGCTCCATCTGATGATGAACGCCAAAGTTAATCAGCGACAGATCGAAACCAATCGAAACAATGATGATGATGATAAAAATGACTGAAATATAAAGTGTTCTTACAGTGACAACAACTAGTATCACCTTATTTCCCGACTCAAAGTTTGGCCTATTTAAGAGCGCTCGGACTGACGTACCTGTCTGAGTTTCAAGTAGAAGGTCTCAGTGTGGTTGCGCTTGCTGAAGGGCCAAAACAGCCTGTCGTTCGGGGAGCAGACTCTGACCCGCGTCTCCAGCAGAAACCGGACCGGTTCCTCTACCTCAGTGATCACCAGGTCCACCGCCGTCGTCATGTACATGAATTTATCTAGAGAAGAAAGTAGGACATTTGAATTTTCCTTTATTTAATCAGAAAGTCATAGATACATATAAATAGGTTTTGATAATCAGTCAATTTTCTGAAGAGAGTGTAATGGCTTTTTTAAATTGAATATAATTTTTCCACTGGATAGAGGACGGAAGCCAAACTAGGATCTTAAATTAAGAACAATTGAACTTCAGGCGTAACAAACCTGACTGCTTTTATTATGATTAGAACGACAAACTGACCGGCCGGAGTTTATTATTATTTTTGGAGCTTTTTTTTCCCCAGTTGTTACCTTTAGGTGTTTCCTCGTTCACAGCCTGGAACTGAGGCGTGTTGGGGTTCCAGCTTCCTGTGATGATGTAAGACTTCCCATCGGAGCTCTTTCCCATTGACTCCTTCAGGCACAAGTCAGGAAAGGTTAGCTAACCCTCAGCGACCAACATGTGTGTGTGTGAACCCAGATGTACAGACTCTCACCCACCAGGTCAAGAAGGTGCATGTCACTGTTCTTCACATTCTTCCCCGGGCTAAGAAGGAGACCAAAGCACCTGACATAGAGGGGGCACACACACACACACACACACACACACAAGAGAGAAAAGGGAAAAAGAAGGTAATAACACGATTATATAAGTGAGCAGGGCAGAAAAAGTACTGCAAAAGTGCAGGAACCAGACACAGAAAAATAAATCTCCGAAGAGTAAAACTGCTGTTAAAACATCAAATATCTTACTTAACCGATTCCCTAACACGGAGCAGACGATGGTGGGTATTAAACACTGGCCTTCAATCTCCATCTCCTCCGAGTTCATCGAAGAATAACAAACCACCGTGAAAAGGGAAGTCCGTAAAAATAGCAGTGGAATGTTTAAATTCAACAGATTCATTCAACCGTGGAAAACGGGAGCCTCGACCAAAAGACTTGCATCAATCACCTTCTTATAGTTGTGCTGGAACACATAAACCTGACACAGCTGACACGGCACTACTGAATCAAACCCCGTTTTGGGAAATAATTAAAGCTGCAGAACGGCTTCTTTGATTTTATTAAAAAAGATATTTCATGCATCAGAGCTTCCACTTGTATAATATGTCCCAGTGACAATGATAAGGTAAACGCAAATCAACTTTGAGCTTAAATAATGCAGTTTTATTATTCTAGCACTTTTAGTATTATATCAAATAGTACTCAATTTTACAGCTGGTTTCAACAAGGTCCAATTCTTACTGTTTTCAGGCAAAAATTGTCCCTTTATTAGTAGCAAAGACTTAAAAAATTAAAGATGAAAATCATTTTCATCTGCATTATCACGTCAACTGATGCGTTCACATGTGTTTTAATTACTTTGAAAATAAAAAGTAGTTTAGGGCAAACGTTGAAAAGATTTTGTTGAAGTTCTGGTTTTGTATACCTAAAATATTATTAAATTGGACGGATAGGTCGGTGTCAATTTATTGTAAATCGATTAACTTTATTAATTCCTCTGGAAATTAGATTTCCAGTACACAGCAGACAATAGAAGGTACAGCCAGATTAGTAAGATCAAGATCAAATTAAATGATTATTAATAATAATAATGATATATGATTGATAATTAATATATTATTATTTAAATAAGATAAAATAATAATTTATCAGCCTTTTGAGTTGGTTTAATTAGCTGGTTGATCATGTTTAAAATAGATTTAGGTGAAGGCCTTAATCATGTGATTAAATTGATCAAAACATTTAGCAGCACTTAAATATATATATTGATTTAATACAGAATACAGTTGCTGGACTAAAATATCTGTTGAACTCTGATGATATTAGCTAAAGAATTATAAATGTTTATCGTTTGAAGCTCACAAATTCTTCGCCCATGCGTATAATATCCTGTATATCATTATATCAAATACATATAACTGTTTTGATGAACATATACTGTTATATCCACCTTTTTTTTCCAACAAGAGTCAGATGGAATGGAGGACTGAGATCTTGTGCTCTTCTAAGAAAAACCAGTAAAACACTAGAGTGTGCACATCATTCTATCAGTTATCTCCTCCCTAATGTGAGGGTCGTAAAACAGTGTGTCCCTGTGTTTCTTTTTACCTTTCAATGGCCAGTTCTTTATTAGAGGTTTGCTGAACATAGATGACAATCTTCTTGTCCATCCCCGCACGCAGTTTGAAGCTCTGCTTATCCTTGTCTTTGGCCACGGCACTGATGTTTGAAGGGAGAAAGACACGCAGATGTTAACAAGCAGAAAAGTTGTTTAAGATTTGAGCAAGATCAGTGAAACTGTTACATTTGACCTCTCCTCCAGAACCACAAATGACATTGACTTAAACACATCCTAATTGAAAGAAATTACTACATTTGAAACACGAGTGTCTAAATCAAATCAAGATTTAAAGATTAAGAGTCTAAATCTGGTTCCCTTCTGTCTACTATAAGACAAACTAGTAACCTTTAAACATTCGTGGTCAGATTTTCCAGCCATAAAACTTGACATTTAAATGTCAAATTACTATAAATCACAGTAGAAAGTCTATTATAAAAACCTTAAGTTTAACATATTACAACTCAGAAGCCTGAAGTAAAATATTTTATTCAGCTTTTATGTAAAATAAACAAAGGAGAATATTGTGGTATCTTGCTTACAAAAGGTAGTGGCGTGCATGTGAGTGCACGACTCAAACATGCACAACAGATCTAATGAGGAGGAAATACACACCGGCTAAAAATAGAAACACTCATTTTCTTGTTTAACAAATAAGCAACTTGTTTGCGAGTGTGTGGAAGTCAGTCTATAATTTAAGAACTAAATAAATAACATGGGAAGGATGAACGCAGCAAACAAACGAGGACTTCTGTGGTGGTGAATGTTTCTTTTTTTAAACATTGCATAATAGCAGGAGGTCGAGACCTTGAGCTTCATCTGCTCCATTCATGCAACAAACTTTAAAAGGCAACTAAAGGTTTGTCACAGAGCGGCATCAATCCCAAAAGTCTCCACCTCAAAGGGACTTGTTGTATAAACAAAGCGGGTTGTGATTACAGCTGGCTGGAGGTAGGAGTGAAGCTATTATTACGTCTTAATGGACTCCGCTCTCGTAACCTCTCGTTCGCCAAGATTTCAGACGGGGGAGAAAAATATTCAAAACATCATCATGATGAGCGACTTACTGCATCTCACTTTTATGATGGAAATATTCAAACAGAACTTAAACTTTATAAAGTAATACGTTCAGAACATCATCATGATGAGAGACTTACTGCATCTCACTTTTATGATGGAAATATTCAAACAGAACTTAAACTTTATAAAGTAATACGTTCAGAACATCATCATGATGAGAGACTTACTGCATCTCACTTTTATGATGGAAATATTCAAACAGAACTTTATAAAGTAATATGTTCAGAACATCATCATGATGAGAGACTTACTGCATCTCATTTTTATGATGGAAATATTCAAAAAGAACTTAAACTTTATAAAGTAATACGTTCAGAACATCATCATGATGAGAGACTTACTGCATCTCCGAGAGGAAGCAGTTGGGTTTTAACATTAGTTGTCCTTTAACTAAAATCTGAATAAATGTAGTAAAATGAGTGAGTTTGTTTCAACAATTCTGTTTTTTTTTCCTATTCTATTTTGCAGGCTGGACTAGGAAGATTCAAGAATAAATACAAGTCAATTGTCCATTTTATTTGATATTTGGTATTCAGTTAAAATACCAAAGTTAAGCGCAAGATGTGTGATGTTTAAAATCCACCACAGGCCATCGATTTTGGATCATCTTTAGAATATACCTGAAGGTACCCTTTCCATCATCTTCCTTGACTTCGAGGCTGACCGTGAAGGTAAACAAGTCACTGTCCGGGGTCAGTGGAGCCGCCTGCTGTGATGACAAGAGCGCCCTCTTCGCCGAGCGCCGAAAAGCTGTTGCGAAGCTGTACAGTATCCGACTCACCTACAGGGGACAAAAAAACGGACATGAACAAAATAAATCTGACAGGATAAGGTTTTTTTTCTGCTCCAACACCGACTCCAGACAGTGAAGGTAAAAGTTAAAGGGGTTATTTTTTAGCTGTAAACAATCAGTGTTACATCTCGTATTATCCGGAACAACCACGATGTGGTCTAGATGATAGAGATTTCCCATTCTAGAAGAAGTTTTTTGACTATTCATTGTCAGCAGACATGTGTGTTAGATAATCGTTCCCTCCCGAATAGAAGCCCCCAGCAGAGCGGTTTTAGATTCCAGGAAACATCAGAACTTGGGGGTATTGGATGATGTGGTCCAATTTTAATTATCAATAAATAACAATGATCTTTTGTCTTGGTTTTTTTTAAGGGGGAGCCTCAGTAGAAAATAGGATTTAACCCTTGAATGGCTTTTGTTTCTTCTTTGCATTTGACATTGGAGGGCTGTTTGTTTATTAATCAACAATTCCACATCTGGATGTAAGAAGTAAAGATGAGTTCAGTTTAATGACAGAGCCCCCGTGTGTCTCGGAAAGTAATCCTAGCCAACAGTTTCACAATAGATTTATTGTTCTAAAGTCCTCACATCAACGCCACGGTTAGCAAATGTCTCCAATTGGCCTTTTTATTGCCATTGTGGGGTGGAAGTGAGTAATGCGAGAGCACGGAGTGCTGAATTATTACAGGCCATTTGTTCTTGCTTGATGAAACAATAACTTTACAACGCTGCACAGTAGTTATAAGAATATAATTACATTCATTATGTATCGGGCAAGAAATCCTTTCTTACGAGCAGGCGGACGACGATTGCTACCATTGTTAGAAGTGTTCAAAAATGTTATACGCAATCAAGAATGCCCGAGTACTATGTCGCTCTTAGGTACATTTTTAACAGGGCTCTCGAACTCAAATACAAAGTGGGCCAAAAATTAAAATAAGGACAAGGTCGTGGGCCAAACTAAATATTTTTTGAAAAATTGCAATGCAATTCAGCACGTTTTCTTTTATTTTGAGATGTTTGATGTTAAAACCTTTTCAATAAAGAGATTTATCTCATTTATTTTATTCTAAAATATTGAATCCAGAACAAGCATAAACAAAGAGAAACAACATTTAAAATAAATAACACTGTCATAACTATAGTCTAGCTTTCAACCTCCTTTTAAATGTAGGCCTATGCTTTTTTTTAACAGTCCAACAATCAAACAGCCAAAAACAACAATTTATTTCAATGAAAATCTTTCAACTTTGAGCCTTTAAGTAAAAATTCATCCAAGTTCAGTTTTAGCTACACTGTGATCTAAGCCTCTCTGCTGCACATGGATCCAAGTCAGATACTTGGCATCTCTTCTTAGAGGCAAGCTCATCAAAGTCTGGGGCCAAGCTCTGAGCTGAGGAAATTCTCAGGACTGAATAAAGGTGTTCGTCAGTGAGACGACTCCTGCCTGGTGTTTTGTTCATCTTCATCAAAAAGAAGAGTTGTTCACATAGATGTGTGCTGCCGAATGTAGAGAGCATTTGAGCAGCTCGGGCTCAGAGTTGGGCTTCATACTTTGATTTGAGCCGTCATTACACTGGAGCTTAATCAGCTCCATTTGGAGATCGGTCGGTGCGCTATCATTTATGAGGACAACATCGATGGTTTTATACTGAATATTTTAATCCGCTATTTTACGCTATTTAAAATAAACTGTAAAGGAATTATAACTTGTTTTTAGCGATCTTTTTTGCAACAACGTTTGATCAAAGTGAAGCTGCAGAATGAAAGCAGCTGAAGCAGTGTGATCACGTGACTGGAGAAAAACACACCATATAAATACACCGTCTCATGATTTGTTCATTCGTCATTTGTAAATGTAATAAGAACTTGTGTGTGTTGCAGTTGCGTCACACATTTATATGAAACTCAGACGGTCAGATCATCTTCCTCATCAATACTCAGCACTTTAAGTCACTGATTTACAGTTTTATTCTTGTTAAACTCATTTTGAGACATTTCAAATAAGCCCCTGATCGTCTGTAAAAAAAAGTATTCACGTTAATAATTGTGTATATAAAATATAAATATTTACACAGGAGCTTGTTTGCACTATTTAAAAGTAAGTATTTGGTCCATGTCAGACATGTTTAAATGAATGAATATAAACTGTTCATCCAGTTTAAATTCATGTTTTCATTAGGTTTTTTTTGATCGCAGAGATAAAAATCACAAACACATTTAAATATGATTTAAATATGTAATATGGATTACAGTTACCAGACATATTTAGTAGAAGAACTACGAACTTCTTTATACAAGAGGCTATTAGTGTTTTGTATTTAATAGTGTCGTCGTATGTTATATTCTTTCGTTATAGACACGATTGCTCCACACACAAGGTTTGTCTTTTACGATGATGAACATATAGTCTGCCTCCCTCTGCTCTCGAACGCTCCTGTTTTCTCCCTTTTCGTCTGGCCATTTTCCCTGAGGGCTGGAATACATTCAAGTGAGGTGACTCGTAACTTTCCTAATGCATTGTAACACAGAGGAGGGGGCGTGCGGTCTTGAGGCTGACGCGCAGGCGGCAATCAGTTAGCAAAGCATTCTGGGATACGTAGTCGTAGCGACGCATGCGCTTATACTGGCGGGCGGCGGGCCAGCTCTAATGCATATTGGATATGATCTTGAGTTTGACATGTGTGCTTTTCAACATCTTAGTATAAATAATCCAGTCAAATCTGATGTTAACTTTTAAACGAGACCGCAAAATATGCAGACCACTTTATTGGCCAATTTAAATAGCATAAATTACAAACTACAAATGCTGAACTAACTCATTGCAGCTCAGTCATAGATACATTAAAAATGGTTTGTTTACTAAAGTCCGTTAAATAGCTGGATTCTTTAACTTAAATAAATGTTTTTCTTTTTTTTTTGCTACCGGGAATAACGTTTACTGAAGAAGATTTATTGAAAAACACACGGACTCAAATGTGAACGCGTCACATGAATAACAAGATAAATATCCACAGCGTCGACTTCTTTACTGGAAATAACCCATGACTTCATCCAGTTCACAGTTGGTTAGATATACATCTTGCATATGCATTTAATCAATGGTAAGCAAGACAAGCAAACTGCAGTTTTATTTTTTTATTTTTAATCTCTCCCTCATGTAAATATTGATGTGACATAAATAATTAGGCTGTTGCTCCTAAGCTTCGGAACAATCTTCCTCTCTCTTTGCGCTTGATGGATCTACTGACTCCTTTAAGAAACATCTTAAGACGTTTCTATTTGTTCAGGCTTTTTCTTGATTTTCTGGAACTCCTGTGTTGTTCTCAGTATTATCTTGATCTTTAAAGTATATACTTTTTTGAGTATTGTTTTGATTGTTTAAGCGCTTTGTGACCCTGGTCTGGAAAAGCGCTATACAAATAAATATTACTTACTTACTTACTTACATACACCTTCTTTTTTTCCAATCCCATAGTTAGATGACAATGTCTATTCGATTTCCACCCAACCTTGTCATTAAGCATTTTACTTTTGTTTTATGATATTTTAATCTTGGTATTTATTAATAAATTAGTATTATTTTATTCTTTTTAATAGTTTTATCTGTGTGCTATAAAAGTAAAAACGAGATCACTGGATGTTTGACCTGCTTTTCTATTAAAATAATTTGTTTGTTCCCATATACAAGTTATTTCTGACTTTGTTTGGTCAAAGAATATTTAAAAAAATGAAGATATGGACATCTCTACACTTCATAAGGTATAAATTATTTTTAAGTCCCACAGTGGCAAAATTTTAGTTGCCACAGTAGCAAGTACACATTTGAAAAAGAAATTGGAAAATATATGAAACTTAAATATTATATTACAATAATAAAAAAATTACATAATAAAAATAATAAAATAATAATAACAATAAACTATTGGTGCTGTCATGATATCATTATTATAATTTTTAATTCAGACTTAATCGTCGAAACAACATTTGTGATTATTTGCTGCCTCTAATTGAATTGTAAAAACACTCACCGCCTCTTGGATTTGGCAGCGAAACACATGAATCCGGAAGATCTCGGCATTGTAGTGGCTCTCAGTGAAGGCGAAGCAATCCCTCTCTGGTGTGCCATCATGACCACGCACACAAAACAGTATCTTATAGATGGGATAGTTGGCAATCTCCGTACTGTTGTTGGGGTCCAGCAACCTGGAAGACAAACAGTGGTCACGCTAAGTTGCTTGATAATTAAAAGCGATGCATCGGTGCCTATAGTAGTTGGGAGTGTTTTCTCTACCTGACGGTGCCCTCCGACACCCCTGGCACAGACAGCGTGACGTCCAATGGGACCTGGCACTGTCCCCTGAGAATACTCATCATGCGAAGAGCCTCGACTTCACTTCGCGGAGCATTGACCGAGGCACAACCCAGATATGTCAGCTGGCTGAAGACGACGCTGTCCTCATCTGGGATGGGACTGCAGGGGCTTCCTTCCGACGAGGATTCGTCCGCTTCACAGCAGCAAAGACATGGTTATTTACCACGAACAAATATCCTCCTTTCTCTCTTTCTCACCTCGATAGGACCTCTCGTTGAGCTCACTCTCCTGGGCAGTTTGAACAGGAAGTGCCATCTCCATCTTGGGTGAAGTTGCACTCAGGGGATCGGAGCCCGGAGGTACGGATGTTCCGATAGAAGAAGGGGGACCTTTGTCGCCGCCAAAATGATTCTCCATTCCCGATCTTTGCTCAACCCCAATTTCAGCTACTGATGGATCCATGAGGACGTCCTCCAATTCTCTCTGGAGCTGCTGCTCGCTGCCATTTCCAACGATCTGGGAAATAACACAAATAATAAGATTTGTTTTTGAGATGCTATGGATTGTCAAGGGAATTTATTAATGACAATTTATAGTAGATTTTATAAAGCTTGCATCGATTACTTTTGGGTCATTGCAGCATTCTGTACATTATTTATACAAAAAATTCAACACATATAAGTAAATCAGAATATGTATGGTTAAACTTAACTATTCAAATGTCGAAAATTGAAAGATTGATAAAACTAAAAATCAATGATTTTTTATATACATATATTGATATCGACAATTCCAAATTTAAAATAGATTTTTTTCTAAATTCGATATTTCTTAACATTTAAATTCAATATAACAATGTTATTTCAATAGGTGGCTCTTTTATAGGAACACTTTAAAATTGAATTAAAAAGGCTGGGAATTAAAACATATTGAATTTACACCTTTTCATATTCCTTTTTAATAAAGTAATTGAGTATCATATGTGTACATGTTTATTCTTTTGGTAAATATTAATATTATTGAATTCAATTATTCAAAAAAATAATTAAATGCTTAGAAAAAACGTTTAAAAATTGAAAATATGAAAAATTTGTAAAAGAAAAATCACAAGACAACAAATATGACTGATATTCTATTTAATTTGGTAACCTTATCATGACGTTTGTTATTTCCCCAGGAATAAAAAATGTATAGAAAACTTAAATATGTATTGCTTTTTATACTTTATGCAATCAAACAGCTTGATTTCCTGATTATAATATAATTTATTTCATGCACAGTTCATTTATATGTGGCAGCAGACAAAGAATACAGAAGAAGAAGCAAAGCTAATCTGAAGCCTCCATAGTAAACCATCATCCTGGTCCAATGTGATCCATCAAGAATCGGTGAGTGACGTGCACTTTGATATCACTCCAGACTCATCACACAGTCGGACTGTGGCCATGAATAGAACACAAATCAATACAATCACGAATCACAGAGAGAATCACCACTGGAGACCACGTCACAGGAGAAGAGGAAACAAATACAATGAGGACAGAGAGTGATAGAAGAGACTGACCTTAAAGCTGACCCCTTCCTCAGAAATCACCTGCATAACAAACAACAAGTTTAGACACACCGCTGACTGGACGGCCCGGCTGGGGAAAGGAAATGTTGTGGCCAAAACCAAATCGTGATGTCTGGGTGACCGGGTGAATGGATGGATTTGATTCAAGGATAGATTGCAAATCCATTCAATGAGTGAATTGATGACAATTAGCTTCTGAGCCCTGGGAATGACAGCAATACAACAGCACGTCAAACAAAAACATGGCGCAAGATGAAAGACGTCCTGAAGAAGACATCGGTCAAGTGTTTGTAGACCTTTGATCTGGTAGGTTCGAGTCCAGATGTTTGCCAGGAAGAGTGTTTGGTGGTCTGCTAGCATTTCGCTTCCCTAGCAAGCCCTCTTGTGCTCCTTTTCTCCCGAGTGCAATACTTTCCTTTTCTTTAATGTGTCTTAGATGTTGCATTTTATCTCCATGTTAACCTGCACTAGAACCACAAGTCTTTGGGTGAGAATGTCTGCTGTTGTTATGTCCAAACTGATCCCAAAATTGATCAGTTTAGGCCCTATTTCATGTTAATGTTGTCCAAAAAGTAACCTTTGTGTTGTCTCAGGGTCAAGCTGACCTGAAGGCCCCGAAAAAAAATGTGTTTGAGGTATCCCTTGTGTTGCCTCTGGGTCAAAGTGAACATGACAACACATTTGTTTTCGAGCCTCTAGGTCAGCTTGAACCCGAGACAACACAAGGATTAAGATCGAAAATATCAATACTTGTGCCGCTATTTGCCGTCAACCCAGGTGCTCAAGAAGCCGCTGCCCTGCTGTAGGCCGCCATCTTGGACAACTTATGACAAGAAGTGATTAATTTTAAACCCTACAAACAAGACCATTATAAATAGAAGGTATATTTCTCAGCAAGAAGACAACTTTAATCCACAGAAAACAAAGTTTTGACAACCAGGGCATGAACACAACATAGACTCCTATACTGTGGAGACAAGAGAATGAATCACTTCTTATATATCCGCTTAACCCAGACCACAACACAAACTACATTCATACATTTTTATCCAATGTTGCCTCTAGACATATTGACTTTAGAGCCACAAACACAAACCGACATAAATATGTCACAAGTAAACAAATAAAGCCTAAAACACAAACAAACCCTAATCCAAGAAATCCCTGTTAATTTTGGTGAGGATCGAATTGCAGAGAAACTAATCCAATGTTTTAAACATGACTATACAAGGATGTGCGTCCAGGATGTTCACTGGTAGGATTTTGGCGCCATCTTCTGGTCACAAATCAGAATCGCAAACAAATACACTGGAATAGACAGAGGAGGAAGATAGGAAGCAGAAACCCACACAATATTAAAGGAAAATATCCAACTAATAATAAGTATATGCATCATTTTCTTAAACAATATCTGTGAAAGAATAGTAAAAAAAACAAAACTTTAGTTTTATAATATTTTGGCCAGGGCTGGAGAACCTTCAGGTTGCAATTACACTACTTTACCAGAAGGTGGAGCCAGAAGAAAATAAACTGTTTTAAATCTTGTCTGGATACCGGTATTAAAGAGACGATTAAGCTTCATGTTTACAGGTTCACACAATAATTGCAGGGTGAAAAGCTCAAACAAGCCTTGGATAGATGAGTAATGTTCATCAATATAAAATAATAATAAAATGATGAGAAATATGATGTGAAGGAATGACATATGATTGGTTGATACTGCTATACACATAAGAATTTCTTTATTAACCATCCATCAAAGATTCATTTTAATTGAGAAACTTTAACAGTCATTAGTCTGCTTAAAACACTTTTAATTTAACCATTTTCACTTAAATTCAAGTCTCAGTCACAAAAACAAACTGCATTGCATGCGGGATGACAAGGGATTATATATAAAGTGTTTGAACTGAACACATGTATTTTAATGTGTTGTAAAAGTACTGCTACTAAGATGATGTAGGATTTGCTAAACAACTGCCCTCATCCCCATCTCTACATCTGCGGCTGTGTGGTCTCCTTCAAACCTAAACCCAACCGTCCTTACCTTCAGTCCTGTCTTTTCGTCATCACTACCATTATTAGTGGAGGAAGTTGTCTCATCCCCAAGCCGGGACACGAGGACAAAGTCCTCACTGTTGAGAGTGGACACTGAGTCTGACGACACACTAATCTTCCCGACCGAGCCCTTGTCATCCATGGCTGTCGCTGTGAAAGTCAGCCTCGCTGCTCATGAATGGAAGACAGGAGGAGGAGGAGGTGGGAGATGATGAGCAAAATCACCTAGAAAAAGAAAAATAACGATGAAAAGGGAGCAGAAAACCGTTATGATGTGATGAACTCTATAAGAAATCTGAAAGACAGTTGATCCATAATTATTATTCATTAACGATTATAACAATGCTGGCACTTTGAGCTATGACTTGGCATTTTCAAGGAAAGAAATCAAAATAAATAAACAGGTGAAAGAGATCCAGAACAGATGTGGAGCTGCTCCCCTTAAAATAAAAAATCAAGTAAGAGTGACTTGGCAATTCAGCCCTCATTACAATAGGACTCGATATTTTTCAAGAAATAGTTACTTGCGATGTATTTATATATATAATGTAAAAGAAAGTTCATTTAGCTGTGAAGGACAGAATGATTGCAACAAAAAAAAGAACAAATAGCATGAATATTTGCATGTTAATTGTTAAAAAATATTATTTTATTTTAGACATTATGGGAACTATACACCATACAAAACTATGGTAACACATAGAATATGATTTGAAGCCAAAAATGAATGGAAAAAAAAGACAAATGTGTTTTAATAATCGATACAGTGTAGTCGAAAATTTATATAGTATCATGGAAAAAATGTATCGCCAGGTCATGATTTTTAACACATGCTTAAATTCTTCTTTGAACTCATATAGACATATTCACTGTTCAGAAGATACACTAAAAGTCATTGATTTCAATATGCAAATATCGGGCGTGACTAAACATAATAGTGAGCATTCTTTTCTGAAATAAGTTTATATCAGGCCAAAGACTTTAAACTTCATAACACAGAGCAGTAAGGTTTGGTTGTTTCAAAGCGATTTTGTCGTATTGTGTGATTTTATTGAGGACCAACCTTGAGTCTTTTTTTTAAAGGCATTTTTAAATTAAATGCATTATTATTACTATTACTCATAATATTATCATTATTATAAGTAGATCTCATGCCTTGAAATTTTGGACACTCCCAGATCCTGAAGGTCATAGTGCATGTGGCTATAATAGTGTTATAACCTCTCGTACCAAAGATCATTGCAGCGTGTACAAATAGGCAGTTGTGACTTCCTTGTTTCTTCTCTGGTCTAGCCTTTTTTTTATTAACAAAGTCACGAACCTTTCGTGCTGATAAGGTATAATTGAGGTCACGGATTTCATAAAGCGAAAGACACACTTGACCTAGAAGTACAAAAGTGTAGTAGTACTCACCGAGGCACTCTTTGCCCTCTCCTATATTAAACACATAAGGGTCAGGAAAATAAGGAAGTGCTTTCAGCCCTTCTGTTGTTTTTCACTTGTGCTGCAAAAATAGGCGAGTCAAGGTGTGCTCATATTGTTGGATAATCAAGTTATAAAAAGTGAAAATCAAACGTGTAGGGAAAATGATAGAACAATTTTCAGTTAGGGCTGTCAAAGCGCTTTGTGACCCTGGTCTAGAAAGGCGCTATATAAATAGAGATTATTAATATTATTATTATTAAGTGTAACAATCTTAACCTCATTGACTTATTACAAACTGGGACACAAGTCTATCTAGATCAGTTTGGCAGCTGTTACCCCATAAATCCACAGATCAACCTTCATCTTTTTGTTGAGTAATCCATTTTTAATTTATAAAATAAAAAAATAAAAAAAGAGTTCCGGAGGTGCTTGAATAGTAAAGTTCAACAAGCAAAGCCACTGCTTTGTACCTTAATGGCCTCAGAAAAGCTATTTTTATATTATGTAACTAATGTCTGGGAGCACGTATCACGATGTGATAAAATCTTTGTTTCAAGCAGCTGACACCGAACCTTATCATTTTGCAACAGACGTCTTCTTTGCAGCAGTGTGACACATAAAAAAAACAAGAGGTTTTGCCGTGAAACAAAGCTCTCAGGATGCACACGAACACAGTAACTGGCAGCATGAGGGGAGTCATAATGGCGGCCTTGTCGTCCGGCTGTAGCGTGATGAAGAGTTCTCCTTCCGAGCTGCTCCGTTGCTTATCAACGCTTGCGGTTCAGGAAACACATAAAAACGTCCCACAGGACTCTTGATTCATGACATATTGTGTGATCACCTTGTGTTTATTTATGGCCTTTCAATCAATGTCAAATGAATTTAAAACTGGTTACACATATATATATATATTTGAAAATATTATATTTTTCTGATTTACAATGAATAACGTTTCTTGCTCATGAGTCAATATGTAGTGTCTTCAAGTTTTATTTTACTGTTGTCTCGTGACCTTATATCTATCCAGCCGTCTGCCCATCTATCGCTCTACCAGTGCAGTTAGTGGTATATATGAACGTGTGTCGACCAATGAGGTGTGTATGTTTTGATCATGTGATGCGGGAGAGAGCATTTCGGATTAAGAGACTTAAATAACAGCGACTACTTGCAAGATTTTATGAACGTCATAAAAGTTGTTTGTACTTACACAAGGTTGAAAAAGTTCAAATAGTTTGGCTACTTCGACTTACGTTGCGGCTTCGTAGTCTACCGCCGTTTGCCACATAAAATCTGTTCAAGGTCTGTCTAGAACCTGGACTTGCCTAAGGCTCACAGGGCACACTGCCCATTTTTGAAAAATATTTTGGCTACAATCGATTTTGAGTTATTCTACAAGAAGGGCTTAGATGTAAAGGGATTAGAAGGGGGTTTGAAAGGAGACGGAACCCTCTAGTGGTTAAATAGCACAACAGTGTGTAACCGGTTACATGACGGTTACAAGCCTCGACTACACACAATTATAAAAGTAAGACACCACTGATATGTATCAATGTATTTATAGCAAATCATGTGAAATACTGTGTCTTGTTTACCTGCACACGTTGATTCGAATAACACTGATATTTTCTTAACGTTATTATTTCAGTTCGGTAAATATTTAAATGTCAACCTAACACATGGAGACAGTTGAAAACATTTATCTTGAGTGTTTCAAGGTAGAATACAAGGACTTTACTGTCCTCCTTCCAACTGTTCTATTAAATAACATAATGCAAAAGATCCTAAACTACTATTTTTCTGAAGTGAACCATCTCACCTTGGTGGTCAGGTCGTTAAAAACCCAGAACATATTAAATAAAACCATCTTCGGTCTATCCTAGTATATCCAAGTCTGCCGCTTGTCTTGGTTTCACCCTGGATGAACAGGCTGTTCTAGGCTGCCAGCTGGGCCATGGTGCACTTCACAGGGGAGACCAAGACTAGTTCATGGCGTCCGTTCTTGCAACACTGTTCACAGCAGTCATCGAGTACGACGGTCGAGAGAGAGAGGAGTAGAACATGATGACAAAATGGCCTGAGATTCAACCCTCAAGATGTACTTTTATCATTCAACTCTGAATATATGAAACTTTGTCGAGTCTTCAAAGCTCTCGATGTCCTTATCCTCCAAATAATCTCACATGACAGCGGAAGAGAACAAACATCCTATTAGGGCTTGTCTTGATTTGACTGTGAAATGAATCAGTGACTGCGACAGAATGCTTTCACTGTGCGAGCTTTCACAATCGGATACATTTCTAAAGCATTTTTTCTTTTGTTGTTGTTGTTGTTTTTCTGTAGTTCCTCAAAAAAAAACAGTTTCTGGAGGTCATCTTTACTAAAGATAACTATTAACACTTAATAGGTGTTTTTACGGTTTGCTCCATGAGCTCAATGAATATCAAAATGATGATAAAATATGTTCATAAGAACGATGAACATAAACACTTACAAAGAGCAGCTGAATAGCAAATAAAGAAAAGTCTCTTCTAAAATAAATTATTTTAGTTCAAACGTTCCTTGTTTTTGTTCCTGAGATGAAACATGTAGAATTCCACATAGAATTGAATTTAAACAGGATAGTGAAGGCAAGTGTTTTTACACACGATACACACAATTTGTAAACACTAATATTTCTTTAATTAAAATTCTACTACGATTATAATTTGGTTTGCCTATAGTTTATTGGATCATTATAACCTGAAATTAAATTAAATAGAGTTTTAAACAGAGTATGCACCACTAGATGAAAGACATGACATGGCAGAGTCTCTTGACAGTTCTTTTGTTAAAACGATGCAGACGAGCATGTCTGCGACAGCTGACCTTGGCTCCTACTCACTTTTCAGAGCACCAGGCTCACCACATCCTATCTGGTCATTCCAGTAAAAATTGGGGAATTAAAAATGTCAAATCTACTTTTATTCGAAAACAGAGGAACTGAACTGAGGAAACTTAATATGACCATCAACTGTGGAAGCTATCCTGTGACATTGAGGCATGCGTATTATTTTATCAGTAGAAAGACTCAGATTAGTTTGGCAAAAAGCATTGATTAAAAAAGCTAAATCCACCTGCAAGAAGCAACACTGTCTGCAGAATATAATTATTAAAAAAAACGTGTGTGTAAAGAATTTAGGGGCATTTTTATAAACTTAGGCGGTCACATTTAAACTAGGGGGTTTACCTTTAAAGTTGTTTTTAAATACAAGAAGGGATATAATAAAAAAAGGATTCAACTATAATATACAGTTACAAATGTTAAAGGGACAAAAAGTTTTTCAATAGAACATCTGCAAGCTTTTAGATTTCGAAAGCACACTCGGCACACTACATGAAAGCTACCGAAATTTTACAATTTCCTATTGCATTCCTCTTCTGTGGGTAGAATCTTGTGTTAAGTAAACAACTTAAATATAACACTCTGGTCAAGCGCAGCAGCTGCAGGGCAACACAAATCTACTTTAGCTGATGCCATTCATTTAGACTCGCACAACACACCAAGTGACAGGTGCAGGAGGAGCGTTATTGGTATCTCAGAGTATTCATTCTGCAGCTTAAGACCCAGCTGAAGCATATTTATAATGTTGGGCGTGCCCTCCTTACCAACGACTCGCCCCGTTACATAGAAATTCCAAGATGGAAAACGTATTTGAGTAGCATTGGCAAATCCAAAATAATAAAGTTCTGTCATGAGGCAAAATTGAATTTCATAAATGGGATTATTCAGATGGGTACTCTGTGATTCAGTGTATAGAAATGTCAAGACTTTAACAATAAATGTAAAGTTAGTGGATCATTTAAGTAAGTAAGTTAGTAATTTATATTTGTAGAGTGCTTTTCCAGACCCGGGTCACAAAGCGCTTAAACAATAAAAACAACACTCAATAAAATATATGCTTTAAGATCAAGACACCACTGAGACAAACACAGGAGTCTCAGAAAATCAAGGATTAAATGTATTTAAATTACTGTTAGTTTTAATAAATTAAATATCCTCAGAAAAGTTGACTCCCAGGAAGGAAAATCTTTCGCATTTAATATAACCACTAACATTACATATTTAATAAATGTGTTATTCTAATATCCGTTATTATTTTTCTTGGCTTTCTTAGCCATGTATACACAGAAGGAGTGGTGTCTTGACATCCTCTCTAGACAAGACACTCCAGTTTCTGACTTGTTATCACAAAACAGGCATCATTGCATAAAAAACAAAAAAACAACTAAAGATGCCTTTCTGCTTTGTTTGGGGAATATAATCCTAATAAAACACCAGAACACAAAATAAGTATATATGTCCAACATATAGGTTGGTTGAAACTGCTATATTTTCTATATTTAGTTCAAAGGGCACAACCTTTATGTGGCAATTTATTTTTAAAAATATTTATTTCTTACTCGTGATGTTCTCAAAGGCAATATTCAATATAAAGTTAAAATGTTCTGGTCTGCGGCTATAAAGCATAAAGAACACATTTGTGCATCATCATGACATTCTAAAACAGATGTTCATTGATGTGCTGCTACTAATAGTAAGTTTAAAAATGTTAATGCAGAAAATAAACATGCATATTTTTCCCAAATCCATGGTCATATGAGATGATGCTACAGGATTTTAGCAGCGATGGGCGAGTCGTTAGCTATCACAGCTAGTCTGCAAACATCGTTGGGTAAACAGGACGCATAAGGATCATAAACAACATCTGTAAGGGAATAAAACACATATTTTTGGGGTGGAAAAAACATTGATGAAGAAGCAACACCGGACACGACGAGTCGCTTTAACATGGGCTTGTCTTGATCCAGGCCAGAACTTTAAATGTAGCCATCTTCGGCTAGCTTACATGTAGCTAGCTAATACTAACACAAATGACACTCGCTTCACACGCAAACACTCTTAGAATCGTTCCCGCGAGGAGGAGACAGCTCACCTGAAGTTGCTGCTGTTGTACTAATCCTGTGCGTGTTGGAACGACATTGTAGTTTGTTCAAAAACATGAGAAAAGCAGCAGCATCCACCCGAGCACTGCTGTAAACACAAGCCCGAGCAACCACACCGCCCCACTGCGCATGCGCCTGTCACTGACTTCACGTCCAAGACCCACATGTACAGTCAATAATACTAGGATCTTGAAGAATTAAGAGCAGTAAATATAACATATTTACACAATGTCGTCGCATAAATGTTTGCTGCTTTAATGTGTATTTTTGCTTCCAATGAGGGAGTGCAGTACTCTTTAATATAATATTTAATTTAAATTAAATAAAATATATATATATTAAAGATATATTCAATTATTTAATACATCTCTGATAATTTAGAATAAACGTAGATAGACTGAACTAGCTTCCTTAAAGAAAAATAACAAAAACATAACAATAAACGTAAAATAAATGCTTTTCAATAAAGGTAAATATGAAAAGGACTTAAGCTGCCCTCTCTAGACCAGTCTTACTGTGTGTGATTGAAAATACATGTGTTTGAACACTATATACAGATAAAGCTTTATATATTTTATTATTTAAAATTCTGACCTAATAACAATGGCAACACTTTTTTTTTTTAGAAATAAGGTGTTCTGAGTGTATCCTGATTTAATTTTATTTTCCAAGATCTTTTCAAAATACATTAAATGCATTATCACGCATTTGTTTTACGATTTTTTTTTTAAACAATTTACATCATTATTCTTCTGTAAAATCCTCTGCTTACTTCTGGTAAAACTCTTTATGGGTTTCTTTTTCTTCCAAGTATGGTATTTAGGCTTTTGAAAGGGTGCTGTTGAGTTGAATGTTTTTTTTATATTTATGGAGCCTTTGACACCATTATTTCCTCATACTTTACTGTAATATATTTCCTCCGCTCCTCGCTTTCTCTTTTGTCATTTCCTTTATTTGTGAACTAGCAGGGTCCACACCCATCTGCATGGCAGCCTTGACCTACATCTTGTATTTGTCCATGTGTTGTTCTCCTTCAGGTCATGACAATACCATCATTCCACTGAGTGTGTAGCGTTTTCTTTTCGTATGACTGCCCTCAGGCATCTGTGGAAATGCTACAGTATTAAGTACATGTTTTGAAGTTTAAGAAACATTTAGATCTCATGTGTGCCAGTGATTAATTTAAGCAAAGTAACACATATTATAGATGTAAACAAATGGATAGATACTTTATTCATCTCCTTAGAGAAATTCACGGTTCAGCAGCTCCAGAATATGTTACAAAGAGATAGAACACGGAGGCATGCAAGTTATGTACAGTCTAAAATATACTGAAACATATGTATAAAAAGGAAACAAAATATATATATAATAAAATAAAAAAATAAAAATAAAGAAATATTAAAAAAATATATAAATCGTTAAAAAGGATGGGATGAGTCTGCGTCATGTGTGATGCAGGTTGAAGAGTCAAATATGCAAAGACTTTCAATTACAGTTTGTTTAATGAATTTGAAAAAGAAGGTATTTGATAGTGTTAATGGCAATTTGTTCTTGAACGAAAGTGTTGAGTGATTGAGTTCGACACCTTTGGTTTATATGATCTGGAGGACTTGTTAATGATTTAGATTTTATTGAGGTCCACATCCATCACAGGACCACACTTACCAAAGAATGAGGAAGTGAAGCATTTGTGTGGGTGAAACTGATCAGTTAGAAGGGAACTTAATTAACCAGAAATACATCTGAACAGAATGCCATAGAATTAATAGTATTGAAGGTTACATTTCACAATAATTCTTTATTTAGTGAAACATAAAAGAAACACTTTCTCCTTCACTACCAAAAATAAATTCTACTTTTATCAAATTCCCTCTTTTATCAATTGTTTTTATATTTGTAAGTTTTCTCCTCTGAGCTGTGTGAACTGATGTGGTGGATTCACATGCTAAATCTTAATGATCCATATAGGATATAAAATACAGATGGAGGTTTAAATGGCTAATGTTATTGTTTTATAAAGTTCTCCTCCGTCCAAAATCTCAGCGAACAAGAGGTTACTAGAGCATACAAGTCCATTATAAATGGTCAGCTGTACTCATGCCCTGCTTTGTTTAGTCCCTTTGCGCTGGAGACGTCTAGGATTGATGACGTGCAGTGACAAACATTGATGCTTGACCAGAAGAGTGGGTGTGGTTATGTTAATCAAGATTTAATCTCCAGAAGAAAAAAAATCAGTGGGCGGGGCTTAAGATAATTTAATAATGTAAATATTTCAATGAAAAGAGAGTTTTGTACAAACAGACACATACTGATGAGTACAATAGAGTCCAACATCTATTTAAGACTCACTTAGTTGAACTTTAAGTTCTGTTTGAATCAGTCAAAATCAGAAAAGTGAGAATGTTGTGAAACACAAAAGGAAAAGAAACATTATTTCTGAATGTTTTATTATTATTGCATGCACCCCATGAGCTCAAACCTCATTTCAACAAACCTCTCAGTGCAACAAAGAAGCCGCAGGTCGCGAAGCTGCCAGTTTTCAGTGACGAATAAACATCCATGCAGGAAACAACGCGCGTCAGAATCATCGGTACAATATTCAATGACAATTCCATCGGTCATCAAACGCACACTTGGTTCAGTCCTGCACCAGCGAACAGTTAAGTTTGTACTTAACAATGAGATATTTCCAAGGAAATAAATGGAATACATATAACAGTATTATTCAGTGTTGGGGACTTTCCACACCTAAAAAACACGATCCCCCGAAAAATATGTAAACCGTTACAAATAAGCATCTACATAAGTCCATCGAATGATGGCGCCAGACTGTGTACAATGACGGATGCGTACCATCTCATAAGAATTCATTTCAATCGAATAGATTTGCAAAAAATCAAATGTCTAATACAGACATGAATTAAACATTAAACAATCAACACTGAGACTGTCTGTTGTCCAGAAATATGAAATAAGTGTTATTATCCAAACCAAGTACTTACCAAAAAATAGATACCACAACAGAAAATAAAAAGGGTGATATTAATCATAGCAACATTAATACAGAGTCATCTAAACTTCACGATAGTTCATCTTCATGAGGAAACGAAAACGCTGCGAGCAAAACTTCAGCACTTGACGTGGCCACACAGTGGGCATGTGCAGAACTTGTACAGCACTGGGAGTGTTGTATCACAACTACAGAATCATCAATACTCCTCTGCCAGTCACAAGAGGGACTGTAAATGCATGCTTTGACGAAGAATGCAGAATAGTAAGGGGGGGCACAGGTGAGTCTGACCTCGACCGCCTCGGGGCAGTGAACCCCTAAGTGCAGTGCAAATAGCAAGAAAAAACACGGATACCACTTGAACTGTACCTGACAACACTGTTGTGCTCCAACACCGCTCCACTCGTTCCACGCATGATCAATAAACGAAGCCGCGAGCAAAGTACTTGTGAAGATTGTTTGGATACATAGAAAAGTATTTCATACAAGTTCTCCCTGAGCAGGTAAAACAATGAAAGGGTTCCTCGGACAGAACCTTGAGGTTTACCACAAACAAACAAAAAAGTAGTTTGAAATCAGAAAAAGCAAATTGTACAGTGTTTTAAAAAAGAAGGAATATTTTTGGTTGACTTGAGGTACAATCATGTTTGAAACAGAATTTGAATAGAATGGTATTTTAAGTTTGTAGCATCAATTTAGTTATATATCAAATGCACTGTTTTTCTTTCAACTTTTTCGTTAAATGAGGCCAGAGTTTTTTTTTTTAAAGAAGTCCATCCTGGGTGTGGTTCAAAGGTCGCAGTTTAGCTTCGCTTTGTTGAAACAAGAAAACAATCAGTGTCTCTGACTGATATACGAGCCACACAAAATGAAAGAAATTACTCTTGAATTAAAAAGATAGAAAACTTCACAGAAGTTAGCAGTGTCGATGATAATATGCAAACAAAACTGATCTTTTGACGAATGTTTGTATCGTATTTAAAGGTGAGAAAGTCTTTAGTAAGTCGGTAAAGTGTACAATTAGTGAGTGTTAAAGGAATAAAAGTCGTCGAGACATTAAAGCCTGAGAAAGAATGCAAAAAAAACCCAAACCATCAAAGTAGAATAAAACCGCTTAAGACAGTCTGTGAAAATGGATTAATAAAGCCTTGTGCACTTTCTAGTTGTGTAATCAAACTTGCAATATGACATCAGGAGCATGTGATCATGTGACTAAGAGAAGACAGAAGTCTTATGAGGGCCTGAACATTGTGGCCTCCTGTTTGATAACACTTGCTGGGGATGAATCATGTTCAATGAGACTTTTGTAAAGTCTGTCACGCGCCTCGTCTGTTTCGTCTGAAGCTTGTGATAATGAAGCACCGGCGTCCTCTCAGTGGATGTTTTTTAGTTTATGTTTGATAGTAGTCTTTAACCCAGGTTAGTATGCGAGAATGGACGGTTAGTATATTTCTAGTTAACTATCAAACCATCTGTGCTTGTGGTTTAGAATCAAAGATTTAGAGAGAAAGAATAGAAAGCGATAGAGAAGAAAAAACTATGACTTATGTTGTATTTAGACAGTGTTGTATTGTGAAGCATCACCTCAAGTATCTATAGATCTTGTATTAAATTCTGATATAAAAATATTTATTTTACGCACTCTAGACAAGTGTTTACTCCCATAAGATCGACTATGTCCAATCTAAATGTAATCTCTTAAATCACCAGGTGAGCACTGAGCACTCTCAAACGTGTCTGGCCTCTTTTGTTGATAATATTTGTGTCTAATACAAATCACAAAACTCACCATTTCGCAGAAGTGCAGAAGCATGAAAATCACATTAATTCCCAGTTCAGGAGTGAAACATTCAGTCAATGTATGGCTTGTGTTGAAGATGATATCAACCACAACCTGGCTCTTCATGTCTGACTCGACCCATCTAGATTATAAATGTATAATCTATATTATAGTGTGATTCTTAATTTCAGAGAGTACATAACGCATGTGCTGTCAGATTTAACTGCCAACACTTCTATCTATTTATTATTCAATTAACCTTTGACTATATTCTACCAAACAACGGTGAATAAAGGTTCAGTTTGAAAAACAAGTGCTGATTGTAAATAATATAAATATAAAATTCATTCATTGATTCATGTTAGAGAGTTCCCAGGATCCCCGTAGAGCTTCAGATTACAGTGAGTTTAACAAATCATCCAGTTAATTCCTACAATAGCAGCTTCTGGTAAGAAACCCACAGAGGTGCAATTTGACCTCAACTGTCAGTTGACATAATAATTGTTTCCTTTTAATAAAAGATGATAATAATATTGATTGATTAGCTTCGGTTGAGCAGCATTTCAGCTTGGTTTTCAGGACACGACACGGATGAAGCGTCTCCGAGGCGGTGAGGTCCTGTTCGAAGCAGCAGCTTCCCGACTCCCAGACCTCCTGACACCAGCGCTCCGGGGGACAAGGACTTTCTGGGGAGGAAGCATGACGCGAGGTTATGAGGATGTCAGATGTTATCGCTCTAAAAGTGTATACCTGAAGGCCATCTTTTTTAGCAGATGAGAGTCCAATTTCTCAGCCGAAGGTCCCTCTGTCTGGTGGAGATCCTCCATGTGGGAGGCGAGCAGGGGTGAGGAGCAGGGAGTTGGACGGAGACGAGAGCTTTCCTGAGAATGTGCAGCGCTCCGCTCTAAACGCTCCTGTTGGAATACGTGAATAATAATGATGCCAAGGGTTCAAACCACGAGCATCTATGGAATTAAGACATCGGCGTATTTGTGTTTTCAACAAGTCAACTAACTTAAGAAATATTAGCAGTAATAAAGATGCTTGTTTTTCTAAATTATCACATTCCATCAACTTCAGAGCAAAAGACCACATCTATAAAGGTGAATAATTAATGCAAGCAGAGAAATAATTTAGTTTTAAGAATCAGCCACTAAAAAAGATGTAAGATAAGAACTTTTAAAAGTGAAAACTACATAAATGACATTATTATATTGCAAGCAATTTGAATAATATTGTAGGAGCAATGACTTTAGTTGCCGGTACAATGATTTAATGTGTAATATTATTTAATATTTATTCTCGCAAGTTTCAAGAATAAGTAAATATTTTTTAAATGCACACTAAAAACTTTTTATTAAGTGAAAACGACAAACATAAAAGTATTTTTATACAAATAAAAAGTTGCCAGTGGACTGATTTAATGTGGAATATTATTTATTTATTATTGAGATATATATATATATATATATATACGTATATCCCTGACTGATTAATAAAGTTACAATATGAATTAAACATTAATAGAATCTAATGATACAAACATTTTTTTACTGAGAAACTTTAAATTATTCAAATGCAATCAGGATAACTATTGTCTTTAACATCACGCGATATAATTATCCACCTTTTCTTTTCAAGTAAGAATAAAAATGTTTATGTTCTTTAGTCCACAAACCTGAGTGGTGAGTTGTTCACTGTCCTCCAAATCCATGGCGCAGAGCTCGAGCTCGATGTCAGGTTCAGGTTCACACTGCTCCAGTTCAGAGGTCTGGTCCTGACTGTAGACACTCACGCGACAGTCAGACAGGATTTGTTCTCCACTGCTCACAGACGTGCGGCGATCCAGCGGCTCGGACACACAGAGCTGCTCACTGACACGGGCAGAGACAGATCGAGAGAATCAACAACTGTTTTCAAACGTCACAGACTACGGCGACGTTAAAACAAGGGATTTCCGGCTCCTTCTGCGATCGACCCAGTGTTCCCTGCAGCACCTAAAGCGACTATGTTTAGAGCAGAGAAGGATGAATGCAACACTGGCACACCATAGAATACAAGAAGACAAACTTGGAAAGAGAACAAACGTGTTCAGGATCTTTAGAATGTAATGTTAATGCGACGCCAGGGGGTGAAATCTAACAGCATTAGCAAGACTTTTCAGAAAAGATGGTTGAGATAAAATTGCATTTGCAGACATTAAAATTTCAAACACAGTTGGAGACAGAGCTACTGACTGTGGTTCTGTTTCCCAAGTAAGACACAATTTTCAGCAATAAAAGATGAAGTCAATTAAATTACATTTACATAGCACAGTTTGCTTTCATGAAATTGCCGAAACGATGAGATTAGACGAGCAAACAGTGTTGTAACACAACAGGCCACTGATTATAGGGGTAGAAAAGTCGCCATAAATGAGATTAAACATTTCAAATGAAGAAGGAAATAAAAACAAACAGTAATTATATCCTCAATAACCACTTATTTTATTTATTAATTTAATTTCTTTGCTGCAGTTGCGGAAGAATAACAATTATTATGTATAATTTGTATTTATGTATCATTGCAGCAAACGTTTCTATTGAGTTTATCCTTAAAAAATTACATATCACTATTAATATTGACTTCCAGTTTAGTTTAATGTGTCAAGAAATGAAATGAAATCATCCGTGCTGAAGGACAAACAAAACCATTCTATTGTGTCATCAGAAACATTTTCTTTTTCATTACATTTATTATCACTTCCAATCCTCAACTGTGATCTTCTTTACCTCTCAAGGAAACTGGAGTGGCTGGATGAGTCTGATCCTCTGGAGCCCCACCTGTAGTCACCGTGATCCAGATGTGGATTATAATCTAAGGAAAGATAAAATCAGATTTGGGGAATTAAATCAAAACTTTATTTTGTTTGTGTTACTTGTGTTATTTCCCTCAAAATGATCTGTGAAGTTCCTCGTAGTTAATCTATTACACTTCCTGTTTTTACTTCATGATTAGGTATACAATTAAATTCAAAACTTACTTGATGTAAAGGGGTATAAACTACACAATGAAAAGGTACAGAAAGTAAAAAAAATACATCCTTAAATAAACAACTGCTTTTCCGGCTTTTATAAAAGTGATGAACTTCAAGGACTTATATTCATTTGATCCACTTGGTAAAACACAGCATGTAAACAGAAAGACTTGCACAATCTTCACTTTGATTTAAATACATTTAGTTCATTTTCGGCCCAGACAACAAAAAGTATTTTTGCTGCCGATATTTTCCGTGTTTCTGATACATTTGTTTTAGCATATACAGAATAAGTTTCCTTTCAGTTAATTAAGATGATGTAAAAGACATTAGTACCGACATTACCTAAGACACCTTAAGTACTTACTACTATGTAAAGTATTGTATCTGTTTTTGTTGATTTTGACACACAAAGACGATACCTTTGAAGCTGACTGGTGTGGTGCTGGAGCTCCGCTGGCAGGCTTGGACAGGATCCGTGGTGTGGTACTCCATCCTAGAAGCCCTTGAAATGGCGCCCCATTTGGAGATAATGGGCCCCTCGCTAAAGGGAATAATGGGGTCTTCCTCTTTTAAACGTCGATAATGATCAAACGTGTGGATCCAGCGTTTCCCGACGGCGGCGCCACCTCCAGTGCTGCTGTGCTCCATTTCCTGTCGAAAACACAAACTCACTGTAAAGTCCGGATCGATCAAAATAAGAGGATGTTTCGGTGAGTTACCTGATGACCGGAGGAGGCGAGGGGGGGCGTTTGGGTCAGTGTTTCCGGTTCAAACGGGCTGAGGCGACGGGCCATGGTGCCACAGGACCAGGGAGAGTAGTGAGCCAAACTTTCCTCCCCTCGCATCCTGCACCCCACACACTGGCCTCCTCCTCCCTCCACGTGCTGAAACAGAGAGAGCTGTTCAAAGATGGTGGTGGGATGAGGTTTTCAGCTCGAGGAAACACTTAGCTCACTCCTACTGCTTTCCTCAAAGAGAAACATTCTCATATCTTCACGTCTTTTATCTCTCCGATGAGATGTTGGAGAGAAACTTTTAGATTCAGTTGAAGAAAACACATCGAGCAGTTTCTTTTAGGGAAATAAGAAAAATAGAACCAAGCACCAGGGCAGCCGTTCTGCGGTGCCTGTCACGTGTAATTCATATTAAACTATTTTTTTAAACAGTCATTCAGATGTGAATTGACTTGGCCACCCTCGATCAAAACAGTTATTTTCTTTTATTTCCTGGATTAACAGTGTTACTATCAAACCGTTAATAATGTCAATCGTGATTTTACACACGTTGTGAAATGAATAATTGAACAGACGTTTTAATGAAAAACATTCTTCGCGAAACAATTCTTTACTCGAGCCGAAGCGTGAGTCACTGATCGTTAAAGTCTCTTCCTGCCTTTTCTCTTCCTCCCGCACACCCACACTGACACGCAGTTACAATTGTGCTGCCATATCTGTGTCTGCTGTTGCCTAGCAACTATTTCCTGCTTAAAACATGTTGGACACAGCGGGAAAAAACTCTAGGACAGGGTTGTGGTAAACACATTTTCTAAATGATGCCTGCACACAACATATCTATTTCTACATTTGAAACTTCAATTACCTCGGTGACAAAGTCGATGGAGAAGATCGGGGAGGACTGCGAGGGTCGGTTGGCACCGTGTTGGTGCTGATGGTGATGTGCCCACTGCTCCTGCTTCCTTCTGAACAGATCCTCGTAGCCCAGTGGCACACGGCCATAGTCCTGAAAGTTCATAAAAAATTATATTTTTTAACTGTTAATTTCAGGGGCAAAAGTTATCTCATCATTATTAATCGGAAGCTAATTTTAGCATCAGTCCTGTTCTCCATTGACTCACCTAACAACACAAGAAACACTTTTATGAAGCTCGTACTCACATTTACATCAAATTCCCTTCCATGTGTTTTTGGAAAGTTTTAATTTATCTTTCCTTGAGTTTGAAGTAATCTCTTTAGGTGATTTTTGAACGACCCAGAGCTCGAGCAGATAGACACAGGCACACTGGATAGATGTTTTTATAATATATATATATATTTAAAAACATCGGGCCTCAGGGTGCAGTTCTTGGCTTACATATTTCTCAATATTCAATATGAGGGAAGTCAAATTTAATCACACCAGCGGCCAAAATTACTGATATATTTACCAAATTGTCTGTGAGTATGATTCTGATTTTCACAATCCTAGTTCATCCTGTGTTTTATCTCCCATCAAATAATTTCCTTCAACTTCACTTTTACTTTTATTCGAAGTTTTTACATATAGTTGAAGTAGATAATCCATGTTTCTTATCTAATAACACTGGTATCTGATGCCTTACTCTGTTTATGCTATTGATTTAATTGTTGTTTCATTTTTTTTAAAGATTTTGTATTGTTGTACAGTGATGTTTATTGCTGCTTCTTTTTTGTCTCCTTGAGTGCCAAAAAAGGCGACTCCAGAAAAAAAATATTATTATTATTATTATTATTATTATTATTATTATTGTTATCTTTATAGGTCACCACATCAACATGAACATGAATCCACTTTGTTTTGTTCATGCTGTAAAGAGTTAGAGGTTTTGATAAAGTGTTTCCCATTTTTCCCCCCATACCGGCATGGTTTCCTCTGGACATATTCCTATCAATAAACCAGTTAAATGAATGCAAACCAGTGAGTTGTGGACTTCAAATTGGACTGAGGATTGCATTCTAAACGTGTAATGGTGAATGTAAAATTCCTTTGACAAGGCAAACATGCATGTGGATTAAGGGTGATTCACACAATGAAAAGTTGTTCTGTAAATTACAAATGAAATGCAGGCGAGATAAACCCGTCATTCTCATTACTCTCAGTTTGTATGGTGATGTGAGGTGAAGACGGATGCGAGGAGGAAGCAGAGACTTATTTAGGCGAGAAGTGGGAGGCTGCGACTGCGAACTGCACATTTGAGGCTGGCGAGGAAGGTGGAGGTGATATGAGACGTGGGCGTGAGCAGAGAGAAAGCCGAGTAAATGAAACGACGGGAGCAGAATCCTGCATGAAGTGAATCACTTACAGATTCACCGACATCGCCTATCAAAAGTCAATATTTTCGAGTTACAACTTCAGTCAAGTTAATTAACTTTAAGCAGATCATCTTTATTTATTTATAAATTTAGTTAAATTAAAAAAATATATATATTTATTTCTCCAGAGGGATCAATAAGGTTTATCTATCCATCTATTTAATCAATCTTTGGCTTTAAAAAATCATGACTATTCAGTGTATTCATTTGGAATTAATAGCTTAATTTAATTCAGATTCAATTTCAAACATTTCCACTTCTTCACAAATGATATCCAACACCTACTCAATGTCACGTGAGTTTTATTGTAAAGTAAAAGTGACAATTAAAATACTTTCTACATATTAATAAAGGTTATTCGAGTGCCAGATCAAAAGGTAATATCCGACAGAGGCTCTTTCAGAATCAGGCATAAACTATAACCGGAGCATTTACAAGTTAAAAGTGAATAAAGAACAGCAGATTGTTTTAAGATAATTGAGAAAACTATTCTGACTTCTAAAACTATCAGTAGCTGGACGAAAGAGTAGCTGCTGTGGCTTATACTTTAGAGACACACAAAGACTGGTTATAAGAGTACAGATGATCCCAGCTTTAAGGTATCATTTTTTGTTAATATTAGTATATTTGTACATAATATATGCTTTATTATATATTTTGTCATAAAGAGATGAACACTATTTAATGTATGTGTAGATTATGTCCACACAGTGATTAAACATCCAAGATGCTGTACCACGTGCCTTTATTGTGGAACTACTCTAAAAAAGGTATGGTGTTCCTTCAAGCAGCCACATTTGGAACCCCTCCGCAATCGTCAGCAGGCATCTCAGGTTCACCAATGTTTCGCCCCTCAACCTGTACACCTCGCCTGAGTGGAGCAGCAAAGACTGTCTAGGCTTCGCCTGCGGAAGGGTTCCAGCTGTGAGCTCTCTTTATCCACAGCCATCTTTAGCTGTATTCGGCTACTGCGACTATATCCCTGGTGGCCTTCTTCAGTTGTTTGGGCTCCAGCCCCATCCTCTGGAGGAAGAAACGCAGAGACTTTGCAGGAAAATCGCGGCAGCCAACTTCGATTGGGGGAGCTTGTTGCGTGCCATCTTTTTAGGAAAGCGTCATCGATCAGGTCTTGGTACTTGGCTTGCTTCAATTGATGAGCCAAGTCCATTCTTTCTTCCAAGGGCACTGTGAGCTCTACCACTATGATGTTTTTTGTGCTCCTGGACAGCAAGACCATGTCTGGTCACAGTGAGGTTGTTGCCTTGTTCTGTGGAAAGATGAGCTTCCTCTTCAAATCCAGTCGGAGGCACGTTGCAGGATAGAAGGTAGGTGCTTTGCCATTCTGCTCTCCCCTTGCCTTACAAAGGTTATAGCTCCGGGAGGATGAGCTTGTTTGTTGTTGGTGTTGACCCGTTGCTGGTCCACCCAATTGGCAATTGCCAAAAGGACTTTATCATGCCTCCATCTGTAACACCCTTCTGCCAGCGCTTTTTGTGCACTCCGTGAGGATACAGCATGCAGGCAGATGCTCCACATTGCTTGCATGATGAGACTTCTTCTTTGCCCCAGATCTTCCTGTTGGTTGGGGTGGGCAACAGGTCAGTCACAGAACACAGGAGAAAAATCGACTTATCTTGGTCGGTTTGCCACAGCTTCTTCCAAGACAGTGGCCACTCCTGTGCCTGGTCCCACTGTGTCCAGGTCAAGTGCCTTCACCCAACGATCCTCTTTTACTGCCTTCCGAACTCTTTTCACGACAAGGCCTCTTTTGGCTCCATCATCAGCTCTGCCCCACATGCTCCCCCTATAGTGTCCAAAGCTTAGACGTCTCTGGCATACAACGCCTACAATTTCCTGGTGTTTCCAATGGGTTTCTGCATCGATCACAGCTTGTTGGGGCTTCCACTTCCTGCCGCATTTGATGTTTTTGCTTGCGTGCCGAACCTCCCCATCCTTGGACAGAAGGAGTGTACTGACTGCCCTTGCCTTAGTGGCCTTGAACTCTTCCACCACTGATGAAACAGGCAAGGGAAGTTTGTATGTCTTGCTATACAGGTTCACTGCGCCAAAGGATGGAGGAACTCCCAGCCATTTTTGTAGAAACTTGCTGCACAGTCTTTCCAATCCTTCTACTTGGGACATGGTAGAGTAAGAAGTGTTATTGGAGTCACTGTATGATCCCATATTGAAAGCACCATACTTTGAAGTCTGTGCTCGATAGCTTTGAGCCAGGTGTTCAGCTGGGCTTTGGTGGTGTTGAGATTGTGGCGGTCCTTTAAGGAGCTCTCATATTGCTTTCCAAGGCATCGGATCCCTTGATCTTTAATTGTTGGGATCTCGGGAGGCCTGAATACTGAAGGTGTTTTGGGTTAGCTTCCCTTTCAGAATTATGACGCACTGCGACTTTTCCGGTGTGAACTGTATGCGTCACCATGTCTTACCATCTTTTCCAGTGCACTCAGAATCAACTGTGTCCCCTGGATGATGGGGTCATCACTGTCACGTCGTCCACGAAAGCTCGACAGCCGGGGTGTCTTGTGCCATCGTATGCTTTCGGGCCTCTGCATTGTGTCCCTCCTGCTTTCAGTAGCAGGTTCATGGCCGCTATGAAAAGGACGACAGAAACCGTTCATCCTGCCATTATGCCTTTCTCGAGCTTTTGCCATTTGGTGGTGATGCCTCCCACGGTGAACCTCATGTGCATCATGACCAATTCGACAACCTCTGATGGGACGTGGTAGTTCTCCAGCGCCTTGCGGAGAAGCTGGTGTGCAAACTTGGATAGGCATTGGCGAGTTCCAGCCACACGATAGAGAGAGTGTTAAGTTGCCTCTTGGCTTCATTGATGAGCTGACTTCTCACTGCCATATGCTCCAAGCAGCCGGAACTCTCGGTACTCCTTAAAGGAACTATCATCAATTTTTCAAAGCTTTCTTAATAAAGGACTACAATGCTTATCAGCAAAACACTTTGCAATATGGCAGTTCACCATTGCGGGCTTGCTGATTTTTTTTTCATACAGTACTGCATATTTAACATGTGTTTTGTGGTGTTCTGTGTTCTAAGTTTTACCTCGATCTGAAACTGAATTTTTTCATATTGTAGTGTTCCAAACTGACGAGGCTGATTAGTTCATATTTGATAACTGACTCACAGGTTACTTTAGACCACAGTCAACACCAAAACAAACACTGTGTTTCGTCTCACACGCTTCTGCAACAACAATAACTCTTTCGTCTATACTTTGGAAAACCAAAACACACTTCCTGAAACTAGACATAACTGTAAACTACAACGTTTCAATATTGATTCCTTGATTAAAACGGGCGGTCTTTCTACTCACTCGGTGTAGTCCTGTGCGGTGTTCAGAAGTGGAGCAGTAGTTGCTGTCGAGGGAGTTGAATCTCTCCCTCAGCGGCGGCTGATATACTGAAGAGTGTAAAACCTCTGGAGGCAGAGAATTACTACGAGCATCTTCTCTGTGGTACAGCTGTAAAATCAATCACAGCCATGTGTAAAACACTGGAGAGAGGTCAGAGGTTAAAAAGATGAGAGACACTCACCTGTGGCCTCCACACCCTCCTGGTGTCATAGAGGGGTGCGTAGACGCCGTGAGGGGGGCCCATGGGGGCGTACGACGGCGGCTGGCCAGGGTGGTGGTGAAAGGCGTGGGGTCCGAGCCGATCTCTGGATGGATGTGGAGCATATCCGGAGGAGGAGGACGTGGTCGGCGGGTGCGGCGATTGGGGATCGCCCGGGTAAATTGTGGTGGCTGGGCCGAGGGCGGGAGGCAGTGAGGACTCCAGCACGTTGGAGGATCTGAGGAACCGAGCTATGCAGTGTTTGTGAGGGGGATGGAGAGGAGAAGGGTAGTAGGAGCAGGCTGGAATAGAACACACGGATCAAACCTGGTGAATAGAAAACAAATCCTGACATATTAAGACTCAAAGACTTACAGCTGGGCTGATAGTGACCCGGGTCAAACGGAGGATGGTTCTCGTGGTAATAAAGTTCCGAGGCCTGAGATGGATGCTGGGCTCGCATTATAAAGGGCACATGTTTGGACAGATGATTTCCTCCTTCACCCTGACCGGCTGTGTTTGAGGGAGAAGAATGGCTGACTGGAGTTCTGGGAGGAGAAAACCTCCTGAAAGAAAGTGAAGGTTCAGAGTTAATCATGTGATTTTTCTTTTTTTTTTCTGAATTCAATAGTTACGTACTGCTCTGAGGCACTGTTGGAAGAAGTGACAGTTGATCTGCTCGTTCTTTTAGTCTCCTCCGTGGTGTCAGCTCCTCTGGAGATCAGATGTGCGTGACTTCGAGCAGGTAATTCCTCAATCTCAGGGTTCTCTGCGGCACCATTGAGGCTCTGAGCAGGACTTTCGTTGAGGAGGCTGCCGTCCAGACCAAAGGTTTTACCCAGAACTAACGGGAGCGTTCGACCGACACTGCAGCTCTTCTTGTTCCTTAACCTGAATCTGAGAAATAGATTCTTTAACAAAAGTATTTAACCGACCGACAAAACAATGATGTATCACTAACTTCTCCAGCTCGTCTTGTGTGTGAGCAAATGTGCAGTTGGTTCCTCTCGGACAACCTCCCTGCTGACGAAGGTCTCTGCACATGCTGGTCTTGTATTTGCTGTTAGTCTGTGGCTGCATCATGTAAAAATAATATGGTTAGATGGTTGAACATTGAATATTGTAATCCTAAATTAAAGCAGGATACATAAAATCTCAAGCCTTAAAGCAGCACTTTGTAACGTTTTCTCCTTTTCTATTGTTTCCTGTGATGATGGGTTTAACATGGACCAATTATGAGTTGCAACGTCAACTCTGATTAGTTGGAGTCGACTGTATCCCCTCGTCCTCAGTCATCACCAGGATCTCAGAGGATTTTATTCCATTAGCTGTGATGTTATGACTGCTGCCTTCTAGCAGCAGGAAGTTTAATTGCAACACAAAAAGGAACACCCAGAATATATACTATTATCAAAACAAAATATGATTTTAAAAGAAATATACAGTATATATTTATTTATAGTAGGGTTTTTTAATTAATCCAGTGCTGTTGAATCAATATCATGAGAAAATACACCCCTAACTAAAGGTACATTTCCAGGAAGAAGAAAACGGACACAACAATAATTGTTTTCTTGTTTTTTTTAAAAACAAAACAACGTGCAAAATGTGGATTTCTTTGCTGGAGATGCTTCTATTTTTATGAGCTGTAATCACAATGTTCTTTAAGCCGAGGGAGCCAGAAACGAAGACGATCAATCTTGCACATTGCTGCTCCAATGAATATCCCATGTATGTGTTTTTGTTTGAGAAGAAAACATGTAAGCATCATTTTGAAAGGTTTTTCCTCCATTGCATCACTATCTGCCTTCATTAAAACAATAATTTCATTAAAATGCTGCGTCAGTGAGGGTTTGGATGGAGGAAGAGTCATTCCTCAAGGACACATTCATGCTGGATTACTACTTATTATTCAGGATGTGAGGTGCAAGCAATAATTCATCAGTCGAAAAAGTCAAATCGGGTCAATAATGATAAATGCTGATAAGAATCATCAAGTGCTATAACAATGATCACAGAGGCAACACCAAATCCATCTGCAGTGCATAGAAGAAGAAGTTGTTTCTTCTTCCAATACTGGAATATTATTATTATTTGAGATTCTGAATATTTCTATATATGCTCCACCATCCTTCGTTTTGGCCCGCAGCCTCTCTCACTTCATCAACTGATCTCTCTCTCTCTCTCTAAGACACTGCAGCATGGATTTACTTCACAGTACCTGTGGAGTGTCGTGACTCTTTTTGCTGAAGTTCTGGATGAACTCCACCAGCCCGTGCACCACCAGCTTCACTGCTAACATCACACTTTCCAGCTCCTCCCAGGAAGGCGCTGCATCATCTGAGAGAAAGGTAAGATGACAGACATATGATGGTAAGAACAACACTTACAAAACATTCATATTGGATCGAAGAAATAAGAATTGTCTGCATGTAAAACAGATTTAGATTCTTCTAATGAGCCAGTGGAACAGGCTTGGTACTTAAAACGGACAGTTATTTTTCTTTATTCAAGACCATTGTGGAGTCCATCATCTCCTCCTCCATCACTGTGTGGTACTTCGCTGCACAGACTATAGCAGTTTATTTGTTCTGCTGAGAAGGTAGTTGGCTGCCTGAAGCACACATTCAGGCTCCCCTCAGGCCCTCTCCCCTCAGGACCTGAACATCCTGGTTAAAAACTCCTTCTAGTCGTCTGTTGTCCGGATCATTAACATTTCATTAATGTAATTATTACATTTGAATTTATTAATTAAATTGTAATTTAATTGATTGTTTAATTTTAATACCCACGTTAATGAACATGTCACTTATTTCTACATTTTAATTAATCTCAGATAATTTTATTTATATTTAATTGATTTATTATTTTTAAACTGTATCTAAAACACCATAAAAAAAAACATAAATCCTATTTTTACACTACAAGTAATACATGTTTTCTTACTATGAGTCTGGAAAAGGACCATATCAGATCAATCGTTTGTAACATTAGTTAAAAGATATAATATAATGAAGATAAGAAAATTCCATTTTGAACAAGAAATCTTAATGAACATCTACGTGGAATAACAAACTTGGTTTTCAGTATTATAACCACCACCTTAAATGCAGATGTGATGTTTTCAGTCTGTAGTGCACATACAAATCGATCCAGAGAAGGAGTGAACTTTGTGACTCAAATGAATAATTCAATCCAACAGAGACCTGCTAAAAAGCACAAAGCTTTGAGATCGAACAGGTTCTGAAAACACAGTATATTGATTTTTATTTTTTACTATGTCGCTGCTTCAGGCCATTCAGAGGCGGATTTGGATTGAACCAACATTATGTTATACAAACCCTTTTGTCGGTTACTATTCTGAGAGAGTTTGTGATAGTTATGATTGGTGAAAATAAATAAGTCAATATTTGTTTCAAGCAAATTCAATTCTATTTTATTCATTTAATATGTTATTTATCTTTAGTGGTGTACATTTTCAAGCTAGGAGAGGTGACAGAAGAAAACTTACAGAATATCTTACATAAGTTGATAAATAAAATCCTTTTATCTCTAATTACTTTGGTATTTGCTAAATGTCATGGAGCCTCGAGTTACATCAGCAAACAAACACAATCAATGAAAGTGCTCAAAGTGTCTTGAAAGATTACCAGGGTTGTGGTCAATGTTGGCGAGTAGCTCCAGGTGAGGTCTGAGACTTGTCAGGTTGGCAGGGTCTCCGGTCCTCTGGAGAACGATGGTCAGCTCCTGGACACTTTTTGCAAAGGATTCTGGGGATTGCAGCTAAAACAGGAGACAGAAGGGATAAGACTCTAACGACGAAAACGTCAAAATCCGAGACTCACCTTGTCAATGATGGATTGCATGTGCGACTTGTGAACCAGGTCTCCGTACAGCAGAGACGACCACTGCTCGGGCGAGATCCGAAGACCAGCTTCCATGGCAATGTGCACGACCTGGGCGTCGTGTTCTCTCCTGAGGGCGTCGTACGTCCGAAACTCTTCCTTGAGCTGCATGAGAGACGAGTCCTCGTCTCTCTTCGTCACCTGTGGGAGAGAACAAAATGGACGACGCACCAAAGAAGCGTTAAAAGGTTTCAAAATTGGATAAGCACAATGACCTGGATCAACATGAACGAACAAAATGATCCCCGGGAGAAGAAGAACAGGTCGTCCCAATATAAAGGGAATGTGACTTTAATGTCCCAATGATTTTAGCGGTTACACCGACTGATCAATTGTATAATAATCTCATTTTCTGTTCCCATCACGAGGCTGTTGTTGTGTGTGGCGTCTTCAGACTGTTAGTCAACTCAAATTCAGATCAGACAAAGGATGTCTCCTCAGTTTCAGAATCTGCCCTATGAGTAATCATCATTAGACACCAACACACTCGGCCAAGACTCATGTCCTGCTCATTCGTTAGGTTCAAATCCACAAAGAACCACCTAGTTTGTCCGACTCATTTATTTAAATCTGTTTATGATCATCAAGTTTATCAACAAAATACATCATTAGAATAACTCATATATTATTGTTTAATGTGGTTTTATGTAATAACTATTCGCACTCACTAGAGGACCAGAGACGAATTTAGACCCGAGTTACATCACAGCCAAATAACTGCCGTGTCTGCCCGACAAGTAATGACAGCGATCTGTTACCACGCTAGTGCGCAGAGATAAACCAGGAGAGGCGTTCGTGTCCACGGCTTAGTGATATTATTTTCTGTTCAAGTTTCTAAACTGACATCTTTTCTTTTAAAAATGAGCTAATTAAGATAGTTTGAATCTCTAAGAGCAAGTCAAATGTTCTTTGGTGTGACCAAGTTAAAATTTATTTTTTTATTTCTATTCATGGCGTGAAAATGACTACTTATTGAGATACAAACACTTTTTTAATTTTGTTTTAATGTATTTACTTTACTTTACTTATGCCATAATTAACTAGAAGAGCACTACGACAGTAGATTAATTCGCCAAGGAGCTTATTATTGTTATATTAGGTCATAAAAACTACTGTAAATGATTATATTGGATCATAAAAAATTAATTAATAAATGGTTGCTTCAATGGGATTCAAACTAGCACCTTGGTTATTTCATAAGTGGGTTTTTTTTCGCAGGATTGGTAGGTAAGTAAGTAATTAAGTAATTTTTATTTGTATAGCGCTTTTCCAGACCAGGGTCACAAAGCGCTTAAACAATCAAAACAATATTCAATAAAGTATATACTTTAAAGGTCAAGATAACACAGAGAACAACACAGGAGTTCCAGAAAATCAAGGAAAAACCTGAAACAATAAAAAACGTCTTAAGATGTTTCTTGAACGAGTCAGTAGCCACATAAGCAGCAATACTTGTAAATAAGTAAGTGTACAGTTAAACATATCTTCATTATTGTTTTACTGGCCTACCACACTACTACTACTCACACTACTAATACAATAATGTGATTGACCAGTTAAAGGTCTGATAAGAATATGTAAGAATATATTTGATTTTTGATTTTACGATCGTGAGTCGTACCTTGAAGCAGGAGGCTCTGTAGAGCAGCTGCACCACATGACCGATGCTGGTTTTTGAGGCCTGTGGGAACCGAGCCTCCAACTTCTGGACCACAAACAACACCAGCACTTTTCTGGAAAGAGCTGAGCCATCTTCCAGTGCAAGCAGAACCAGCTTCAGCGCGTCTTCCTGCATCGCTGATGAGGCGGAGGAGGCGCCGTCAGCGTGGAAGGATGGAGGAGGAAGGAGTGACGGAGAAAAGAATCAGAGGATAAAAATGAGGATTTTTACACAGTCAAGGCAACACAAATGTGTCTTTGGTCTCAGTGTCCTCAGACTCCATCTCATTCTGATATCATGATGAGAAACAACTTCCCAGTCAGAATCTGCCCTATGAGTAATCATCACTGGACACCTGGTACCAGCACCACACAGCAGACTGAAGCCTTTATGTAATTGGACCATTCATCTCCTCGGAATGACACTGTCATCCCTTCTGTGAATCTAGTTGACAAACCTTACACGATTATTTGACCAACACTTGCAGAGTCATTTCACACTGTTTACTATTATTGTAATTCACCAAGATGACACCTGGTACCAGCCTGTCCTTATATCATTTCAAGGACCTTGGCTATGGAAGTGTCATCAAAATATTGAAAAGTTTAATCTAACAAATTGTATCAGAATGTTGTTTTTTTTAAGCATTGAACTTTTCTTTTGGTAATAATTGAATTCAATAATTTCTCTATTGAAAGGTCGACTTTGTTTTTATTAAATCCTTTAATAAAATATTTTCTATGTATTATTTTTATTTTATTTTACACATATAGTTTGATATTCTAATTCCAATAAATTCAGAAAATTACATTTCAAAATTAAACATTTTTTAATTGTAGAATGTTAAACTCTTTAATGATGAATATCTACTAAATGATTTAACTCACAGTGTTAAGAGGAATCGGTCCACACATGAATCTTGAATTAATAAAATGTGGTGTAAAAATAAGAGATTACTATTCGACACTTTTCATTGACTGAACCAAAGCAGCTCACCAGGGCCTAGAAACTGGCAGCCTCGAGCTCTCACCGCGGCCCAGAGGTTAGCCGAGAGCTGCTGGGGGTTCTGGTGCTGCAGGATGAGTTCGGTGACGGTCCGTTCGCCCAGCGAGCGACCCGCACGCACCGCCCTCACCCGACCCTCCTCCTCCACCAGCTGGCAGTTCACCAGAGTCACAAGCTTCCTCTGCATGGGCCGACTCAGGGCACTTGGACTGACTGACGCCATGCCTGCAAGAAAGTCTCCATTACAACTGCATGTACATTCATATTGACAAAGCTTTGGAACGATCTTCCTCTCTCTCTGTGTTTGATGATCTACTGACTCCTTCAAGAAACATCTTAAGACACTTTTATTTGTGCAGACTTTTCCTTGATTCTCTGAGACTCCTGTGTTTGTCTCTATGTTGTCTTGACCTTTTAAGTATATATTTTATTGAGTATATTTTTTAATGTTTTAATCCGCTTTGTGATCCTGGTCTGGAAAAGTGCTCTGCAAATATAAATCACTTACTTATACTTGTAAAGTGGAAGAAACTGTGAAAGTCGACAGACATCGACGGTATTTACTGGGTTTGGGATCATTCATTTTGTTGCTGTTTGTTGAGAAAGTCAGCATCAAAAGTATAGTAGTATTGTAGTAGGAGTTTTACTGTAATATCAAAAGTAATAAGTCGTTGTTTTTTTTTTTATTGAAAAGACAAATTGTTAATCAAGATATTTTTAAAAAGTCAATTTATTATGAAAGATCAGGATATCCACATTTAGTCATTTAAAACACAAGGTAAGATTTTTTACAAATCTTAATTTCTTTTTACAATTTTCTGAATTATTTTAAGCATTGAATTATTATTTTTGAAATATTGAGTTAAATCATTTCTACATTGAAAGGTAACATCTTTTCAGTTTTTAAAAATAATTTACATCAAAATGATGTGTTGTTTTCTTTTACAATTTCTTATCATTTAAAAATATATCTTCTAAATTCTATATATTTAAAAAATTCAATTAAATATGTAAGAATTAGTCATTTAAAAAAGCATTCATAAGATCTTTTTAATTTCTTTTTTTTTTTTTTATGATTTCTTCAAATTAATTTGAGCATTGAATTATTATTTTTTAAATATTGTATTAAATCCATTAAACATTGAAAGGTGAAATCTTTTTAGTTCTTCAAATAATTTGCATCAAAATAATGTAATTTGATTTTATCGTGTTTATTTACCAAGTTCTAATCACTAAATAAATACATTTTAAATTCTTTATGTTTTGTGGAACCTTTTCAAAAGAAAATAAACTGTTGGTAGTAGTGCTTGAAAAAATTACTCTTGCTTTGGAATACATTTTGGGGTATTGGGAAGCGCTTGCTCTTCATCTTGAGCGTGAGGAAAGAGTTTGAGGAATACGATTAATGGGACGCAGCCTTACCCTTGGTGCCATTGATGGGTTTAAGGTACAAGGCCAGGTCCTCCACACACTCCCTGCAGACCTCATAGTGTCCAACTTCAGCTGCCGTCTTCAGGCTCACCGGCTGCACGACTGAAATCTTGGGAGACACGATGGGTTAACGCGGATGAAGCGGTTAATTGTGAAAGTGCCAACACTGCACTCACTTGCGCCCCCACCAGCTGTAACAAAGCACAGTTGACGGGCAGCAGGTCGATGTCGGTGCTGATCGGGGTTTGATCAAACGGACATGCTTTCCTGTGCAGCTTGTGCAGACAAGTCTTGCACACGGTGTGTGAGCAGCCCAGGCTGATCGGCTTGTGGCTGCCGCTGTCGAACTCATTATAGCAGATGGGACAAGACAAGAATTCTGTCCACTGGGCCGCCTGCACTGGCATGCTGGCACCACACCACTGGGAGGCGGATTCTCAGGGGCACTGCATGACAACGACTTCTGACACCTGCTGTTGTTCGCCAGCACTGATGGCGTCTGTTGACAAGACAGAAACATTGCATGATATTCAGACTCCGCAGGACATACAATTATTGCCATGGTTGAAACCATGGACTACTACTGACGTTAGCTGCAGACGTCAAAGACAACATCGGAAAACTGCTGCCCACTTTTCAATCTGTACTCGTTTGAACCATTTGTCTAATCAAGTAACGTAACTATGAGGGATGATTAATGACATCATTTTAATGCATAAACGTACAAATACATAACCAAATGTATAAATAAAAGTGTTAGTAAATATAAAAATGTCCAAATAAATAAATAATAAATAAAATGATGTAATTTCTGTCGAAGAATGCTGATATTTATGTGAAAATGTACATTGATTTATTTACAGTTTAACATTAATTTTGGACCTTTTTGTTTTTTACATTAAATCATTTATGCATTTTGGCATTTTAAAATTAAAAATTACTCATTATAAACATTTCGGTGTTGATTTAGTTACATTTTTATTCTTTTCGTCTTTTGTTTATTTCAACATGTCACTGGCAGTATGAAAATGAGTAGGTATAAATTAATTTATATATATATATATACACAGAAATAATTTGACAAAAGAAAATCTGACATCATTCTATTTCGACATTTTAAAACGATTCAAGCATTTATTGAGACATGCATTAATTAATGTATTTATACTTTTAAAAAATAATTCTGTCATTTATCGTGGTTCATTCATAATTGCCTAGTTTCAAGTATTAGAAACTGATTGATGATGAATAACGTCCAATCGAGGAAAAAACGGTGACCCAAAAAGAGTTTAAACACATTCATACTAATATTGTTCTACGTCAATATGTACATAAAAAAAAGAGGTTACTGGAACAATAAAGATTCAAACTTGATAAACTGAAGTCTATCTAAACCAATCTAAAAACAAACCATGAACATGAAGTCAATATGCAGAACAAAACAGAAGCTTCTCATTTTCATCACATCTGGGAAATCGTTCAGGGAAGTAACAAGTAGACGCAGTGATAATTGATTTTAAATGCCCTTAAAAGCCGACGACGTTCCCACACACACTGAGAAACACGACGAGGAGGGAACTAATGAAAATTAAGAGCAATCCATTTTCGAAGCATATGAATAGAACATTGACCCTTACTCCCAGAACAATAAACTGTATTTAATATATTTGCAATTAAGAACAAAGGATCTAATCAGTCATCTCAAGTCATAAAAAATGTAATTCTGATTTTGCAGTTATTTTCAGTCCTCACCAGTTGTAATATTATCATAAGTCATTGCAGTCATAATTTTTTATATATATATATATTAAAGCATTTCAAGGTAGAACTTTTTTTTAATTGTATTGTATGGTATTAAAATGAAAGTGTTCTTTACACAAAGAGTTTGATATTCCAATTTATAATAATTCAAAAATATATTTTCTAAATTCTATTTATTAGAAATGTTGGTTAGTAGTACAACAAAACATTACATTTGAAGCATAAAAATAGTACAAGCACCCTTACTTCCAGAGTGTGAACTTGTATTGAACATATTTGCAATTATAGTAATAACAATAAATCAGTTTCCGGAAGAAAAGTTTCAAATTAATTTTTCCCAAAATAATAATATTGGAATAAAGAATAAAGAAAGTCCAAAAAATGTGATTGTGACTTTTCAGTCATTTCCATTGGTTGCCAGCATAAGCATTAGTCACTGCAGTCGTAGTAAAGTACGCACCTTCCACTGAGAGAGCAAACACCTCTGCTTCCTTTTCCTGAAAACACTTCTTTCTTTAGCCCCGTATGTCCTCCCATCGCGACACAACAAAAGCACGGATTACAGGTAAATTAGTTTCTCGACCTTTGGCGGTTAAGTTCTCGAGCGGCTGAAGGGAAACCCAAGACTCAGTCGGTGAAACAAGATAAGGGGGAAGTTTGACCACGAGGCACAATATGTGTCTTTGCGTAAGAGTCTAAAAAAAAAGAAAACGGCAGAAGAGGGAGTGGTGCCATCTTGGGGAGCAATGCCCGACCGAGCCCTGAAAAGTCACACCGGCTGACACCTGTTCCTGCTCGGAGCAACTGCTGCATCCTGTGTTTGTTTCAAAGAGGCCGGAGAGTCGTGCCTGGGAATGCAGCTGGATACTGTCAATCGCCCGAATCAAAGATCCCGAACACAGGCCACATTGAGAAAATGTTTTTTAAGTGTCGTACGAAACAGCGAGACAACTGGCGCACAAAAAGCTCCCTGTCATTTAAAATCTGGGTCACATGACAAGAGCAAATGGATCTAGCGTGATAGCGGAACAAGTCTACTTCTTTAAATGTCAGGCCGAAGTGTTTCTTTTTATGTTTTTATAAGTCAGGTTAAAATAATAACAAGCCTTCCTGTAACAGCACTAGATTTATTCATTAAAAAATCAGTTAGTAAATGTTGTATCAAACTTAAACACCCTGGCATCAAAACATACAGTAAAACAGGTGATAAAGTTCAAGAAAATCTTTGGTAGAGCACGAGTACAACCTTGAGAACATGACAGCATAACCACAACATTACACTTAAAGTTCACAAACATAGATTCTTGTTTTTCATCTTTCTATTTTCAATTATAAACAGGATGTTTCCAGGGTTACACAAATGTGTCTTTACCTTCAAATCTTCCAAAGTACTTATTCCTTTTTAAATCATCTAGACATCCTATCAGGCTAGCATTGTGCAAGTGTGTATCTAACTTTTAAATATTTCATATAAACTTCAAACTCTGCTTCATATTCACCATGAAATAGTGTGAAATATCTTCACTATGATTACCATTATTACCTCAGCCCAGGAGATTTTTTATTGCGGCTGTCTAACTCAAAAACAGAGGGATGGATTTCATAGATTTTCAGGAAACGTTGACAATGGAAAATGGAATATGAGACTACATTTTTGGTAAGGAACCAAATTACCCTCAAGGTCCACAAATCATATTCAGGGTTCATCACTCAGTGGTGTATTGCTATCAGGGGTGTAAGAAAAAAGGAAATAGTTAATTTTTTAGGGATACCATATTGATATTCAACAGCAATGTATCAATTTAAAGTTGGCCTTCAAATCCTGTTTAAAATGTATTATTATAGTTATTTTAAGGTTTAACTTTCAGTGTATACAGGTTGGTATAACATATATAAATGTTTTGTATTTACAATTAACAAGAACATTTTCACCGTGTTTGTTTATTTTTGTGTTGCACTTAAACTATGTCCATTGCAGCTAGAGGAACAAGGTAATACCGCAAGATCACGGCGATGACTGAGGACAAGCGGATACGGTTGACTCGCTTTTAAAGATGAAGAATATTTTGTTTCAAAACAAATAAAAGCATTACGACTTTATCAGAAGTCATGCGTTATTTAATGCAATACCACTAGTGCTATACTACGAATATACCTCTTTGACAGTATCACAATGTATCATATCGCATCTTACCCTCTACAGTGAAATGATACTTGCAAATATAAACCCTAATTTCAGGTATTGTATATATTGAATAAATGTAGAGCGATATTGAGCCGTATTACTGTTGTTATTATTGTTACTAGCGGCGGGAAAGAAAGAGAACGATATTGAGTTAGATTCAATTTTTCATGAGGTTCAACAAGAGGTCATGGAGTCACATGAAGACAAATGTCTGCCTCTCGCTGTCACTACTGGCAGCAGATTTAGAACATTCTGTGCAATGCATGCACAGGTTTGTGCGCATCAGAAACAGCATCCCGGATTAAATAACTGTAGAATTGGTTTCTGAAGATCAACCCGAGCTACATGTAAACCGCAGGGTTCATGGTAACAACTGTATCATAGGCTGCAAGTCTTAGCAACATTGTGCATAAAATAAATAAAAAATATCATTTATTTAGTGAGTCTCGGAGAAAAGGTTACTTTTTATTAATTAAGATTGCACAGTTGTTATTGCATTCTACACTAAAATGTACATATCCCAAGTAATGACAATACAACAACATACAGAAGTGTTTCTCTTCAACTACCTAGACTGGTCAAAGTAAGTCCTCCTGTTTTAAAAGCAAAAATGTTCAGGTATAAATGCAAGAAAATGGGAAATGATTACAGGCGTAAAAGTTATACTTTAACATCAAAATAGCAAAAGCTTTTAGAAGACTCCGGCAACAGCACACTGGTGTGTGGGCAGAAGAAAGCACAACAAAATAACAACTTTAGGAAATGACTCCTTCAATTCCTTGCCATATAAGGAGAAACATTCATCACCAAAAAATACTTTGAATGTCATTGCTCTTTGCAAGACCGTTGTTTTTGTTTTTGCCGACTGTTTTGGAGTTTTAGCATGGGGCTGTGCGATTATTTATTCATTATAACTGTCATCCCAGCGTGTGGGGACAGTATCTCTGTGGGAGTACAGGCTTCTAGCTACTACATTATACAGCATATACGCAGTTTAGTAACTCTTTCAGACCCCTGTGATATACATACTGTATGTGTGCAGCAGTTTTGGAATAGAGGAAAATAAGTTTAATTATATTTCCAGGCAAATGTGTGGATTATAAGTGTAAGAAATTGTATGTATACTTTCATTAATAAAGCATTGTTTGCTTTTTATTGCAACATTAACTACAACCTTACATGTATAAATTGTATTGTGAAAAAACTGAAATGACCTCAATCATAAATAAAAAACCTTTATTTAAAATTGACATATTAATTATCAGATTCTCTACCCCTTTCAATATCAATTATTTTCACTATTTTACATTGTGCTTATTTTAGATGTGTTATAAATAATTGTCTTTATTCATTAAATCTATCCTGTACTTTCTTTTCAAAACCATGCACACACACAGTCTTTGGTAATGCAGGTTTTGGCATTATGGCCTCAGACGTACCACCTAAGCTTGGTATAACAATATTATTTTAGGGTAAGTTGATCTTTACAGAATGGGCAATAATAAGAGGGCAGCTTACTGACTGAAAACATAACTATATAACTCAATTTGAAGTTAAACCGGATTTGACGTAGATGGTTAATGTGTTAGAAATATTAATTTAACATGTCAGAAAATAACCAAAGGAGATTTGCTTGGGACATTAAGTATGTATTTGGATTATTACTGTACTGTATTGTGTTTCAATTATACTATAATAAAAATATAAAACTTGTTATTTAAACAATTGTTCTGCTTCCGTTCCAGTAGTTCCTATGTATTATGTACCTACATTTTGACTACGTGAGGTATATTAGGATTATAAGAAATGCACTTACTTTTCAAGTTGAAACTCAAACAACCTTAAAAACCTCTGTTTCTGCTTTAACAGTCATAAAACCTATTTTGATGTCATAAAGGTACATTTTCTTCAGAACTCAACAAGGTTATGTCTGCAATATATCACATGTTAAACAGATGAAGTTAAGAACAAAGCAAACCAATATGTTGGAATATGTTGTTATTCTAAAGGGAAATCCTTACCAAAGCAATTCTAAACACACAATTTAAGAAACATCTTAAGACGTTTTTATTTGTTCAGGCTTTTCCTTGATTTTCTGGAACTCCTGTTGTGTTATCAGTTTTATCTTGACCTTTAAAGTATATACGTTATTGAATATTGTTTTGATTGTTTAAGCGCTTTGTGACCCTGGTCTGGAAAAGCGCTATATAAATAAAAATGACTTACTTAGTTACTTACAATGTCCCCTCACTCAGGAACAAGATCACTAGGGTACCAGGATGAGTTTACTCTACTAGAGGAAGATTGATGATAAGTGATGTGGAATAATAAAGCAAACATGTAACATGTAAAATGTACTCTTGAACTTTTTATAAACCACATATAATAAATACTCACAATTCCTATTTCATAATCATGAAACAATTTTAAAAATACAATATAGATGCTATTTAATTTCATATTTTAGCAAAATGCTAATGATATTTTACCATTAATGTCAAATAAATAAAATGACAATATATCTCGAAAGTACATCCGCAGGACTCTAAAACCAAATACAATTCCAACCTTGAATTTAAAGTTGCAATAAAACACCAGTTGACATGGATCATCTGAAACAGTTTGGCGGGGAAACCATGACATCGCTGAGAAAAGTGCGCACGACTCACCTCACGCGCGCAGCAACATCCTCACATCACAGCCTCGGAACATGTTCACCTGTGGCGGAAGCATCAACGTCTGCGCGGGGAACGAGCCTCCGTGCGGCTCGACTGCGGGTCCATAGTGGGGTTCGACCGGAGCCCGTCCAGAGTCAGAGTCGGAGTCAGGTACCAGCGCCGGGCGACACACACCCTCATCTCTGTCCAAGCAGGACCGGGAGGAGAGGCGTGTATCCCTCCGCCACTGATGAGCTAGTGCGGAGGCTCGGCGCAGCAGCTTCCGCCCGCGGAGGAAGAAGAAGAAGAAGAAAAAAAAAGAGCGCTCGGCTTTATGTCGCAACGACTTGTTGTCTCGGAAACGAACAAGCTGTCCTGTGCGGTGTTGCTCGTGGGCACTACTTTAATGTTGTGGCGAGCAAGGATAAAAAAAGACGTAAAGGGGCAAAAGCCGGAACGAGCCGCCTTTTGAGGCGTGGGCTGCTTTAAAGGAACAGTCGCGAGGAGAAGAAGTTTGGAAACAGAAAGATGCTCTTATCCAATCAAAATGGATTATGTTCTGCACTCACGTGGTCAAAGACTCTACAAGTCCACCTAAAGACATTATTTTCTTATTTATATACATATACTATTTTTAAAAACATCTGTAACGCAATGACAAAGAAACTATTTATTTGACTAACATCATATACAGCAAACTGCATAACTCAAACCATTGAAGGAGCCAAGGTCTGGAGCACAAACACAGACTTAGACATTTATTTACATATTTGACAAGAGGGGAAAAAAGATATTTGCCTGTCTATACCCATCTATACCTTAGCCAAAATCTATACAATAGAAACGCATTAATTGTTAAACATTAGATTCAAAATGTTTGTTGTATAAAAGATAACAGACATTAATATTCATTGTCAATAGTCATTGTGTTGAAATACTGGATCAAGTGGCACCTGTTAAATCGAACTTGAAAATTCAGAAAAAACGGTGCCCTTGGACAAATGAAGATCTCCTGAGTCTGAAGAGACTTTGTCGAAAGACTGAGCGTCTCTGGAAGTCTACTAAACTTGAGGTGCACAGACTTCACCTCAGGGATCTGTTGACTTCTTACAATGAGATGGTAGAAACTGCTAGATCTGATTACATCAGAAAACTTGTAGCAGCAAATAGGAAAAACCCCAAAGTTTTGTTTGACACGATTAATTCTCTTGTGTCTCCTGCTCCTCAAATCACGCCTGTCTTCTGTGAAGCTGACAGCAATGCATTGTTGAGATTTTTCATTGACAAAATTAAATTGATCAAAGAGAAAATCTCTCCCCCTTTGTTTGGAACCCCTACTGTCTCTGAGCCCATCTCCTCCTCTTGGTCCTCCTTCACTGCTGTATCTTTGGGTGATATTTCAGCACTAGTGAACAAGATGAAACCATCCTCTTGCTCAGATGACGTCCTTCCTTGTAGGCTTTTTATCAAAGTATTTGATGTAATTGGCCCCTGGGTTACCAATATGGTGAACCTCTCCCTTTCCACAGGGGTTTTTCCCAATGCATTTAAACATGCCATTGTGGAGCCTCTGCTCAAAAAACCAGGCTTAGACCCAACTGACCTCAGTAATTTCAGGCCTATTTCTAAGCTCCCTTTCTTGTCCAAGATCTTGGAGAAGGTGGTGTCTGAGCAGCTGTCTTTGTTCCTGGATCAGAGCGACATCCATGAGAAGTTTCAGTCTGGCTTCCGTAAACATCACTCTACGGAGACAGCTTTATTGAAAGTGTCCAGTGACATCATGATGTCGGCTGACTCGGGTAAATTCAATGTTCTGGTGCTCTTGGATCTGTCCTCAGCCTTTGACACAGTTGATCACCAGATCCTGCTGAGAAGACTAAGGGATGAAGTGGGACTGTCTGGGTCTGTGTTAGAATGGTTCTCATCTTACCTTTCTGGGCGCAGTTTTAGTGTATCTGCCAATCAAATGAGGTCTGAATCGGCAGATCTGTTGTGTGGAGTCCCTCAAGGTTCTGTTCTGGGTCCTTTATTGTTTTTGCTGTACTTGATTCCCCTCGGTAAAATCATTCAGAGATTTCCAGATGTTTCTTATCACATTTTTGCTGATGACATCCAGCTCTACTGCTCTTTTGACCCGACTGAGCCCCAAAGGCTGAACAGCTTAGTCAATTGTTTGCTAGAAATCAAACAATGGCTGAGTGAAAACACTTTACAGCTAAATGTGGACAAAACTGAAACTCTGGTGATTGCTCCTGATGATAAGATTCCAGGGTTGAGTCAGTACTTGGGTGACTTAGGTCAGTCTGTCAAACTGAGCCTGAGAAACCTGGGTGTTGTATTTGATAAAGACATGTCTCTTGTTCGACACTGCAGAAAACTGACCAGAAACTGTTTCCTTCAACTGAGAAAAATCTCTAAACTTAGGAAAATGTTGTCGGAACATGATCTGGAGCTTGTAATCCATGCGTTTGTTTCTTCTCGTCTGGACTATTGTAACAGTTTGTTTTCATGTCTTAACAAGAAGGAGCTGTCTCGTCTGCAGTTGATTCAGAACTCTGCAGCGAGAATTCTTACCCGCTCGAGTAGGAGAACTCACATTTCTCCGATCCTTAAAACTCTTCACTGGCTTCCAGTTTCTTTCAGGATCAACTTTAAAATTCTGGTTCTTACTTTCAGATCTATTCATGGTCAGGCTCCTCCTTACATCACTGATCTGATCCAGCCTTACACCCCAGCTCGGGCTCTGAGGTCTGTGGATCAGAATCTACTTATGGTTCCACGCACACGGTTCAGGACCAGAGGAGAGAAATCTTTTCAGGCTGTTGCTCCTAAGCTTTGGAACGATCTTCCTCTCTCTTTGCGCTTGATGGAGTCTACTGACTCCTTTAAGAAACACCTTAAGACGTTTCTATTTGTTCAGGCTTTTCCTTTAATTTCTCGAACTCCTGTGTTGTTCTCAGTATTATCTTGACCTTTAAAGTATGTACTTTTTTGAGTATTGTTTTGATTGTCTAAGCGCTTTGTGACCCTGGTCTCGAAAAGCGCTATATAAATAAATATTACTTACTTACTTACTTACTAATAATTGTGCAGTGCTGTTTTGGTTTAGACGTAGACGTGGATGGATGGATGGATGGATGGATTTTATTTCTCTTTGTTCTTGTTCTTATTTTATTTTTATTTATTTTTATGAATAATTGCTGTATTGCTTTGGCAAATTGGAAAAAAAATTCCAGAAGGAGACCTCCTGAGGGATCAATAAAGTTCTACCTAACATAACCTAACCTAAAACAAGAACAAGAACAAAGTGCAAGTGCAAGATGACACAATCCAAATGTAAAGATAAAGAACATAGATCAAAGAAAGATAACAAAGAAAAGGATACAGAGATTAACATAGAATAGACTCATATGTTCTCTCCACTGAGTGAGTGGTCTCCAAGTGAATGAGTCCCTGAGTCTATTAGTGTTGCATCATGGGAGGAGCATTCGTTCACTCCATCTGCTTCTCTGCTCACTGATGACTGTTCAGAGGATGACCATCATCATCCATGATGGACAGTAGTTTGTTCAGTGATCTCCTCTCAGCAACTGTCACCAGTGAGTCCAGCTTCAACCACAGAGCCAGCCTTTCTGTCCAACCTGTTGACACTCCTCTTGGACACATTCTCACCCCAACACACCACAGGACACTGGCCACCACAGACTGGTAGAACATGCAGAGGAGTTTCCTTCAGACGTTAAATCTCTTATCCCAAATGTACATTTTATTATATACATTAAATAATAAATAATGTTGTTTTTTTCATAAATAATAAATATTTAGCCAAAGAAAAAGGGATCAAAATAGAGAATATTTTGTGGGTCACGCCATGTGTCTACAATTGGAAAATCATATTTGTTTTTTAATTAAGCAGGAAATGACTCTTGGTTTCTTAGAATTATCCAATAAGTAACTAAGTGAGAATATTTATTTTGACTATTAGATACTTTTCAACTTTCCAACCAACTTTACACGTACATTCTGATTAAATGCACAATTGATAGAAAATCTATTTTCCCAAAAATAAATGCATGCATAGTGTGTAGAAAAGTACATATGTTTTAATGTCTTATCACAAATGTACATTTTCTTTCTGGAAGTCTGAGGAAACGTTCTTCGGCCACGCAGCAGAAGTCACTCATTCGTAAACTCTCCCAGCTGCACATAAATTCAATCTGGCCGACGAAAAAGACGTCTGGCCATCTTATTCCATGTGTTCAGTGATCCTCAAATGCCTTATAAACAAGATTTTATTTTATTACATTCCTCAAAATGAGCCAGTGTTGTTCCGATAAAAAAGTCAAACACAGACAAAGACAAGATGGTTTTCCTGAGAATAAAACATTGATAGCAGCCAAGTTTTCTGAAGATCATCCTGTACCATCAACCGCCATTAGATGGTGCCTCAGATCAGAAGGTGACATTTCAAGGATGCGTCTTCTATATATTTGCACTCAGATGTGCTTGCATAAACTCAAAAAAGTAAAAAACTCGTAAAAAAAAAAAAAAAGTGTGGTTCCGATGTTCCCCCCTAAGTTCTGAACATCATCGAGAAGAGGTGTGGCACTTCAAGTTAGCCTTGTAAACTTTAGTCTTCTTGCAGGTCAGACCCAGGCGTTCAGCAGACGTCTCCAGGTCACAGACGAGATAGCAGGTAAGGTACTGTAGTTTTACTAGAGTTTCACTTCAATCAGCTGAGAAGTGTTCAAAGACACGGTTCACCTGAGCAAGGTAGGTCAGATTTCATCTTTGATACGAGCTTCATCCAAGTCATTTTTAGTCTTTATGTTTATGTCATCAGTCAACACTGCAGAAGTGGAACTTCAGTCATCTCAATTTTAATTTCTATATTTTCTTCTTTCAGCCATCCGTCGTTTGGTCGCTCTATCGATTCCTCCTCCTTATGATAGCTGTAGAAAAATAACACGCATTACTCGAACAATTTAGAAACACAAAGGTACTGCATATACTGTAGAAACGAAGGCACTATATAAACATAACACAGAGTAATATAATGCAACTTCTAAGGCTGGATATCAAACTTCGGTTCTTTTGTTGCACCGACCAAAATGCTTTAATAGTATTGAAAAATGCTCTTTTCTGTGCCAATTTTCGGTACTTACGTGTGATCAAAAGTTGGTAATGTGGCGATGGCTATTTCCGAACATGGCTCAGTTTTAATTTCCTCTTTGATATGAGCTTCATCCATGTAATTTACAGTCTGTATGTTTTTGTCATAAGTCAACACTGGAGAAGTGACTCCACCTTCAATCATCTGGATTTTAACATCTAGATTTCCTTCTTTTAGTCGTTCGACATGTAATCGCTCTAGTGATTTCTCAAGGGGCATAATGAGCACGATGGGGCAGAGATTCAACTTTGCTGCCCCAGAACCCTTTTCCAGCATATTGAGACTCTCTCTTGGTTTTACCCTGTGTCAAAACAGAAAATAGGACATGTTGTAAAAAAAACAACTAAACAATGCAAAAAAACAAAACAAATGCAAGACCAGAGAACTTACCAAACATGGTCTGAATCTTCTCTCAAGCAGAGTTTTTTAGGCTGCGGTGGTTGCGTGTGGCAAGTAGGAGACTTCTTATGATAGCTGTAGATAAACAACATGCAAGAAATGTAAATTGATAGAGCGATATAAGAAAAACACAAAGGTATTCACTGTATAAACAAATGCACTATATAATCATCACACAATGTAATATAATGCATCTCCTAAGGCTGGATATCAAACTTTGGTTATTTTGTGGCACCAACTGAAATGCTTCGATAGTATCGAGGGATTGAAAAATACTTTATCTTTCGGTGCCAATTTTCAGTACTCACGTGTGATCAGAACTTGATAATCTGGGGATGGCTATTTTAGAACGTGGCTTTGTCATAATTTCATCTTTGATATGAGCTTCATCCATGTCATTTACAGTCTTTATGTTTGTGTCATCAGCCAACACTGGAGAAGTGACTCCACCTTCCGTCATCTCAATATTATCATCTAGATTTCCTTCTTTTAGTCGTCCAACATGTAATCGCTCTAGTGATTTCTCAAGGGGCATAATGAGCACGATGGGGCAGAGATTCAACTTTGCTGCCCCAGAACCATTTTCCATTATATTGAGACCCTCTCTTGGTTTTACCCTGTGTCAAAACAGAAAATAGGACATGTTGTAAAAAAAAAACCTAAGCAATGCAAAAAAACAAATGCAGGACCAGAGAACGTACCAAACATGGTCCGACTCTTCTGTAAAGCTGGAATTGTTAGGCTGCAGTGTTTGCGTGTGGCAAGTAGAAGACTGATTTTGATAGCTGTGGAGAAATAACATGCAAGAAATGTTAATTGATAAGAGTCCTGCAAGAAAAACACAAAGGTATTCACTGTAGAAACAAAGGCACTATATAAACATTACACAACGCAATATAATGTATCCCCTAGGTTGTATATTTAACTTTGTTTCTTTTGTGGCACCGACAGAAATGCTTCATTAGTATTGAAAAATACTTTATCTTTCGGTGCCAACTTTCGGTACTCACCTGTGATCATAACTTGGTAATGTGGCGATGGCTATTTCCGAACATGGCTCAGTTTTAATTTCATCATTGATATGAGCTTCATCCATGTCATTTATAGTCTTTATGTTTATGTCATTAGTCAACACTGGAGAAGTGACTCCACCTTCAATCCTCACAATTTTAATATCCAGATGTCCTTCTTTTTGTTGTCCATCCTGTGATTGCTCTATTGGTTCCTCCTCCTTATTATAGCTGTAGATAAATAACATGCAAAAAATGTAAATTGTGAGTGATTCAAGAAAAAGACAAATATATACTGTAGAAACACAGGCACTATATAAACATCACACAACATAATATAATGCATCTTCTAAGGCTTGATATCAAACTTCGGTTCTTTTGAGGCACCTACTAAAATTTTTCGATAGTATCGAGTATTGAAAAATACTTTATCTTTCGTGCCAAATTGCGGTACTCACGTGTGATCAGAACTTGGTAATGTTGGGATGGCTATCTTGGAACATGGCTCGGTTTTAATTTCATCTTTGATATGAGCTTCATCCATGTCATTTACAGTCTTTATGTTTATGTCATCAGCCAACACTGGAGAAGTGACTCCACCTTCAATCCTCACAATTTTAATATCCAGATGTCCTTCTTTTTGTTGTCCATCCTGTGATCGCTCTATTGGTTCCCACTCCTTATGATAGCTGTAGATAAATAACATGCAATAACTGAAATTGATAGAGTAATGCAAGAGAAACACAAAGGTAAACACTGCAGAAACAAATGCACTATATAAACATCACACAATGTAATATAATGCATCTCCTAGGACTGAGTCTCGAACTTCAGTTCTTTTGTTGAACCGACCGAAATGCTTTAATAGAATGGAAAAAATGCTCTTTCTGTGCCAATTTTCGGTACTTACGTGTGATCAGAACTTGGTAATGTGGGGATGGCTATCTCCGAACATAGCTCGGTTTTAATTCCATCTTTGATATGAGCTTCATCCATGTCATTTAAAGTCTTTATGTTTATGTCATCAGCCAACACTGGAGAAGTGACTCCACGTTCAATCATCTCGATATTATCATCTAGATTTCCTTTTTTTTGTCGTCCAACATGTAATCCCTCTATTGATTTCTCAGGGGGCATAATGAGCACCATATTGAGACCCTCTCTCGATTTTATCCTGTGTCAAAACAGATAATAGGACATATTGAAGAAAAAATAAACAATGCAAAAAACAAACAAATGCAGGACCAGAGAACATACCAATCATGGTCTGAATCGTCTGTCAAATAAAGTTTTTTAGGCTGCAGTGGTCGCGTGTGGCAAGTTGAAGACTTCTTTTGATAGCTGTAGAGAATCAACATGCAAGTAATAAAAATTGATAGAGTAATGCAAGAAAAACACAAAAGTATACACTGTATAAACAAAGGCATTATATAAACATCACACAACATAATATAACGCATCTCCCAGGGTTGGATATCGAACTTTGTGGCACCGACCGAAATGCTTCGATAGTATCGAGTATTGAACTTTTTTTTATTATTTAATTAAATACTATTTAATTTGTTATACTTTATAAAAACAGAGTATAAAACTTGACATTGGCAGTGAACATTCTTCAAAGGTACTGTAAACGTATACGTTGTTTTGCACTGGAAATAATTTGTTTTCTTGTGTCTTTTTTTGTACTTCGACTAATATAATTTCCCTTCTCTTAAAAGATCACAACATTAAAAATAGAAGTAACACCTAAATGTCCAACCTCTCCCCCCAGATATCTTTATATAACTATTATTCTATTATTGTATTTTTATATTAGTTTTCATAGTTTTGTATTGTTTTATAGTTATGCTGTATGTTTCAGGATTATTTAGAGCAAGACACGCACTTTGAAATCCCTGCAGTCAGCTCAACAATAACAACAAACTTTGAAACTACTTACTAGTCCATCAAGAATAAAGCCAAGGCAGCATCGGTCAGAAATCCCTCCACATCTCTGAGCTCACGCCATCGAGTGAAAATAGGGCCAAGAAGTACCCTTGTATGTGCTTTTAACCGGTTGTATTCCCTTTTTCTGTGTATTGCCTTTTCAGACAAAATTTTTTGTTTCTTTGGTGCGCCTGCCATGGTTGTCACTGCTCTCTCGCTTACCCTGCGCCGATTATCCACGTACTTCCGGCGCTCTCTGGCGTCATATCCTGCCCGCATGCGCACAGGGTTTTTATCAAAACAACGCGATAGTTGATTTGAGAAACGTCATATCGATCAAAAAGATATGTAGAATGTCATTCCTGCTGGTTTTCATCTTGTATCTGCCTTTTTGGATTTTAATTTAACTTATTTGTTACTAGTTTAGGAATTTATTTTGATCGCCAATTTTGACTTTTGTTTTGCAATTCATCACCCAGAAGCTTTTTAATTATTGTGTGGGAATTGTTTATATAATTATCCTTCTGTCTTGACTATAGTCTATTTTTTAATCTGATTAAATTGATTCTATTGCAACTATGTCGGCTCCCCACTCATTACCAACCAGACATATCATTATATTTAATACAAGTTTCTTACTTTTTTCAACTATTCTCTGAATATGCATCACCCATGTCACTCTCATCCAGCCACAAGCTCCAAAATGTTCATTCCAGTTCTAGGTCATATAATTTCAGTTACTTCCAATTATCTTTCATGTAATAAACACTGTTTGTTTGTTTTTTACGGAGAATTTAAAACCCCATTTCACTGACCATTTTTCTACTTTTTTAACAGTAAATTTGAGAGTCCCGCCTCTCCTCCATACATCTGCAAATAGTGAGTAACCCATGTCATTCCCCAAGTTTATAAATATCATTAATCCTGACTGAAAGTATCAGGACTCAATATACTGCCTAATGGGTTTCCATTTTCAATACTTAATTAAAAAAGAAAAAGTTTATTTCCCATCTTTTCTTAGATTGTTCTTGAATTAAAAAAAAAGAGAAACTAAACCATTTATACATCTTGCTGTTTACTCCCATTCTGTTCAACTTAATTATTAACCCTTCTGTACACATCAGGCCTTTTCCTTATCAAAAATATACCACACTTCCCTTGTTAACATGTCTTTTCCTTATTTCATGTTCCATGGTATTTATTCCTTTTCTAAATCCACAGGCAATGCACTGCATGTGTTTTTCAACTAAGTCTATGTATCATCACAAAGCATATGAAAATAGCTTACGTAAGTTTAGAAACTACCCAGTTCTGCTTTGATATAATATATAAATCTATATTACTTTTTTGGTGTACTCCTGGGACTATTCTCAGTAGAAATATAGGTGTATTGTAATCAATTAATCATATAAAAACAAATGTTGCCGTGGATGCTGAAGACAATGTTCTTGGTGACACAAATTAGTAAAAGCTACATTAAAACGACATTAAACGTGCATAATGTATTTCTCAACACTTTATTTAAAATGTTTTGAAACCTACATTTTGGAGCTCATGAAATGAAAAAAAAAGAATCAAAAAACAGATTGGTTACAACTCAAATTCAGTTGGAATTACTAAGTTCTCCTTAGTTCCACCACAGCACATGCTCGCTCTTCATCCATCTTGAGGGGAACAAACATCCGCGTCTGGTGGTCTCGAGCACGGAAGCAGCTTCTTCCTCTCGCCGCCTGGGGGCGCCCTTCTCCTCCTCACGCCCACCCCCAGTCAGTGTCGCCTGTTCCAACCGCACTGTGTGTCTGCGGCTCCAGACAGCAGGGCGAGGATGTTGGTTCAGAACTCTCTGCTTCGACGTTATTGAGGTGAGACAGTCCTGGGAAGATGAAGACCAGCCGTGACCCGGTTCTTCTTCATAGCAGCAGCAGTTAGCCTCGAATACCCTCATCCAGCTGTGTCGCTTAAACACAGAGCGTTTGGAAACCTTATGAAAGATTGAATAAACTTCTAAACATTTGGACTCCAGAGGACAACAGACACCGCCAGACTCCACGAGCGAACGAATGAACTAAAAGTAAGATCTTAAAGTATTTCATATTGAAGTGCAACATGTGACATTGTTTACTAGTAAAAACGTCATTTAAGTTTCGATATATACGTATAAAGTGAATAGAATGGTGTGAATATAATAATGAAAACATCATACAACAACGTTATTCAACAGTGATGGATAGAAATGCTATTTAAATGGAGAAATGTAGTAAAAACTGGCTCAGATGCTGAGAAGTATTTCTGAAGGATGAGTAAAACCAAGAGAAGCAAGATTATTGGATGCTTAGCTTGGGTTTTAACCAGCACTACATTGTTGTGTATTACAATCCACAAGTTTATTCATATTTATTTGCTAAAAAAATTAATTACGGTTTGTATTATTGTATTATTACAGTTTGTGGTTGATTCTGTTATGACGCCGTAAGAGACGTGTTACACACTCACAGTATTCCTATATTTGTTGTTGTTTTTTTGCAAAGTGAGAGTGTAATGATTCGAGTAAGATTAAGGTAGTTTCAATACAGTATAAAACACACAATTAACTGGTCAGCAACATATATTTTGTGATAACCAAGGTGCTTGTGTGTATCCATGGAGAAAACAGATTGTTTAGATATGAATTGAGTCCTTTTTATTGTAATTTTAGATATTTATTATAAAACAATAACACATGGAATTCACTCACTTCTATGAAGAAACTCTAATCTGTTTGTCATCTTGTATTACTGGATTCTGTTGAAGTAAAGGAAGTAAAAACCACAGGTTTTTCATTTGTCATTATATAAACGTAGTGTTGTTGGTTCTCTTTACTCGCTGCCCCGGGCCACCTTACACCGGATGTCTGAAAATAACTTCAATTGCAGTCATTCATGTTGTGACCGTAGCCTTGTTCTTTTCTGTGTTTGCCTTCGTTATTGTTTCTTTTTTCTTTTTTAAACACACACACAGAGTTGCCTCTTTCAAGTGTTGCTCTCACAAATCAGTGCTCACTGACCTACAGATACCATATCAGGCTTGTGATGAAATGAGACGCATATTAAGACGATAAAAGAGGTGAATGATGGATTTAATTAAGACCTTAAGTCCAATTGTACACTGACGGCCTCAAATATTATCTCCGAGATTGCTTGAATGACAACCTCGGGGGAATAAATGTTTTTTTTTTCTTTGTATTAAATCTTATTATATAATTATTATATAATTCCCAGGATGTCTAACATGTTATAGTATAAACACTGACCATGGAAAGGCCAATTTGTTTCTTCAACACTTTCATGGTCATGGCAGGTCCAAGTACTTTAACCAAAATACAAATGAGAGTCAAACATAAATACATACATACATTGACGCAGACAGACAATTTACATGGGGTGCCACCCATGGTATATATATTGTCTATAAGATGATATATCCCAATTTTTTTTAATTTATTTTACTGTATTGATATTTAACATCCATTTTTTTCTTAAAAAAATATGAAAAGTATGTTTTCGCTTCAAATCATATTAAATTGTTTACCATAGTTCTTTAACTGTTTACAATTCAATAAAGTGGGTTCAAAACTAAATTATTTGATCTTTTATTTAAAATTGACACATATTCACAGCTGTTTGTTCATTTTTGTGTGGCATTTTGACGTCCGACCACTAGTTAGCAGCAGTCATTATGTCGTCCGCAGCTAAGGAAACAATAAAATCCTATGAGATCCTGGTGATGACTGAGAATAAGAGGATACAGTTGACACCCAGCAGCTTTTAAAACACATTACATAGTACATTTTGCAACACCAGAGTCAAGTACTCGGGCAATACTACAAATATATCCCTGTTCCTACAGTATCGCAATATATTATAATATATCACAATATATCACAATATATTTGTCCCTGTATCTTGATACTTATTGTGTCGTCAGATTATTGCCAAACACACACTACTAGTGGCTTTTAACGGAAACAGCTAAAAAAGACAATAGAACAGGACAAAGAGCATATTTTTATCTGTCAATTTGTTTTTACAACAACATCTGATATGTATATATTTAAAGAATGAGCAAGAAACAAGTATGAAGTACCTGGGATTAGGCAAAGGGAATTAAGACATAATCAGGATATTTAAAATCACTTAGTAAAAGTAGAGGAAGAGATTTACATTCATGCTTTAAGAAGACACTTTTCTCCAAAGCAACAATTATTTCCCATTCACACACTGATGGCAGTAGGCTGTTACGCAGCTCGCCTGCTCACCATCAGAAGCAATGTAGGGTCTTGCTTACGGAAACGATAACAAAACTTTATTGAACCCGAATCTTCTTAAAGCAATTCTATGCGATTTGAAGTCGAGTGACGCCAGTGGACTAAAGTGCTAGTGTTTAGCCCGACAGGAGACCACATTTCCCATGAGCACTCACTAAACGTCAAAAAGTTGCCATGTCCCGGTTTTCAGCAGTTGGACGAATTAGGTAATGAATCAGATTGTGGATGATGAAATATTATGTGTTATAACGGCTTTGTAAATATAACATAACTTTAACTTTGTTTTTGTACCACAACCATCCCCAAGAACTTTTACAGTGAAAATAAAAATCACGCGAAACACCTCAAGTCACAGTATGAGTCATTCAACTAGTTTTAAGTTGATGTGTCATAACAAGTTATTTTAGTACAAAAATATTAAGGTACTACCCAGTGCTGCTTTAAACAGTTATAGTGTGAATCAATGTTTTTTGGACACACACTTTCAACTTTCCTCTGTAGCTGAATATTCTGACTCAGACTTCCTTTTAACGGATCAGTGTCCCTTTCAGTGCATTTGTGTGGTCGGGTTCTACTTCTTGAATCGTTGCCTAAAAATAGTGGAAAGCTCAGCCAACACAAATTTGTGAGAAAACACCCATCCTTATTCCGGGCTCTGAGGTCTGTGGATCAGAATCTACTTATGGTTCCACGCACACGGCTCAGGACCAGAGGAGAGAAATCTTTTCAGGCTGTTGCTCCTAAGCTTTGGAACGATCTTCCTCTCTCTTTGCGCTTGATGGATCTACTGACTCCTTTAAGAAACATCTTAAGACGTTTCTATTTGTTCAGGCTTTTCCTTGAATTTCTTGAACTCCTGTGTTGTTCTCAGTATTATCTTGATCTTTAAAGTATGTACTTTTTTGAGTATTGTTTTGATTGTCTAAGCGCTTTGTGACCCTGGTCTCGAAAAGCGCTATATAAATAAATATTACTTACTTACTTACTTACTTACTTATTTCTAGAAAATTGCATCATATGGGTTTTAGTTTTATAAGAAAAACATTTTTTCAAACAGGGACCCTCATGCATGTTCCCCCATAAAAACAACACAGATGCGCAATGGAATAACTTTCACGTTGTACTTTTAAACACCAGTTTTGCATCTGTCAAGTTTCTCACCGTCATCTGAATGTTTGCTCTCATGTGTTTTCTGTATCCTTCATCGAATCGATGACAAATCAGCAGTTTACGATGAATGTGTTCATCATAAACTCTGTGATCGCTCCTCCGTTTGTGCTTGTTCTCCTGTTCACCCAGAGGCAAATTTTGTCACTTCTAGTTCTTTCATCCTACTTGACTTGCATTCGATCTGTCTTAGTCAGAGTTGAGATCTCACTTCGCTGAACAGGCAGGTGTTGTTTTGGAAATGTCCTGAAGACATTTGTACAGTTAAATGGTTGTAGGAGACAATGATGGTTCACTGTGACGGTTCATAGGTGTTTTACTACACTTGGCAACTAATCACAAGCATCGCTCAGATAAAGCCCAGCGTAGAACTGGCTTTAGTCCGGGCCTGTCTGCTGCAAGATAAGCGTCTTTGGGTGTAAACAATTTGACTTTAAGGTCGAACCAATTCTGCATTATGTCTGCTTGTAAACAAAGCAGTTGCTAGAACTGTATTTTTTTTTCCTCTCATGAGACGATGTTTAGCATCACAAAGCCAAGGCATAAACACATAAGTTAAATCACTGTAATCTTTATATTCATGGTGGTTTTATATGTATGTAAACGATCTGCTTTGCTGTTTAGACAATTCTGTCAGTAACCAGAGAAGTCATTGGATTTTCAATTGTCTGATCAGCGAAACAAAGACAATTAGTAATTGCAAGAAACATTATTTATTTAAAGGTGAAAAGAAATGAATCGAATACGATACAGTGATACACATAGGATTCAGTCTTTCATTTCGAGGCACTTTTAGCAAACCAGGGGTGTGTACTGTGTTTCTGCATCACTTTTCACTATTTACTTTGTTTCCCCTAATAAATCTATTGTCGAGCACAAGCCTAGAAGGTTATAGGTCACTTAACATGTGTCCTCTTTCTTTAGAGGTAACATATCTGCTTTACTCCAGGAACTGCAGTTTCCTCCCACAGTCCAAAACCATATAGAGGTTGATTGAATAATCTAAATTGTCCATAGGTGTTTGTGTGTCTTTCTGGCTACATGTTCAGGGTGTCACTGGCCTCTTTCCCTGATTAGCTGGGACAGGCTTCGGCCCCTTTGCATCTCTTAAAGGGAACAAGCTGTAGAATTAATTTGTCCGAAGGATTTTAAATATTTGTACTGCAATATACTCACATTGGTTTCCCTTACTCTTGCTTGAATAAGTTAACCTGAATCCATAAATGTCACGTTGTCGTACAAGAGACAATCATTATTATATAATTATGTTAAATAGCTGATGTTGATGTTGATGTTGATGCTTCTCCTACTGCTGTCAGGTCAGAATATAATGTTTAAATGGATGTTTATAAATCCCTCTCACTTTTGTATTTTGTAGTGTTTGTGAACGAATGTTTGTTGTTGTTGATTTATTCATAATTACATTATCTACTTATTTTATGATATTTTTATTTTATTATTGTTCTATTCTATCATTATCATTAATTATGCTGTTATTTCGTTTTTTCATTAATATGTTTAAATGCATTTATTATTTTTTATACATGTACTTTATGTATTAATATTACTATATATGTTAAATCTTTTTTTTGTGAACTACCGTGACAATTTAAATTTCCAGAATAAGGGAATAATTAAGGTATTGTTCTATCCATCGCAGTTAAAATTAGTTATGATCGACAATCTTTTTTATTAAATCATGTTGACAAATAAAATGAACTTTTCCACGATTAACTATTTTATACTTTATCCTTTAGCATATTTTTCTTTTTGTCGTATCCAACTCTGTTTAATACTATGTTAATCACATACATTTCCAAACACATTAGAGATTATTATGTTAATATTACGATCAATAGCCACACCCTAATACTGCCTGAACACAATTCATACCTTCTATACATGATTTAAAAAATGCTTTCTATATGCATGTTGCTCATGATGCAAACTGTGTTTATTTGCAAGCATGCATTTATTAACACAGCACAATCATTGTTGTCTTCAGTCAACAGTTGTTCAGCAGCAGATGGCCTGCATCGTGTTAACGGACATGGACGGATCAGCCTCCGTCCCTCCGGCGCCTCACAATGACCTCCTGCCAGACGTCACAGAAGTTGCCCTTGGAACAAAGATGACCATGGAGTCTGCTACTCTGAGTGTCCACCTCTACTATTTGGGAAAGTCAGGAGCAGGTGGGGGAGGAAGTGGAAGCGTCGATCAACTTCTCAAATTTCCACCGGGAGACTACGTGGCCGAGGAGCTCTGCGTCCAAGCGGCGAAAGCATGTGGTCAGTCAAAATCTTGTGTCTTCCAAAAAGAAAGTCCGTTTTAAAAATTGTTATTGATGCGTTTTAAATAGCTACGTTGTTGCAATGGAAGTGTTTTTTTTATTATTATATCATGGAAATCCTTCTTTCTAACGGACTCAAATCAGGAAGTTGTGTTCTGTTTTCACAACTCGGTCCTCTTCTCAGCTTTATCTGCTCTTACCAGAACCGCCTGCATCATTCCCCTGGAGATAAGAACCAGCAAACTTCTCCAAGCACACTTTGTGCTTTCACACACTCTCCTCTTTCTCCCTTTCTTTGGTTGTTGTTTTCTTTTTGTCACGGTCATCAGGGTTTCATCACAGTTGAAAGGTCTTCATAGCTAGTGGTTTATTTGCAGCATGTTTTTACAGGATGTTGTTCATTGAAGGACTAGCACACATTGTGTAGTATCCCTGTTACAAGGTGATTTATTTTGACATATATTTTGAATTTGAAGAAGCGTCCGCTTCAATAAATTGTGGAAACTATAATGAAAAGTAACAAAGCCACGTTTCTTATATTTCTCATTTAATGAATCGTCTGTTCATTCATTTATTCCTCAAAGACAGAATACTAAGTCCAAGTCTCTCATCATGATGATGTTTTGAAGTTATTACTTTGAAAGTTCTGCCCGTCTGTAATCTTAGAAAACGAGAGGTTACGAGAGCGGAGTCCATTATGACATAATAATGGCTTCACTCCTCCAGCTAGCTATAATCACACCCCGCTTTATTTACACAACGAGTCCCTTGGAGGTGGAGACTTCTGGCATTGATGACGCATGGTGACTAACCTCGATGTTTGACCGATCACAGCAGAGACACTTAAGAGACCTTTGTACCTTAACAATGAGGAGACATTAATCAACACCTTATATGACCTTTTGGCTTATTTATGATGTTATAACTTACAAAAAAATACTATATATATAAAAATATATATCTTTCTAAAGAATCTCTAAATGAATGAAAAATGACATAATATGCGTAACATATATAATTTATTTTTTATCCTTTTTTTTATCCTTAATTTAACATCCATAATATTAAACTTTCTTTCCTTCTTTTGCCTTGTTGGCCCCTCACAACAGTCACAGTTTACAATGTGGCCCTTCAGGAAATCTTATTGTCCAACCCTGTGTTCGCCACATGTGACCAGATAACCCAAAAAAAAAGTTATATATTTATTTAATTTAAATTCAAACGGATATGTAAGCGTTTGAAAATGGTCAATGAAAAATAAGTTGTTGTGGGATAATATACTTTTAAGTTAAACATTCAAAATGGCTATATTATCAGTATTAATGAATGCCAGGTTCATTTTTCTGAGGTAAGGAATGAACAACACAAGGCCAATGCTGTAGAAGACGTCTTAGCTATAATTGTAAAGACACTTGTAACACGGAACAGTCCCTAGTTGCTGGTTCTTTAACCTAACTTCCTCCTATGTGGTGTTCGATTCTACATACTGTTGCCACGCTGAGGACTACTTCCTGTTGTGCGTCAACTTTTTGTTAAAAGTAGAGCTCACACAAGTGTATGTATAAAGTAAAAAGCTTTATCAAGTTCACTATTGAAAATGTTTTAATTCATACAAAATGAATGACTGTGTTGGAAAGAAGTCACACATTATAATTACCTTATTAGAATTCTGGTTTAAGACTCAAATAACTGCTCAGACATAATTAACATTTAGTTCCAGACAGCTACAGTACAGAATGACTTTAACAGTTTAAAGTAAACATTCAACACCACATAATTAGATTAGATTAGATTAGATAGACTTTATTAATCCCTCTGGAGATCTCATCCTGGAAATTAGGTTTCCATTACACAGCAGATGATAGAAGGTATAGAAGTTTCAGAAAAGCAAAAACAAGAACAAAGCGCAAAGAAAGAACATAACTGTAATGTTGTAAAACATAATTTGGTTAATTTGAACAATTGTTGTTTGTAATTGTAAACACACGACAGTGTTCCTACCTTACTTAAATATCTCAACTCCTTTACCAATAATAATACCAATAAAGCACTTATAAATGTGTTTTAATGTCACCTCAGCATCATTGATATGAACTAGTCCTGCTAGCAAGTGTCAGTGTAAAATTCCTTTACATAAGAGATGATGAGAAAAATATCATTTTAACAATATGTCTTCCTATTATGCGTTAGAGTATGCAAGAGTTGAACTTAACTATCTTACCAGAGGTAGTAGTATGAAATTGGACAATGACAGCTGCTCAGACACCACCTTGGACAAGAGCTTGGACAACAATGGGAGCTTAGAAATAGGCCTGAAATTACTGAGGTTAGTCTGGCTTTTTGAGTAAAGGCTCCACAATGGCATGTTTAAATGTGGAAAGGGAGAGGTCACCATTTCGTTAACCCAGGGGCCAATTACATCAAACACTTGAATAAAGAGCCTACAAGGAAGGACGAGCAAAGGAAAGGTTTCATCTTGTTCACCAGTTCAGTTAGCGATTTTCTCTTTTATCAATTTAATTTGTTTGTGAAAAACCTCAACAATGCATTGCTGTCAGCTTCGCAGAAGACAGGGCTGATTGGAGCAGCTGGACACACAGGGGAATTTATCGTGTCAAACAACACTTTGGGGTTTTTCCTTTTTGCTGTTATCAGCTTTCGAATGTAATCAGATCTGGTAGTTTCCATCATCTTGTTGTATGAAGACATCAGATCCCAGGTGAAGTCTGTGCACCTCAAGTTTAGTGGAATTCCAGGGACGCTCTGTCTTTTGACAACGTCTCTTCAGACTCAGGAGATCTTCAATTGTCCAAGGGCACTGTTTCTGTATTGTCAAGTACGATTTAACAGGTGCCACTTGATCTAGTATTTCAACACAATGATTAGTGAAACAGTGAATCAAATTGTCCACGTTAAGGCAGTCATTGAAGGAAAGAGGGTCAAAAATAGCAGAAAAACTGTCTGCAGTATCGGCTGAGATGACATGCCTCTGAGACCTAACTTTCAAGGGCGTAGGTTCAGGGATGAAGTCCAGGTTAAACAAAACAAGAGAATGATCACTCAGATGGACATCATTTACATACATTACAAATGTCCAGGCCAAGAGTAAACACTAAGTCTAAAATTTGGCCTTTTTGGTGAGTGGGTAGCCAGCAAGACAGAGTTCATTAAGATGAACAAACTATTCCTTTCTCTGCCATGTCTCTGTAAGACACAATAAATCCAACTTTTCTCTTGTGAAGAGATCATTCAGAGAAAAGGACTTATTTGCAATTGTGCGAGCATTCAATAGGCTGTCGTGCACCACTGATGACGTCACTGAGGCTGTGACAGTGTTGACTGAAAATATTTTTAATCACTGCTCAAATAGACACTCACAGCTGATGAGGTATCGGATGTCTCTCTCAAGATGCACTGTGTTAACTCTTGTACTCAAACCACCTGACCTGACCCAGTAACTGTTCTCATCCAGGAATCGCTCCTTTGTACCTCAACTTGTTCGGCCTAATGAGGGACAGTGATCAGATGTGGTTTCCTGCCAATCATGTCTTCAAACTTCACGAGAACTCCAGAGAAAACCTTCAGTTCAGAATCAGGTTAAAACAGTCTTCGTATACATTAACAGAAGTGTTGAAATACTGACGAGCTCTTGGTTTTCCTGCAGGTTTTATTTCCCTGGCTGGTATAACAGTGGCAGCTCCTCTTTTGCTCACCGCTATGGTTTTTCCAAAGGCACCGAGAGCCCAGTGATGGACGAAAGTGTCATGGCATATCTGTTTTTTCAGGTGAGTTAACAATTTTGTGTCAGTAACAAAATAATCTCGTCGATTCAAATGTTTAAAAACAAAAGACGTCCTTTGTTCCTGTGTGGTTGGCAACATACATCAATGTGGTCGGGGTTAAATTTGCTTGTTTGACAAATTGTTGAAGTTGAAAACAGGAAGTGAGGACGCAAGCGTGTCGAAGTGACTTATGTTTAGAAACAAAGCTTCTCCTGTATTGAACACACGCACACATGCATTTCCACATATTTATGACAGTTTACTACATACTAACAATGAGTCTTTCATGAAGACACTTGATCTTTTTCCACAGTTGTGCTTCTTATATTACTGTCAACGATGGTCATGTGAAAATATTTATGTGCGTTAAGCACCTTGCAGAAAAAATGCCTTTATACATTCAACAAAGGATCCAAACGGTACATTTTTCCATATATGTAATGTTAAGATTTGTTATAAATACTTTCTTTTGTTTGGCTGTTAATGGAAATTTGATGAAGGATTCTATCTTAGAGTGAAAGACTGTATGGCTAAGTACAGGTGAACCTTTAACATGTCAAGGGCCTTTTAGAAGCGTTCTACACTAAATTAAATTCACTCAGAGTCATAGTCATCTGTTTGACTGCTGAAGTTCAATACATTAATACAGTAGGTTATATATCAGAACACACGTTTTCTCAATAAAATCTTTATACCAAAAAAATGGTGTTCAAAATGGAAAAATGATCTTTTCATTAAGCTAAAAATATGGTGTGTGAATCTTCAACAAATATTTCTGATTGAAAAAGTTTTGTGTTTACTCTCCAGAAAAAAACAACTTCAAACAGACAAATGCCGCGGGTTGTAGACCCCTGGTTCAGCAGAAAAGCAAGCATGATCGCCTGACAAGTAGAGATGTGTAATATCGCCAAGACGTTTGTAGTAAATAATGTACTCCATGAGGTCTCAAATTATGTCCAGTACAAATCTTCCTTTTTCAAACGCTATAAGAGCCATTGCCATTCTCCGAACTATGCCCACTTTGTTGCAATTGGTCATGTGTTTAGCCATCCCAACCATAAATATTAGCAAATTTAAGCAGTCCTCCAGGCTACTCATTTACTTCCATAAATCTTTGTATTTTAATTCCTGCTTTAAATATATTCCACGGTAATAAGTTTAATAGGAAACAACATTCGGTGAAAATGCAATTCAATTCTATTCTGTAGAATCTGGTTATCTGTTTTTTTTTGTGACATTCATTAAAAACAACTCATAACAATTTTTCTTTTTTTCTAATGTAACATCTGGGGAGGGAGTCAGACGGACAGACAATATATTTTGAGTTTACATAGAGATCTGAATTAGTAGTGGTCATTTAAGGTATTCCTTAGAGCTTTGTTTAAGATTTTTGGCGGTCATGTTTTCGTATCAGACAGTGTTAAACAAATCGAAATTAGACCCATTTACACAGAGACCTCTACATGATGAGTGATTTGCACATCATGAGCAGTATAGCAGGAGTATCAAACTGAGTCACACACAAGCTCACAATCTTTTAGAAGTCTAAGAACAAAATGTGTATTTACCAAACTTCCTTCTACAGGAAGAATGAGTCTGTTTGTGATATTGTCTTTTCATTCTTCTATCTTGATTATCTCTGTGTTTTTCTCCTTCTAGACACTAACCATTCTTGAATGTTTCATCCATAGATACAGGATTATTATATTTATATTTACATTTTTTTTTAGAATGTTTTTGTGAAATAATAATATTTTTTATCAAAAGTCAAATATAAAATCATTAACAGGAAGCAATCATCAACGGGACTGTTTCAATTTCGCAACAGAAACTGGCTAAAAAAAAGAAACACGTCACACTTCTCTTTAAAATGCTTTAACTAGAATTCAGTAATACATGAACCCGTTTAGACATGCCACTAGATTTTCTTCGACTTCCTGGCTGTGGCTTTTTTTTCTTCTTCCAAGTCATTTCGTAACTCAAATGGAGCTCAACTGCAACGTGTGATGAAACCAAACATACACACACGTACACAGATTTATGTAATTTTTAAATTTATCTTTAAATTCAAATTTCTTCTTCTGATGCAGTGGCGTAGCGACTATCTCAGTGGCAAGGTTCACACCCAGTTGAGTCACGATGCCCAGGAGGAGTGTCTGGGGTTGGCAGTGCTGGACATTATGAGACTTGCCAAAGAGCACGGGCAGACACCTGTGGACATCTACAACGATACCAGGTTTGATATGAGAAGTGTTTTGCTTACATCTATAATAAAGAAACTTCATTATATTTAGGTGGTCTTTTGCAAACAATAATTGACATGAAACTAGCTATGTATAGATATATTTGTTGGGAAAAATCAAAAATCAAGCGCCTTCTTATCCATCCATTTCTTTTACGGGGGCTCATGGAAACCTCCTCCAGCTTTCCTGTGAGAATGTTCCTGTGACAAGCTAAACACCCATACTTTACAGTATGCCCTGGCTCTGCCCCGGGACCTCCTCCTGCGTTAAACATCACCTGAGAAGGGAGGATTCATCAGGAATAAATATCTGAGCAACTGTCTTCTCTGATTCGAGTCTCTGCCATATGACTGAGCTTCTAACCCTGCTAAGAAAACTTATTTTACTACTATGGGAAAGTAAAAACAGTCGAAGTAAATAAGTTACATTTAAGAACAGTAGATGTTGGGGTGCATAAAGGACCATATAAATCTCTAGCAATAGGTTTGTTTTATTATCAACTGAAAATATATATAACAAAATAAGGTGCTACTTTAACATTTTTAGATTTTATCTTGTAACACAGCAGTAAAACGGCTAGATAAAAAGTATTAAGGCACAGAGATCGAGGTGTATGCAAAAAGTAGCTGTAGTCCAGAAATGATGGTATGTGTTTTGCATCTAGAATACATTAGGTAGAAATCGAAAATCGAAAATGTATTTTTCACTCAGTCTTAACTCATCTGTATCCACAGAAAGATGTATTTTTACTCACACTGCCTAACACTAGAAACATTCTTCCTTCAAGCAGCTACAAGTCCTTCCTCCCGAGCTGCATGCGGAGTCGCATCCAGCAGTACAACGTCTTGACTCGTAAGAGGATCCGTTTCCGCTTCAGGAAGTTCATCCATCAGCTGGGCGAGTGCAAGGCAACAGTTTGTAATCTCCGGCTGAAATACCTGATGAGCCTGGAGATGCTGCTTCCTTCTCTCTACACCGAGCGCTTCCAGGTCACCGACCTCTCCGCTCGTAAAGTGACCATTGTTGTCACGGGCAACACAGGCATCCAGTGGTCAAAAGGGGCCGAAGACAAAGAGGTAAGAACTGAGTGACGGTTACCATGACGACGCATCTGCATAATCCGGATTGATTAATCATCCTGGTCCTAATCCATTAGTCATGTTCATTGGTGTGAATTTGTTCGGGCAATCAATCCACTCAGAAAGATTATTCTCGCATGTCCAGGAGCTCCAGAACTACTGTGACTTCCCTGAGGTGATTGACATCAGCATCAAACAATCTAATAAAGACGGCTCAGTGGAGAGTCGAATCGTCACCCTGACAAGACAGGACAACCAGACCCTGGTACAGTTCACAGTATTCTTCACCACAGATGACACATGCACCTCTAAATCATTCATTAGTCTGTGTTTATCTTAGTAATAGAAGTGTCCTGTGACTTGTTCACGCTAATAATGAGGAACTTTATTGATTAGTCCACGCGCCCCCTAGTGGTGTGTTGGTAAAATGAGTGGAACATTGTGACATGATACGTGACAACACTCTTTTTTTTTTCTTTTTTCATTTTCCCAAACTATGATACTGTGAACAGAAACTCTCTGTACTTGTTAAAGGCAGTACTGTTTAAATATCAAATATCTTCAAAGTTGAGAGTCTTTTGATGGTTCATTGTTGGATGGATGGATGGATGGATGGATGGATGGATGGATGGATGGATGGATGGATGGATGGATGGATGGGTGGGTGGGTGGATGGATGGATGGATGGATGGATGGATGGATGGATGGATGGATGGATGGATGGATGGATGGATGGATGGATGGATGGATGGATGGATGGATGGATGGATGGATGGATGGATGGATGGATGGATGGATGGATGGATGGATGGATGGATGGATGGTCAAGTTAGATAGTTAAATAGATCAAGAAAGATAGTTACATAGATGGATAATTGTATTGTATAATTACAAAATTACTGAAAGAAAATGTTATGTGTCATTTTTTCTTGTTTTTTCTATCTCTTAAATAAAGGTGATCTTCAGTAAATCAGAGCACACAGTAGCTAAATACACTTCATAAGGCCATTTGCCAGGCAAAAATTACCTATTGAATATTAGTTTAACATTTACCAACAACTCTCCTAAAGATTTCACCTAATCTGAGTAAAAAATGTTTACTATAATTCTGTTCAAAATGTTGATTACACCCCTGACTTGAGGTTATGAGCATTGTGTAGAATAAAAACAAATACTAAAATCCTCTGTCCACTCAGGAACTGGAGTTCCACACTCTGTCCGAGGCTCTTTCATTTGTGTCACTGGTGGACGGATACTACAGGCTGGTGGCAGATGCACATCATTATCTGTGTAAAGAAGTCGCACCTCCAAGACTGCTGGAGTTTATCCAGAGCTACTGCCATGGACCCGTGTCGTGAGTGTTGTCATAGACTCTTGCTAACCTGCTAACTGAACAACCACAGTGAGATGTGTTTCATCTGTGGAGGCAGGATGGAGTTCACAGTAGGTAAACTGTGTCGCAGTGGAAACCACCAGGGCCTTTACATTCTTCGCTGTAGCCCCAGAGACTACGATACATTCTTCATGTCCTTTGTGGTCGGGGTAAGTTTGTCTCTTTTTTGATCTTCTCACGCCCCCGTGTTGGTCGTTCAACTTCTTTTGGTCATGTTGCTATTTTGTGAACTACAAATATGATCATGAGAGAATCTTTTCTGGATCAGTTGAAGCGTCAGAGAATATTTTCATCATCCACATAAATGCTCCATTTTGTACTTCAGTTTCAATTATTTTTAACAATTTATATAAACTTAATATTGTAATTAAATAACTACTAGAAATACCTGGGGTTTCCTGGGTACGAGAAATACATTTGAAAACCAAATAACTAGAGTAGTGAGTATCCTGAGGTGGATTAGGAAATTCTGGAATTCTCCTATGACACACAGACGCAGACCTACAATTAAACATATGTGTAGATATTAATATTTAATTTAAACATCAACTTTCAAATGATGTGATCTTTAACAAGATTCTTTACAATCACATTTTCTTGTTCTGACTTGATTTAGTTTTTATATATATTTTTGGCATTTTTAAATGGAACTTTAGAATAAAAAAAAACAATACTGATTTGTGTTTTGCTCAAACTTGTTAGTCTTATTACAAAAGCGACTTCTCATCATTCACACACATTTCCTTTGTATTTAACGCATGATTTGAGTCATAGTCGTGACTAACTGCTTTTTTCGTATCATGGCATCTGTCACCACTAGAGGGAGGTAACGGTCAAGAGTTAGCGTCTGAATCATCTGCTACTTTCTTTTAACTATAAACTATTCAAATGTTTCTTCTTATTGTTATTAAGTGTTTAAAAAAAAAAATCCACACCAAATACCTGTATATTTATTAAAATATATAAAACATCATGTTGATTTTTAAACTGCTCTCCACTATTGTATGTTATTACAGTCAGTGAAAGATCAACATTAGCTCCTACTTCCCTCCCTAATCATGTCTATCATCCTTTAGCTATACACTATTATACTTCAATGTATCCATCTAACTTGAGTCTCTACTGTCTTCAGTACGATTCCATGGTGGAATACAAGCACTGCCAGATTGTGAAGAAGGAGTCTGGCGAGTTCATCCTCAGCGGTTCCCAGAGGAGCTTCGGCTCACTCCAGGAACTTCTCCACTGCTACCAGAAGGAGGCGCTTCGCACTGATGGCTACACTTTCCAGCTGACCAAGTGCTGCCCACCCAACCCCAAACGTGGGTCTCCACACACCTGATGAAGTTCGTATCTGGTTTAACAAACTCTTCATATCTTCAGACAAATCCAACCTGCTGGTGTGTAGAAACAGCCAAGGTCTGGAGGTTCCCGAGTCCCCCTTCCCTCACAAACACATCAGCCAGATGGTCTTCCACAAGATCCGAAAAGAAGACCTCTTTATTGTAAGATTTATGTTTCATTCAAGTGTTCTCTACATGTCAGCGCTGACTCCATAAACACATGGTGGTCTTTGTGCTCGTGACATGATTTTAGTTGCATGTAATGATTAAACATTTATGAGAATATTCAGTAGAATATCTGACATTGAGAAAGCGCCAGAGGAAAGATTTGCTTAGATTGCCAAATGTGGTAAAGCCATTATGTGCAGCTAGTTGTAATAAAGCAATTTCCCGAAAGAAACCTCTAAAGGGATCAATAAAGTTTATCTATCTATATAATAGTTTAAGAAACTTTAGGTAAAGGTGTCCCAATGCTAACCATTTTTATCAAACTGAACAACAATGTTTGTGGAAAACATGTTATGGCCAAACTGAAGACTGATCTACTGTTTAAAAGCAATTCAAGTTCACGCGACTGGGGGTCAATGAAGCGACCGCACAATCACAAATACTTCGTTAACTGCCTGCTGTCATTTTCCAATCATGAAAAGAAAAACTGAGTCGGAACTGACTCAGATATCAGCTTCTTTGTTCAGCCTTTTATTAAGTGATTTAAAGAATCATAAAATAAATCATAGAAGCCAGAGAAAAACGTTTTAACTAGAAGCTGCATTTTTAGCTACAACAATGTAATCATAGCACAACATTAATCAGTTTCTGTGGCAACACAAGGTCAAGAAAGTCCACAAATGAAAAGTTGACTTTGTCTCAGCGACTCGACTACTCTCCCGGGATCACAACTATATTTACAGCAGTGGGTCCCAGACGGAAGTTATTTTCATAACTAACTATGATCTTTTTAGTATGTATTTTTGAGTATTTTTTTTTTATTGTTTAAGCGCTTTGTGACCCTGGTCTAGAAAAGCGCTCTATAAATATAAATTACTTACTTACATCCCGCGAATCCTTAAAATGCAATAAATTAATTGATCTAATGTAATGCCGTTAAAATGCACAATAGCAAAACTAACATAAACAGAAGTTCTTCTTCAAAGTTGTTTTTGTAGAAATTTCTGGATAATGACCTTTGCTTTAGGGAAGTGTATATTTTATGAGAATTTTATGTAAAAACAGTATCAGGCAACGTGAGTGAGGTTTTCAAAATCATTAATGAGTCATTTGGATTTTTTTAATCTTAATTTTACACTTAAATGGTATTAAAAAGTAAATTCTTGCATATAACTTTTCTTGGAAGCTTTAGAAACCGTGGAAGTAATGATAGGATTTTTTTTAACTTTCAGGAAAATTAAACTTTTTTCTTGTTTTGTAAACAAATGCACATGAGTACTGTGGTGGAGACCCTTCAGTTCTCACCACCGTTCACACTTTTGTTATTAATACTTCTGTGTGTGGGCACCCAAAAAGTAAACATAGTAATAGGCCAATAAAAAGATGTTTTAACACTGAATATTTCAGAATGAAAGTCTCGGTCAAGGAACGTTCACGAAGATCTTCAGCGGCGTGAGGAAGGAGCTCGGCGACTACGGCGAGGTGCACCAGATAGACGTTGTCATCAAGATATTGGACAAAGCTCAGCGCAACTATTCCGAGGTTTTATTCATATCTTTATTTTATTTATTTTCCCACCACACCTCATCGATCATTCGAGGGATGTTGATGTTTGCATGTCCTTCCAGTCGTTCTATGAAGCTGCCAGCATGATGAGCCAGCTGTCACACAAACACCTGCTTCTCAGCTACGGTGTGTGTGTCCACGGAGATGAGAGTGAGTTTACAAACACACACACACAAGCCTAGAAGGACGAACCATTCGAACTGTCTGATGAATTGTTGGTTTGCGATGTCAAATCCCACATCAATTGATACACACAATCCTTCAAGCTCATCAATATCATTCTCTGTCAAATGTTGTTATGTCTCGCAGACATGATGGTGCAGGAGTGCAGCAAGTTTGGTTCCCTGGACACCTACCTGAAGAAGAACAAAAGCAGCATCAACATCCCCTGGAAGTTGGAAGTGGCCAAACAGCTGGCCTGGGCCATGCACTACCTTGTAGGTAGAACTACTCGCCAGAATCTCTGCAGTTCTTCCATGTCTTTGATCATCGTGTGTCGGTCCGCAGGAGGACAAGAACCTGCTTCATGGAAACGTCTGCGCCAAAAATGTTCTCCTGATCCGAAAGGAGGACCGGACAACAGGAAGTTTGCCTTTCATCAAGTTGAGTGATCCTGGGATCAGCATCACAGTCTTGCCTCGAGAAGGTGAGAGGACTTGTGTGTGTGTGTGTGTGTCTCTATATCCAACATGTTTATTCAATCTTGCTGTTCTAGTTCTGCTGGAGAGAATCCCGTGGGTGCCTCCGGAATGCATCGAGAATGCTCAAAACTTTAGCTTGGCCACGGACAAGTGGGGATTCGGGACCACCCTGTGGGAGATCTGCAGCGGAGGAGACAAGCCGCTCAGCACTCTGGACAGCTTTAAGGTCATAAAATCTAGACAGAGCTCATTTTTACTAGCATACTTGTTTCAAACTAATGACCCGGGTGCTCAAAGTAACTTACATGTTCATGTCGTGACCTATAAAGATATATATTATTACGGACAGATTGATAAATATACATTTTGTTCAGCCTGGAGACATTTTTAAAGACTATTTTATCATCTCCATCTTTTTGTTAAACTTGCCGTGAATCTCCTCCACAGAAGAACTTGTTCTACGAGGACCGGCATCAGCTCCCTGCCCCGAAATGGACGGAACTGGCCAACCTGATAAACAGCTGCATGGACTACGAGCCGTCCCACCGTCCCACCTTCAGAGCCATCATCCGAGACCTCAACAGTCTGTTCACTCCAGGTACGTTGACACATTTTTCATCCGCTCAGTGTGGAGGTACAGTTGGTGACGCGGACGTCGTCGTGTTGCAGATTACGAGCTGCTGGTGGAGAGCGACATGGTGCCGAACAGAGCTCGTGGCGTCGGGTTTCCCTGGAGCGCCGAGAGCCACGAGTCGACTCAGTTTGAGGAGAGACACCTGATATTTCTCAAACAACTCGGCAAAGTAGGAACAACACCTTCTACACTTGGTTGTATAAATAAAGTATAAATAACCTCAAATAGTTTCACCAGGTGACAATACATTCATTTATTAACTATTCAATTAAAAATGTAATAATGGAACATGAAGTGAAAACTATCAGACATTTTTAGTTAAGTTGAAAAAGTTAAAGTTATGCTTAGTAGTGCAGGTTAAACCTGACAGACAAGGATAAGTTGACAGAATAATACAAATATTCAATATTTTCTATTTCAAAGCTCTTTAAACTCGATATTTTATAATTCAAAGCTCTTTAAATTCAATATTTTATAATTCAAAGCCTTTTAAATTCAATATTTTCTAATTAAAAGCCCCTAAAATTCAATATTTTCTAATTAAAAGCCTTTTAAATTAAATATTTTCTAATTCAAAGCCTTTTAAATTCTATATTTATATTATATTAACTGTTAGCGTGAAATAGAGATTATTGTGGTCACTTAACTTATTTTTAATCTTTGTTTTCTTAAAAATGTTCCGCCACTTTTCGCTTCAGTTACTTGTTGGCTAAAGGTCCTTCAAGGAGACAGTGGTTGATTTGTGCGCCCCCCTGAGGAGGCTCGGTGCAATGACAAGAATGGGGTGACACGTTTAGGCGGAAGTGGAAAAAGAAAATCCAAACTGACAAAGGGGAAAATAATTTACAACAATTGTGAGCTAAACAAGGCAAAACCTGACTAAAATGTAATATTCAAATAATTCTAATGTTTCACATAAATCAAGGAAGATAAACCACCTTATGGTGTCTTTAAACGCATCACGATTTTACACCAAAACATTTATGTCTCATTTAAAAAATAGATATATTTTGTGAAAATGTTAAGTACTTTTGTTGCACATGTCTTACATCTTTTCACTCTTCTCAAGAAATGGGGCATAAAATGGTTGTTAAAGGGTTAAAAAGATGATTTCTATGCAAAGATCATTCCTGCGCACGATTCTTCAAGTCCTTGTCTTTCATTTTAGGGGAACTTCGGAAGCGTGGAGCTGTGCCGGTACGACCCGCTGCAGGACTGCACGGGCGAGGTGGTGGCGGTGAAGAAGCTGCAGCACAGCACGGCCGAGCACCTCCGAGACTTCGAGCGCGAGATCGACATCCTGAAGTCTCTGCAGCACGAAAACATCGTCAAATACAAAGGAGTCTGCTACAGTGCAGGTGGATCTCTTTTCATTGATTCATGCAACGGTCAGATGTGTGTGTGCCGAGTACCCGCGGGGGTGGTAATAGACTTTGGCTTCGAGACAAACGTTAGCCGAACTAATGCCACTTTGTTTGTATGATGGATAATATCCTGTGTTTGATTTGCAACAGACTATAAAAGATGTCTCGTGTCCGTCGCCCAATATCTCTAAAGCCTCAGGTGTGACTCACAAACATGTGACCCCTCAATATCTGCCCCCGTGATTCGATATGATCAGCGCTGCACATTTTGTTCTACCTAATAATATCGGCGCAGCCTCCACCCTCATCGCCCCGGGGCGTCAATGAAGCGCTCTCATGAAACAGATCCGTCTAGATTTCCCTCCCTAAAAATGCCCCCTTTGAGTGAAGACGTATTGGTGTGTTTCAGGACGTAGGAACCTCCGCCTGATCATGGAGTATCTTCCCTACGGCAGCCTGAGAGATTATCTCATCAAGAACAAACGGCACTTTGATTCCAAGAAGCTGCTGCTGTACGCGCTGCAGATCAGCAAGGTGGTGCAGAGGAGTCGCTTACGTCACGAACGTTTCAGGATCTTTTGTGATCAAGGATGTTTGTTTTTTTTTGCCAGGGGATGGACTATCTGGCCACGAAGCGCTACATCCACCGAGACCTGGCGACCAGAAACATCCTGGTGGAGAGCGAGATGAGGGTGAAGATCGGGGACTTTGGGTTGACCAAGGTGCTGCCGCAGGATAAGGAGTACTACACAGTCAGAGAGCCGGGAGAGAGTCCCATATTCTGGTAGGAACTCATCGTACTGAAGCGCCTCACGACACAAAGTACATCATTTTCATTGTATTGAAGCTAAAACAGACACTTATTTTGATGGTGAAAGAAATGAGCTTCTTTATTCGTGAAGCTTTTGAAGCAACAGAAACAGCTGCAGCTCTTTCTTCTTCACTTCTACTGTGTGAGCGAGTTCCAGAACACTACTGCCACCTGCTGTCCCATTGAGCTTATTTCTATATATGGTGTTTTAAATGCTAAAAAAAGAATGAATGATATAGATAGAATAAATATAGGGGAATCATTTTGGGTGAAAAAAGGTATATGGATTTATTTCCTAAAGCACTGAAGCAATGCAACCACTGTCAACTAATCAATCACATCCATAAAACATAAGTTTAACTTAAGTGATTCAAATAATTTGTTAAAAGTTGCATAAAGCGACTTGAACTTGGACCTTGAAATATAAGACCCTACAAAAATCGAATCCAAACATTAAAATATGTTTGGATATGGTCTATTAGACTTTTAAATTCAATATTTTCTATTTCACAGTCTTTTAAATTCAATATGTTATATTTCAGTCTTTTATATTCAATGTTTTATAATTGAAAGTCTTTTGAATTCAATATTTTATAATTCAAAGTCTTTTTAATTCAATATTTTATAATTCAAAGTCTTTTAAATTCAATATTTTCTAATTCAAAGCTCTTTAAACTCAATATTTTCTAATTCAAAGCTCTTTAAATTCAATATTTTCTAATTAAAAGTCCTTAAAGTTCTATATTTTCTATTTCAAAGCCTTTCTAAATTCTATATTTTTTAATTCAAAGCTCTTTAAATTCAATATTTTATAATTCAAAGATCTTTAATTTGATATACATGCTGGCATAAAAGTGCCACCAGACCATACCATAGAGTACCAAACTACTTTCAGCCAATCATGTGCTGTGTAGCCGATCACATGACGACATAGAAGCAATGGCGCGTCAAATTAGGTTTAATGTGTCAAGTTGTTTTAACGCCTGGGGTCTCAAAAAACTTGAATAAAAGATTAAAAAGCTTCTTGGCAGAGGTCTGCGGTCATTTTGTGTATTTATATTTCAGGGGAAGCGTCATGTGGGTTTATAAAAATACAGATATTGTGAAAATGGTTGAAAGTTAATGAAATCAAAATGAAAAACAGCTTTTTGTTCCATATTTCTAAGAACTGATTTTGTTCTAAGGTACGCGCCGGAGTCCCTGACCGACAGCAAGTTCTCTGTGGCCTCAGATATCTGGAGCTTCGGCGTGGTCCTCTACGAGCTTTTTACCTACAGTGACAAAAACTGCAGCCCACCGGCGGTAAACACTTTTTGTTTCGTTCCGTCACGTGACTCACCCCCTGCTGCGAGAAAGCATGACTATCGCTCCGCATGAATAGTTACTAATCAAATCTGGAGGCTGTCATTAACTGGAGGGTTTGCTTGAAGCTCGTAATCAACTGCTAACACCAGGTTTGTTGTGCAGGTGTTCATGGAAAAGATGGGCCACGAGAAGCAGGGTCAGATGATCGTCTACCATTTGACCAAACTGCTGAAACAAGGATACAGACTTCCTGCCCCGGAGAAGAGTCCCAGAGAGGTCAGTGACTCCAGATACCTCTCGCCAAACACCCGAGGATCCGCTCAATTACCGTAACTCTTCTAAAATGGATCCTTTCTATAGATCCAAACGGCATATGATGGTCATTATGTTTGCAATTCTGCAGTAGCTCCATCCAATTACAGGCCACGGCTTTCACAGACTTGTAAATGAGTCACTATAAGTACAATTTAAACAGTTATTTTATGCGGCCCGCTGTAGTTCAACAACTAATCAGAGACTTTCAATCAGAGTAAAACTGACATCAAAGGAAAGGAATCCGTAAGAATACAGTAATTAAAGATGGATTTAACCTTCAAAATGGATAACAACACGATCACAGACATTTTCGGAAAATGTTTTGGCCATGATACCAACTTTGTAAAGACTTTTCTCCCTCGATCGATCGAGTTTGACAACTTTTATTTTTGGTACTTGTGTAACTGATGATGGTTATGATTGACTTACACATCTAGCTGCAGGGATGAGTTTACTGAGAGGGAGTGAGAAGGAGAGAAAGCAGTGTTTATGAGTCAGAAATATTTTATTTAAATGGGTAGAAAAGTACTACAGTTGAAAACAACTAGATTTTAAAACTCTAGGAGTGAAAATGTACCGTCATAGTTTGCTTATTCATGTCGTCATCGAGCAGGGTTGGCAAATAACATTTCCTCAGGGGCCAGAAAATATACTGTGACACCTGTGAGGGCCCATTTCAAAAGAGAGGAACGAAGAGCTAAAAAACAACAAAAATGAACACAACTTAAAAATATGTACAAATATTTGCTTAAAGAAAATGAAATAAAGTCTCTTTTTTTTCTAAATATGATCTGAATATTGACTCAAAAAATGTAAATATTAACAAAAGGAAAATAAATGCTAAACAAACGAGTTAGAGTTGATGCAAAAATACAGTACAAGAGTAAATCTATGCTGTTCTTACCATTTAAACTGAGGACGTTTTAAACCCGATTAAAAAAGCTGTAACGATGCAACAATCCGTCCTCCCTCAGATCCACAAGATGATGACCGAATGCTGGTGCGGCGACCCGGGGCTGCGACCCACTTTCAAGGCCCTGGCCCAAGTTTTGGAAACTTTCCGAGATAACTTTGACGTTCTGGACGGAAACTGTTGACACGGATCGTCGGGAAAAAATACCCGCAGGTCGTATGAACGACGAGACGTTGGCTACAGCCGGAGTGGAGACGGGAGCTCCAGCTCTTAAGGGAAGCGCTAGGAAGTTAAACGCAGAAGCTCGACCCGGTGGCTTGTTTTCTTCCATCTTTGTTCGTGCAGACGTCGCCCAGAGGAAGACACGAGACCATGAAATCTTTGTCATCATCTGGGGGATCAATGTTTCCTGCTACTAGCCTTAAATCCTCACCTGTCGTTCAGTGAGTGCAGAAGGTCCAGAACAAAGTCGTTTCTTATGTTCAAAAGAACAAAGTCTGGACATCAACAGACTTGTTTTTCTACGTAATGTGTTCACAGTCATTCATAAAAACTCGTCGGTTGATGACAAACTGTGAAAAGTTTTGATCACTTTTTAAACCTGCAATGTTCATTTGCTTTTCTTCAACACCAAAAAAAGTGAAGTGTCTCTTCATGTACAGTCAACTGAGAGTGTTTTATACTTTTTTTTTAAACTGGCTCACAATCTTCAACAAAGTATCGTCTTTTGTAATTATTCTATTTTTTATAATCGCTGTGTGTGCGACTCTCTGTCCTAAGTTATTAAAACTCATTTCCACATCTTGATGTAAACTTTATTTTTCATGTTGAGAAGTGAATGAAAACCGACAGGAAAAGAACATATTTATACGGTGAATGGATCAAAGGTCGCGGCACTAATGTGACACATGACTCACGGCGCTTTCGAATGTCACGTCTTCAACGATGAGGGGAAGTGACACGAACATGACGTCATGATGTCGTATGACATCCCAGAATACTCTGCTTTAATGGCGTTTTTAATAATAACAGGTAATATATTAGATAAATTAAAAGGATTTTAATGCCATTTATTTAATAATATATGCTTTATTTTGTGCTTAATTCTACTGTGGGAGGAAACCGGAGTACCTGGAGTAAAACCTTATATATTCTTCTTGATTGTACATATACAGGGATGAGGATGTCATGTGATCTATTGGATCAAGTCGGAGAACCCGTGAGCGATCAGACAACTTTTAGTCTCAAAGTTACACAATATCTAAACTTTTATTATCCAGGAAAGAAGTCTGATGAGTCTGATGAGTCGAGATGGTTCGGATGTTGACGAGTCTCTTGAGTCCAGCATCAGCACAGGCGCCCGATGTCGTTTTTGGTGCAGCCCTGACTGCAGCACACCCCCGCCACCCCCAGAGAGAAGTTCCTCTTCCTCTTGACGGGCCACTCGTCGGCCCCCGGGGTCGCCCCAGCTTCCGACAGGGGCTTCTGTGCCGGCGGGTTCTGGTCGCTGAGCTGCTCCGGCAGGTTTTCCAAAATGCCGCGGAGGGAGATGAGGTCGGCGAGGGAGGGGCGACCCCCCAGGTGAGGGGGAGCCATGTCTGCCGACTCGGCGGGACGGTCGTCTTGACTCGTGATGTCACTGTTGGAGATCCAATGCAGTGGACCTGAGAGGTGGAAACATCAAAAAATTATTATTTAAAAGTAAAACATAGAAAGTGCATTATTTGTGAGAATATTTTATTTTATTTGGAGAATGTTCATTTTAATGTAAGGAATTTTCCCAAGGGATGAATAAAGTTTTATCTGAACTAGTTTTTATTGATGTTAAGATTATAAGAATAAAATAAAACAGTATAGTCATGATTCTCTCCTTTTTTTGAAAAAAAAAAAAAAAAAGCATTATTTTATAATTAACCAGAAGAAAAATGTTTAAGATTCTTGTATTTTATTTTTAATTAAATTATTCTGAAGTATATTCAAAATGACAACGTTAGAACAGTACCTATATTATTACCAATATTTTTTTTAGAAATATATTATCATCTGACAATACATATATATGAATCTTAAATTTCAGGATTAAAGTTATTTTTTTAAATTCAATATTTAATCTATATCGTTATTGTAATATTCAATATAACAATGACAGTGTTGTTTTTCTTCATTTATAAAAAATATATACATAGAAAAAGTATCAAGTTTTTCTTTTTTTTTTTCCAAGTATGACATTTGATCTATGTTATTTGTCATCTTGTTCTTTCTCTTTATGTTCTTGTTCTTATTATATTTTGATTTATTTTTTACGAAAAATTGCTTTATTTTCTGTGGCTATTTGTAAAAAACTATATATCAATAAAGTTTTACCTTACCTTACATTTCTCTTTAAAATGACACTAATTTTCTTGTAAATATATGCATTTGACAGAGAAAATCTCCATTTTTTCATCAAAAAACTCTTAAATGTAGGATATATTTGATTAGTTTTAATCATTTTAAACAGTTTTCCCTACTCCAGGTAAAGCACATTTCCATCAGCTGCAGTCAGCGGCTGAAAGTTTAAAAGGGTCGTCCACTCACCCTCCGCCGAGCGCCTCCAGCGCGAGCCTCCGCAGGTGAAGATGACGGCTCGGATGAACTCTCTGCCGCACAGTTTCACGCCGTAGTGCTGAGGCATGACGAGTCGGCTCATGACCCCCCCCCTCAGGCCGTCGCACAACCCCACCGCGCACACCACCGACAGGGCGAGAGTCACTTTCCACAGCATCTTTTCCAAAAACCTGCTCTGTGAGGTCGCCGGTTCGAATCCCGCTCGTGAGTTCAGGGAAGTCGAAAGCTTCTGAAGGAGTCGCAGGGTTTGATTCTTCGGCGGCTTGTGCTCTGTGGACGCAACCTTTTATAGCGCCTGTCACTACTTGGACCCTCCCCACGTCCACTTCACGTCCTGACGAAGACCCCCCGTCACACTCAGATAAGATGACGTCCAGGTTTTTTTTTCATCACAACAGACCCTCCATGAGCAACGACTGTGACGTGGATTTTATTACTTTTATTTCCACAATGAATCACATGAAAAAGGTGGGAATAAAAATAACACTTCAACGATAATGAGTTTCTGTTATTATAGATGAGTGGGGATGAGGATCAGCACCTCCAGATTGAGCACAAACACCGGTCGATGACAGAATGATGGGTTTTAATTGAAGATATATGTTTTTCGTCGCAGGTTTAGAACTTGAAGTAGAGCCGACGTAGTTGAGTTGGTCCGGTTAATTCAGCTTAAATCTGTCAGAACTATTTCTCAGAACCTTACAGATCTGACTCATCGCCTCATGTTGTTGCTGTGCGTGCTTGGCTTTTATTCAAGCAATAAATTGATGATTTTGTTCAAAGTGCAAACTGGACCTTCTCCACTTTATAAATAATGTTATTGACGCCAGCATCATTTCTCAAACAGGGCGATGCTACTTTTAGCCCGCCGGGCTTTTTCTACGCCCTCGAAGGTGGGAGTTCCGTGAGGCAAGTCCAGACGGTCCGGTTCCGACACCATGATACTCTCAGCCTCACCTGGAGGTGAAATGAAGATTATGAGAGTCTGTTTTTTTTTACTGATGCACAGCATTATTAGTTTCTCTTTCGGTTGAACAAGGGGCCACATTATAGAGCAGCTGTTGTTAGGGGCCTTCAAAACGAAGATACAAAGAGTCCGAAAATGATCTTGGAAATAAAGTACTTGCAAAATGTCACTCTGACACTAATAAAATAACATTTTTATTATTTGGAGTATTGTTTTATTTGATCTACATTTGCTTAAGTGAATCAATTAGCAATGAAATATATAGATATAGATATAAAACTTATATTGAAATTATTTTTGGCAAAACTGTTTACCAGTATAATTTAAAAAGAGAGCAGGAATCAATTCAACCAGGTGAGAAAAAAGAAAAAATATTATATAACAATATAATATTCAATATTCTGCTGTAAAAACATGGAGAAAGTTATTTTTCTTTCAAAGTTTAAATTGTATATTTGTGGTTCAGTATAAAAAAAATACTTGAATGATGTTGATTTAATATTAAATGAAAATAAATATAGATTTTTGGTTTTAATATGGCGGGGAATAAAGGGTCTTTGTGTCATGGCTGGTAGTGTAGCGATTGTTTAAATACAACCTTTTAGCGTTTTCTACATTTTTATTTTGAAAAAAACCCCTCTAAATGTATGTCAAGTTAAAAAAACGTGAAACTTTTTTGTCGGATATGAACTGACCTCTGACTCGGTGGATCAGTGTTCCGTAGGCGCCGTCCATCTGGTAGGCGAGGATGAAGCTGAGAGGAACCACTGGAGCGAACATCGCCGGGTTCTTCCTTTTGACCGCTCTGAGGAAACCGTCAAAATTGGGGGAATATTTAGAGAAAGCTCTACTTTAATGACTGATTCAGACAGTGAGGCGGGAGTATGGTGGCTCTGAAGGAACAAACAGCATGAAAACATGGTAAAAATAATGCAAAATCATGACTATAAATTATAGGGAGAGCCTGACCATAACTGACCATAACTGGCAGCCAATGCAGAGATTTAAGGATCGGGAACATGTGAGTTCTTCTACTAGAGCGGGTCAGAATTCCCGCTGCAGAGTTTTGTATTAACTGCAGGCGAGACAGATTCTTCTTGTTGAGACATGTTGTCGCTCTTAAGAGCCATTGTATGAAGACGGTGATTGTTTTGCAAAGAAATTGAAAACCTATGTATTGATGTGCATTTCATGTTGTGGAGATCCACAACTTTAGTGTTTTTAATTTGGTGAAAACATCTCACATGTTTTCTTAAGTGATTCAAGTGTTCAAGCATCAGGAGATAATTTCAAATTTTCGATTTTCCAAACCATGTATGACTGAACGATTTTGTGATCGAATTGCGATTTATTTATTTCCCCAATATTGCAATTTAGTTTTAATTTGTTTTTTTTTGTTTTTTGGTCGTACTCTATATGTGATTATGTCAACACAACATTTGTTAATAATCCATAAACATAAATTGATCTGAATAAAATATCTTTACTTCACTTTTAAACTGTAAACATTAAAAAACTACACAGTACACGTGGTATGCACCAACAAATGATTAGAAATATCACACAAATAAGTGTGATAATTACTTTTTAAGCAAACGAAAAACTGCAAAAGATGCTTCGACTCTGTCTGCTTTTTGTTTCTGCTGCCACCTACTGTAGAGTCAACGGAAGTGTTTCTCAATCACAGATTTGAAACTGCATTCTATTAAATCAAGATGTCGTTTTGAATATAAAGGACTCTTTGACTCCTTCGTGCAAACACTCACCCGACAGTGAGGCCCACTGTGGCGACGGCGAAGAAAGCCCCGAAATATTTGAGGGTTTCTCTGGACCAGGCGAGCTGCATGGCCATCTGTCGCTCGCGCATCTGGTTCTGCATCGTCATCTGGCGCTCCATCTGCACGCAGGGCCACAAAAAGCTCTACATTGAGTCACGAAAAAATGACTCTTCTTCACCTCTAGTGCTTAAATGAACGTGATGGAGACGTCAAATAAATGAAAGTGCAGGACATGAATTTAGATGTTGAAAGGAATCCTAGACAGTTTGGTGTAATTACAGTCCATTATCACCCTTTCTTTCCTTCGTACCGTGTCATCCTAGAGTCTCCGGCTTATTAAAAAAAAATTATATACAATTATAATGAAATGTAAATCAAAAATCACGGCTGAAAACTATGGGAGGGATTGATTATGATGAAATAAGTTTGCATTATAACACAACAATAAAACAGTAATATATTATATAAACAGATTTAAATATACTTATCATTAAATCATGAACACAGACCGAGTTCTACATAAAAAATAAAGCAACAAGCAACGGGATCTGATTTCCTACAGAGATGTACACATTTGAGTGTTTTCCAGACCATATATTCTTAGAGTAGGATTACATAGTTTAACTATGATGATATTAAATGTAAATAAAAATGGTATGTGAAAAACTTTGGGCAGCCTTTTAATCGCATTCATTTCAAAACCTGTCGGGATTTATAGCCGACAGGTTGCAGCACAAAACTGCTTCTTTAGCTTGTGAGACCTTCAGTTACAAAGACAGATGAAAATATTCATGAAAAGGCTGTTTAACAGAGGGATTTGCTAACTTTTTTTAGAGAGTGGCAACATGAGGGCAACTAAACAACTCTCCACTGACCTAAAAACTAAGATAATTCATTTTGATGAATTAGGAGAAGGAAACACGAAATGATCAAGGTTTGGACTGTCTGTCTCCACAGTCAAAACTGTAGTGCAGAAATAGATGGACTAGTAGAAGAACTTGCATTTCTCCGATCCTTAAAACTCTTCACTGGCTTCCAGTTTCTTTCAGGATCAACTTTAAAATTCTGGTTCTTACTTTCAGATCTATTCATGGTCAGGCTCCTCCTTACATCACTGATCTGATCCAGACTTACACCCCAACTCGGGCTCTGAGGTCTGTGGATCAGAATCTACTGATGGTTCTTGAACACGCTTCAGGACCAGAGGAGAGAAATCCTTCCAGGCTGTTGCTCCTAAGCTTTGGAACGATCTTCCTCTCCCTCTGTGTTTGATGATCTACTGACTCCTTCAAGAAACATCTTAAGACGTTTTTATTTGTTCAGGCTTTTCCTTGATTTTCTGGAACTCCTGTTGTGTTATCAGTTTTATCTTGCCCTTTAAAGTATATACTTTATTGTTTTGATTGTTTAAGCGCTTTGTGACCCTGGTCTGGAAAAGCGCTATATAAATAAAAATTACTTACTTAATTACTTACTTACAAGAACAGTCCTTGTGAAGAAAAGGTACATGAAAGGCACAGGCAAAGGATGGTTAGACTGGACCACCTCCAGAGAACTACAAGAACATCTGGCCCCTGATGATCTAGTTGTTCAACAATCCAGCTCATTGGACGGGTGCTGCGCAAAAACCCTTTCTTGAGTCTCGTGAGATTTGCAAAAGTACATCTGGACAAGCCGGAAGCAAAACACTGAAATTCCATGAGAAGAACTTCTTGTCTACTTTGAAAATTTGGTGGAGGGTCCATCATGTTATGGGTCTGCGTTGCTAGCCGAGGGACTGGAAAACCTTGTTAAAGTTGAGGGCCACGTGTATTCCTCTCAGTATCAGCAGATTTCTTGACAAGAAGACTCCACTCATTCAGACGTACAAGTCCAATCTTCTGGAGTAACCATCCCTGTCCCTAGACCTAAACATCATTGAACTTGTATGGATTGATTTGAGGCACGGAAGCCAAGAAACCCTGAATGAACTGGAGGCGTTTTGTATGGAGATACCACCTGCCAGACTTCAGGGACTTGTCTGTGGCTATCGGAGGCGTCTACAGGCTGTTTGTGCAGCAAAAGGAAGCTCTACTAAATATTAAGAGTTATTTCTTTGGGGTTCCCAAATTCCTCTGCTTTTACCACTTGTATTTCTCCCATATTGCATATCCCAAATATATTAGAGCATTTATTTGCAGAAAACTGACAAATGGTCAAAAGAACAAATAATAATATGCAGTGTTTTTAATCCATATATCTAAACACCTCTCTATACATATCTATAGCTACATAGATGAAGTGGGTAAACAAGAGCTAAATATTCATGGTATAAAAAAGGGAGGGACGTTGCCATCATGGTATATTGTGATGGAGCGATGGCTCCACAGGCTGTAATCACACAGTAATGCAGAGTTTCCACTAATGACCGACCAATCGATGCAGGAGGAGCTTTGGTTCGTGGAGAATGGAGAGAGTCATACGTAGCGAACACGTCACAAGGATTAATAACTGGTGCCGTTAAAGGGGCCCAATCAGGGGTCAGTTATGAACGGGTCCATTTTCCCAACAGGATGTTGTGGCTGATTGTGAAGAGTTTAATTAAGACTTACTACTGACGAGTCCTTCACCTTCGGACGTGAGTGCGAGTCAGAGTCGTGGGTGCGATTCTTGTCGACAGGCGTGATTCATTTGGATTTTCATTTTACTTCTAGTTATCGCTACTTCCTTTAAAAACATGTATGAAAGTGACGAGCCTGAATTTAAGATGCTCGGTCATTATTAAGGTTTACACATATTTAAGGTAACAGTAAAACCTTCCAAGTGTAGTACACCTTAATAAAAAAAACTGTGTGTGAAAACTCTATTAAGAATTTAAATTTCGAGCTTACATGTAAAGTAAACAACCGGCAAACTTTGAGTCAATCTAAGGCGAGACGTTGGAGACGTTTTTTAATTATCCAGGCGTGTTACTGCCGTGTTACTGATGTGTTACTGATGTGTTACTGCCATGATACTGATGTGTTACTGCTGTGGCACTGATGTGTTACTGTCGTGTTACTGCCATTATACTGATGTGTTACTGCTGTGTTACTGTCGTGTTACTGCCATTATACTGATGTGTTACTGCTGTGGCACTGATGTGTTACTGTCGTGTTACTGCCGTGTTACTGATGTGTTACTGCTGTGGCACTGATGTGTTACTGTCGTGTTACTGCTGTGTTACTGCCATGTTACTGCCGTGTTAGTGCCGTGTTACTGCCATGTTACTGCCGTGTTACTGCCGTGGTACTGATGTGCTACTGATGTGTTTCTGCCATGATACTGATGTGTTACTGCTGTGGCACTGATGTGTTACTGTCGTGTTACTGCCGTGTTACTGCCGTGTTACTGCCGTGGTACTGCCGTGGTACTGATGTGCTACTGATGTGTTACTGCCATGATACTGATGTGTTACTGCTGTGGCACTGCCATGTTACTGCCGTGTTACTGCCGTGGTACTGATGTGTTACTGATGTGTTACTGCCATGAAACTGCTGTGTTACTGCCGTGGTACTGATGTGTTACTGATGTGTTACTGCCATGATACTGATGTGTTACTGCTGTGGCACTGATGTGTTACTGTCGTGTTACTGCCGTGTTACTGCCATGTTACTGCCGTGTTACTGCCGTGTTACTGCCATGTTACTGCCGTGTTACTGCCGTGGTACTGATGTGTTACTGCTGTGGCACTGATGTGTTACTGTCGTGTTACTGCCGTGGTACTGATGTGTTACTGCCATGATACTGATGTGTTACTGCCATGATACTGATGTGTTACTGCTGTGGCACTGATGTGTTACTGTCGTGTTACTGCCGTGTTACTGCCGTGTTACTGCCGTGGTACTGCCGTGGTACTGATGTGCTACTGATGTGTTACTGCCATGATACTGATGTGTTACTGCTGTGGCACTGCCATGTTACTGCCGTGTTACTGCCGTGGTACTGATGTGTTACTGATGTGTTACTGCCATGATACTGATGTGTTACTGCCGTGGTACTGATGTGTTACTGCCATTATACTGATGTGTTACTGCTGTGGCACTGATGTGTTACTGTCGTGTTACTGCCGTGTTACTGCCGTGTTACTGCCATGTTACTGCCGTGTTACTGATGTGTTACTGCTGTGGCACTGATGTGTTACTGTCGTGTTACTGCTGTGTTACTGCCATGTTACTGCCGTGTTAGTGCCGTGTTACTGCCATGTTACTGCCGTGTTACTGCCGTGGTACTGATGTGCTACTGATGTGTTTCTGCCATGATACTGATGTGTTACTGCTGTGGCACTGATGTGTTACTGTCGTGTTACTGTCGTGTTACTGCCGTGTTACTGCCGTGGTACTGCCGTGGTACTGATGTGCTACTGATGTGTTACTGCCATGATACTGATGTGTTACTGCTGTGGCACTGCCATGTTACTGCCGTGTTACTGCCGTGGTACTGATGTGTTACTGATGTGTTACTGCCATGATACTGATGTGTTACTGCCGTGGTACTGATGTGTTACTGATGTGTTACTGCCATGATACTGATGTGTTACTGCTGTGGCACTGATGTGTTACTGTCGTGTTACTGCCGTGTTACTGCCATGTTACTGCCGTGTTACTGCCATGTTACTGCCGTGTTACTGCCATGTTACTGCCGTGTTACTGCCATGTTACTGCCGTGTTACTGCCGTGTTACTGCCGTGGTACTGATGTGTTACTGATGTGTTACTGCCATGATACTGATGTGTTACTGCTGTGGCACTGATGTGTTACTGTCGTGTTACTGCCGTGTTACTGCCGTGTTACTGCCATTATACTGATGTGTTACTGCTGTGGCACTGATGTGTTACTGCTGTGTTACTACCATGTTACTGATGTGTTACTGATGTATTACTGCCATGATACTGATGTGTTACTGCTGTGGCACTGATGTGTTACTGCCATGTTACTGCCATGTTACTGCCATGTTACTGCCGTGTTACTGACATTTAACCCATGTGTTACTGCTGTGTTACTGCTGTGGCACTGACATGTTACTGGCGTGATGCTGATGTGTTACTGTTGTGTTACTGCCGTGTTACTGCCATGTTACTGTCATGTTACTGCCGTGTTACAGACATTTTACCGATATGTTACTGCTGTGTTACTGCCATGATACTGAAGTGTTACTGACTCATTACTGACGCGTTACTGACGTGTTACTGACGCGTTACTGACGTGTTACTGACGTGTTACTGATGTGTTTAAGAGATTGTTCAGGGGGAAAAAGAAATGTATAGCTTAAAAAATCTTTCTATGTACTAATGTGTCACGTTACAATGTTGACACCCAGCGCTTCTAAACAAGTGTTTCCAATATATAGTATTCAGTTAAGCAGCTTATATTAAGGTGAGTACATAGTCCTTAAACAATGGATTTTTAGATGTTAGCCCAGTATGAAGGGTTTGTTTTAAGCAGGCTGAAATGAGCAACATAATAAAAATTTGTGACCACAATAGCATGTCTTATTTCCTGACACCTGAGATAAAATAAGGCTGTGATGTTTCATTCTTAAAATGACTTCAAGGAAACAACTTCAAAACGGAAGAAAAAAAGAAATCCCTTTCATTAGATTACTGTTTTGTCTCTGGACCGACATGTTTCCAGACATGCGTCACATCAGTCGGCTCTCATTCAGGGATTTTTTTTTTTCAATCACGAGTGCGAGACAGACAAATTGAATCGAACACAATGCATGAATTGAGAAGGGAAGAGTGGCCACAAATTAAGAGAGACTTAAGTGGCCTGGAACGATGGTCGAGGCATCACGGTTGATATCTTAATGTTAGGGGAGGTGATACGCCACGTATTCCTAAATTGTGTGGATCAATTTAGCCGAACTAACGTGGCTACGTCAAAGTACAAAACCTATGACATTATGGGATGTTGGCATCAATCACCGCAGCGGCAGCGTCTGACATTAGTGAAGATATGGGTTTCACTTAAACCATCCATTTTATAAAATATAGAAAAATATACATTTAAAGATTCCTACGGTGATATGTATGCTGGACCAGAGTCAACCTTGTGACCTAAAGAGTGCAGCTCAAAACACCGCCTGCTACTCTGATCTTACAGGCATAGACAACGTTACATTTATATTTTTAAAACCTTCAGAAAACATCCAACTTTAATTATTTGTCAGTATGTTGTTTGTCAAAACATTACACACTTTCTACTTGTTGTTTTTGTTGATTTAAACGAATTTAGAAAAGCATTTTGTAAATTGCTGTGAGATCATCACTGTCTGGATCTCTGCTGCAGAAACTACAGGGAAAAAAAAAAAAAAAGTGCAATCTTGATCCCTTATCGACCACATGTCAAAACTCTGGCCTTCAGGTACAGAAAAACCTGTTACCTCTGGGTTTATTTCCCTTAATAACCAACAAGATAAAAAAAAACTGTACTTAAATATATATTTATTTATTTATTTTAGAGTATATGAATGATAATTTGAATAAAGTGTATCAGAGGAAAACACTTAATCGTGGCCTACAGTCGTTTATAATATTATTGTTTTTATGTGTGAAGAAGTTTCAAAGCTGGTACGTGGTCACCTGTAAGGCATGACAAAATGACGTCACAACTCACCTGGAGCCTGGCGTTGTGAAGCATGAACTCTTGCTGCTTCTTAAAGTTTGCGTCCATGGACTTGGAGAGCAGGAACCCCATGTTTGTACTGCTGAATGAAACATGTAGGGGTACATTATTGATCTTTACGTCAGAACACAAACAAGATGATCGAGAGAACTTCACTGACAAACACGTTACGAGCGAACACGTAACACTGACATTATTCTGACCTTGGCTCGAACGTTATTACAAACACGTAACTTTTATTCATTCATCTATTCAAGAAGGTTGAGAAGTAAAGTAACAAAATAGCAGAATATGATTCCGAACAAAGATCGTAGAAAGGACAACTCACTCGAACGGATCACTTCCGGTCCTCGCAACGATCAAGTTTATACTGCGATATCAGATTTACTTCCGCTTGACATTTCAAAATAATGTAAAATGCCGATTCAAATCAATAAACATTAATTTGCGTATTTTTTTCAATAATCGAAATAATCTACATCACGGGGTAAAACACAGGACATGTAGACCTATAAAACTCAAGACAAAACTTTAGAATACATTGAATTATGTCGCCATCTACCGGTCTTTTTTTATAAGGGTTTTAAATATTCACTTGATGTCTGATAAAGTGTTCCGGGAAATCAGCCCTGATGAATTTCATTTTTCAAAGAAAAACATTCATATTTGAGATACAGATGCAACCATACAGCCAAATGTTTTATAAATTCCCCCCAAAAACTAAATAAAACTATGTTTCTCAAGGAATGCAAGACGGTTTTCATTAAAGTTGGGACAAAATATAGAATTTTATTTTTAATTAAGAAGCTTTCATAAGAATTACCGAGTGAATTTAGAGCAAAGTAGTTTATTTATAAGTATTTAAATGCAAACGGGATGTGCGGTCAGGGGAGGCAGGTGAGGCAGAGCCTCACATACGTTTATTTGCCTTGATTTTCCACAGTCTGAATGATGTATTTAACCATTAAAGTTTAATGTTTGTAAGGGTCTTATTAAGTTTCGCTGATCGGAAATACAACCGCAGTGAAAATGCAAAGTCGGAGGCACCAGTTAGTTGATCCCAAGTATGTCCAGCGGCTCCATCTGCAGTCGGTAATTTCAGACTGCACGTTAATCCAGACAGGAAGTGGTTTCAGACGAGTGATTATTAACCATCGTATTTACATACATTTTGCGGGCATGTTTTTTTTTTTTAATCTTAAGTAAAGTTTGCTCGATATTGACAGATTCGTTCTTTGCGCTCTAATACCTCTTTATTGAAGCCTCATTATATTTCTGTCAATCTGTTTGCATAACCTTATCACCTGTATTTGTTCGGGTGACACGTGCTGAGTGTTCTATTCAATAAAGGTCAAGCCCGAACACTCAGGAAACGTGTCAATAACTTCTGTCTGTAACTTTAACCCTATGAGTCAGACATAACAACGGACAACGGCCTTGTAAGAATATATGCGCGTGTTTTCACAACAGTAGATAACGGCCTTGTTAGAATATATGCGCGTGTTTTCACACTCGTAACTCAGAGCTCTGTACACCTCTCGTTGTTATACGTCTTGTGTAACATCTTTAATAAATCTTTTTGCCAGACTATATTGGACCGGACTTTGTCTCTCACTAACTCAAGGATCCAACGAATCTGCAAGACTATTTCATTATACTTAAAAAAAAAAAGCAAAAATAGCGTAAAAAGAGCCTCCGCAGGCGCGCCATCAGATGAGGGACCGTCTACAAATTACTTACGATGACAAGAATGTAGTGGTGAAAAATATTGTCTGATTTTAACTAGCAGACTTTCTTTAAAACGTATTTTTTACACAAATAACTAACCTTCATATATTGTCACTCCAATCATTGTTATTGTTTTGTTTTTACATTTTAGTGTATTGTTTTAGTTAATAGTTATTTGGTTAATACATGCACTATTTATTACCCATTTTGTACTGTTATGTACACATTTTGTCACAATCATCCATATCATGTTACTTTACTATTTAGTTTTTTTTTAATTTCCTCTAAATTCTTTCATATCTATATTTACATGGAATCTTTCATAAAAAATGTTGTAATATAAACATATTGAAAGCGCTAATGGTCACCAAATTCATGTCACTTATGCAGTACTTCCATATCAAGTTACTACACTCATTAGATTTTCAAATTTCATCTTTACATTTTCAAAATCACCATATTTGTTCAATATTTCACCTAAATTTTGTTATAGCTTTGTAATTACAACTGTGATACTCACCAAATTCATGTCACTTATATAGTACTTCCATATCAAGTTACTTCACTCATTAGTTTTTTTTAATTTTCCTCTAAACTCTTTTTATATCACTATTTTTGTGAAATATTTCACATACATTTTGGAATAGCTTTGTAATTACAACTCTGATGGTCACCAAATTCATGGCATCACATAGCAAGTTACTACACTCATTAGTTTTTACAAAGCTACTTCAAAATGTATGTGAAATATTGCACAAAAATGGTGATTTTGAAAATTTAAAGATGAAATTTGAAAAACCAATTAGTGTAGTAACTTGATATGAAGGTTCTCCATAAGTGACATGAATTTGGTGACCATCGGAGTTGTAATTACAAAGTTATTACAAAATGTATGTGAAATATTGAATGAAAATAGTGATTTCAAAAAGAAATGTAAAAAAAAACGAATGAGTGTAGTAACATATATATGGAGGCCCTTCTTTAGTAACATGAGGATGGTGACCATAAAACCTAAAATGAAGGAGTTATAAAGATGGGAATGAAAAGAAGTCAACCCTTTTTCGGTATTCGTCTATTGGTAGACGGTCCCTTATACGCCGCCTACGAACTATTCACTCACTTGTTTATTTTTACCACAATAGAGAATCTCTCAATGTTTTAAGATAAAAGTTTTTGCGTATTGTCTCAAAATCAAATATAAATGAGTGTTTATTGGTATAAAATCCTGAACAGTTAACCAAACAGACACTGTACACAAAACCTTAGCAGTGTCATTCTTCGTATCTATATAAATAAATAAATAAAACCATGCCAATATAATGCTTAAAAATACCTTCAACAGTAGTTATCATCTGATGTATTTATTTTTGCATTGCTTTTGTAAAGAAATGACAACTTTACTGTAATCAATCACCTAGATTTAACACACATTTCAAATAGTAACTTGATTAACTGATAATCTTATATATTTAATTCATATTAAATAATCATTGTCTTGCATTGCATTCACTGACTGCAAAAACTCACAGGCACAGGTCACAAAGTGCGGCGGCCATCTTAGAATCAAGTGTTTACAGTTACTGACCAATCCTGAATGTACAATTGACTAGAGGCGTTAACCTGAATATTCTACTATAAGGATCCACCATTTTGTGAGATCTTTGCGTTCTGGCATTCGAAGAAGTCTGCGATAGATCTCTCTGCTTGCTAGCGCCCATCTTATGTGGAAACATGAGGCTCACAATTTTTCCAGCGTCAGCATATTTTCACTCTTGACAATTGTTTGCTTGAAATCTGGACATCCATCCGTTAACGACATGACCAGTAAACTGCATTTTCCCATTTCCTTGACAAACGTCATCAGTGAATCGTCGAGGGTTGAACTCTCCTCCTCATACCCGTCCAACACCAAGAGACAAGTGTTACTGGTCATCACTCTCCTGAGCTCGTCTCGTTTTAACGTTTCTTCGACAGGAAGCTGACTCTTAATGGTGTCAAGCAAGTCTTCTTCTGTCTCAGAGGCGTCAACGTAGAGGAGAAGATGGACGTTGCTGAGGTCGATATCTTGATGGTCGTCCACGGAATCACTCACCCAAGAACCCATTAGCATGCGGGCTAAGGATTTCTTCTCACTTCCGGGTGGACCCTCCACTAGAACCATTTCTCCGGTTTTAGGGAGAATTGACGACAGCGGGACAGTTTGACCCTCCCTGGAAAAAAAAGTCACATCGAAGATAGCACAAGGACGAAATAAACGAGGTGAGGGACATTCAAATGAAATGCCAAATACAAATTCAATGCAAATTAAACCTGGAACTGATGTCAGGGGCAACGAATCATCACCTGTTCCGTATCCTCTGTCTTATGCCCTGCACTGGGATCAAGTCCTGAAACCTTATGTTGGAGTAAGAGCTCTTCAGATTCGTGCTGAGATCCTCCGCTGAAATCAAAACAGTCACGATTCAACAGAGATTTCATTGGAATTATTGAGAATTACTGAAACGTTAAGACTTGATCTCACTTAAAGTCAGTCTTTCACCGTCAGTGCCCGTCGGGGACTTTCGACCTTTAACGCACAAAAAAAGAAACAGATACATGTCAGATTTATGATTTTGAGGAGGTATAATCAGGAATCACTCTCCTCACTTTTATATCTTCAAAAATCTACTTTAGAAAAAATGTGCTTAAGCCCCGCCCCCTTTTTCTTTTTTTGCTTACCATAACCACCACCAGTCTGCTGTGATTGGTCAAATGTCAAGGTTTTTCACCACATGTCATTAATCCAGAAAGGGACTCATTGTACAAATAAAGCTAGCTGGAGCAGGAGTGAAGAACATTATTACGTCATAATGCGTTGTAACCCCTCGTTCGCCGAGATTTCAGAAGGGGGAGAACTTTATAAAGTAATAACTTCAAAACATGGTCATGATGAGAGACTTACTGCATCTTGGAGAGAAAGACAACATGTGAGTGAGTCAGGAGAGTTTGGTTTTCAAATTAGTAGCTCTTTAAATACCAAATACATAATTTGAAGCCATTAGCTCAGGTGGAAGCACTTCCCGACACAACACTCAGCAGAAGATTGGGGGGAAAATCCTCCTTTGACGAGGTAATACATTTTATACAAAGATATTAATGTAACAAAAAATGGAATGAACATCTGATGTTTAAAATACATACTAGCATTTGTAAATGCTGCTGAAGAGTTATTAAGAATTCAATTTCAGGGCAGTTACTTCCTCTCTGCTCAGAATGGAAAGGTCTGAGTACAGCTTGAGTTTCTTCTTTGCTTCAGGTGTGGATTAAAAGTGTGAGAATTCATCCTATCAACAAGTCAGGTCAACAGCTGTCTGCACATCGCTTATCAACTATATGATCAATTACTTTGACAATATGACTTTATATACTTTTTAAAAGTCCCATCCTGTCTCAAACAAATGACTGTAATACCAATCTATACTCCCCCGGACACAAGAGCCCTAATTGTTTTGTCTACTGATGGTCTACTAACCTCCCGCCTCTTGTCTTCTGACACCATCTGAAATCTCCTGGATCATAAGTCTATGTACTAACCATGGACTGAGGAATGTACTAGGAGAAAGTTCACTGACTCTATAACTCATGGCCTACGAGGAGTCTTGTGCCCAGCACCCTTGTGTTCTCATCATGGTTGGACTGTCTGCATATGTGCTTCTTTGTAATAAGGTTTTTTTCTCTCTCTCTCAATCACAAACTTGGTTTGGTAGTTTCTCACCTTTACGACGAAGATAGACAACAAGTAACACCGAAGCGACAATGAGCGCTGCAACCACCGTGGAACCTACAAATCTGGTTCTGACAACTTTGTTGTCCTTCCCCTGGTCTGTTTGGAGATCCTCTGAAAGACAAAACTCAGGTTTAATTTTTTTTGTATCAGGCGACATTATTGTCAACACAAATGTATTCAACTGATTCAACAAGGTTCTGTTCTTTTCACTCAAGTCCTTCAGAACAAGTTTTACAAATGGTTGAGGCTTCGTGGCTTAAGGGCTATAGCAACTTAACCATCATATTTCTCATACAAGCTACATGGCCGAGCTTTTACAGATGAGTCACGTGGTCTGTCATCGGTGATAGTTTGGTTGGTCGATCCATTACTTCGAATTTTACCCAATGGAGAGCAGCTAAAAAAAACCCAATCAATATTCAGGCGCCCAATGTCTGACAGCAATAAGACTTGTGTCAGTGTTTGGAAAAGGTTAGGTTTTCAACACTAATCTATTAATCGTTCTCAAGTGGAGGAAACATGCTTCTGCAAAACAGATATAGTGCAACAGCCGAGACAAACAAAGAATGTGTCACTGATAGACAGAAGAGGAAGCTCTTTGTGGTTGAAATGACCAACAGAGAGCTTTCCGTCATAGTCATGGGACTCTTAAGTGCGTGAGTAGCTGGACTGGAATTAGATTAACAGCGGTTTCGATTCTCCTCTGAAATCCCCCCTCCATTTATCTGCGCTGACAATGGGCATGTATGGTATTATCTTCAAAGCTCTTCTCTGCTTCCATCACCTGACACCATCACACCATTCTCCCTCTAACCTCGTTCTTGAAGCATCGTTGTTGGCAGGTGTATGTTTGTTCTTCAACAAAAGCACTTCTTTCCAGCTAATGCCAGGGAAGGTAAAATGTTAACTCCAGTTGACCATTTGTTGTTGGATCATACTGTTGAAACTTCAGGAAAATTATTTCCTAATAATTATTATTAGGAAATTAAACAATTTCCCGAAGGAGACCTCCTGAGGGATCAATAAAGTTTTACCTTACCTTACCTTAAAATCCACCTGAGAGTTAATGAGATGAGAATGTGTTGGAGGTTCAACGTGACAGGGCCACGAAGTCAGATCTGGGTCCGACGTGTTCTTCACCCACTTCCATGTGAAGTGACTCATGTGATCCTATCTTGTCTCCTCCGAAGATCTTACCTTCACTTCTCTTTGCAAGTCTGTCGTATGCAGTTTTTGGTTGTTGTTGGGTTTTGTTTGCTGCTGTCCGTTAGCGAAATAACTCAAACAGTTCTGTATGTGTTTCAATGATATTTAGGAAAGAAAACATTGACTTGTACGGCTTCTAACCGCTGATGCTCGCCTGTTCAGAACTAGCAAAAGCTATAGAAAGAAAACCAAGAAAACCAAGCGAATGTCACTCATTGTCTGGTGGTTAAAACGATCTTTCCCTTCCACTCGTCTTCCCTTCTTCTTGTGATCCTGGTTTTGATTTTGTTCACTCTTGTTGCTCATTTAAATCGTTTCATTAGGTTTTTGAAATAGACAGTTTATAAATGGAATGCTTAGGTCAGCAAGAAAAATACAATTTTACCTGGAATGGTAAACGTGGCAGAGGAGGCTCCTCCTTCAAACCGACACGTGTAGTTATTGGCTTGGGATGAGTTGACGACAATGTGACTGACGAGTCTAATGAGTTGTTCTGGTGTTTTTTCAGTAGAGGTTCTGGCGTTGACTGGTCGGTGTTGAACATCAGTCCATGTGACGGAGGTTGCGGGATAACCCTCTGACTCACAGGTTAGGTTGACCTGCTGTTCGTCTCTTGACAAATGAATCCGTTTGGTTACGTTTGTAAACGGAGCTGGAGAAAGAAGATAGACAAGTTCTACTTTCAGTCATCGTGATAAAAGTTTAAACAAAACAAAGATCCTATGTTTAACAGGAACAGAAAGAGTAAACAAACAACTGCATTTATTATATAATATATAACAGCGTATGGGTTCAATAAGGCTAGCTAGCTCTGGCTAACTATTCACAAGTTGAAGGTTCAACAAGATACTTTCTCTGGTTTTTTAAACCAATGTACATGTGTATAATTGGCAGAGGAAATAGATTTTATGACATTGCAGTACACCATTCTGACACTATCGCAGTCAGAAACAGTGCTTTTAAAAATATGTAGTCGTAACAGTCAGATTCTTTTAAATGAATTCCCACCCATGTTTACAACTCTAAGATATCATGAAATGACCCAGAGAAGGTACTGTTTCAGTAAAAATGACCTACGTCACCAGACACAGTCGGCGATATAACAAACAGATCATGCCATGCGTTGTAAAAAGGCATCTTCACCTTCGACAAATAAAAGAATCTCCTTGTAGTCTCTGAATATGTCGTATTGAACCAAGCATTGGTAAACACCCGAGTCATTTATTCGAAGGTCAGACAGCTAAAGATAAAACAAAGAAAACTAAAGGTTAGTCATGATTGTGTGATAATAAACACCAATGTTGCAAATTTGACTTTCTTTGAGATATAATGTTAAGTTTTTAAAGACCTTCAACTTAGTCCATCCTTCGTTCAGCTGGGGTAGAAGAAGCTTGACTCGCACTCCAAAGTGGGAGTTTACTGGCTGAAAATGCTCTTTTCCATTTTCCATCCTGTATACTTCCCTCTCCACGCCAGGAGCGATCCGATGCCATGACAGCTGAAGGGTTTTCAAAGGATCTTTAGGGATGGGTTGGAACTTGCAACCCATTTGAACCACATCACTGAAATTAGGGTAATATCTTTCTTTCTCTAACTCAACGGTGAAGAGCACTGTGTGGGAGAACAAACAAGAATGAAACACATTTGTACCAACATTTTAACAACACGCAGAACATACCAGAGGCACAAGACTGGAACATCAGCAGAACGATCATAACCAGAAGGTCCATCTAGATTCAAAGACAGAGCACAGAGAAGTGTTTGCGGCTTAATTATGAGAAACATTGAGACATTCGTATCAGGGAAGAACTGCAACTGTCAATTGTTTTTACTTCATGCAACCAGTCCTCAGCTGTTTGTCCAACCCTGCATGCCCGGACTCATACCAAAAGAGGTTTGTTGTCCAGAGACTGAAGGTACAAATGTCAGCTGTCCACTAAATAACATTATTTTATTACCTTGGTTACATGAGCAACTCTATTGGTACTTCACCGTCCCAGTAGCGATGTTTTGGACTGATTGAATAGACTAGAGGTGCTTAACCGGTTGAAATATGCCTAGTATGAACGCAAATCAACAGTTTTTTAACGGTTTTAACCGGTTGAGCCAAAACCCCCTTGGGAGTAGGTTTGGTAAAGGTTTTCTGGGGTTTGCCGCAGCGTTACGTACATTCCACACAAACATCTGAGTCAATCAGAAAACACGCGACTGTCGATCATTTAAATTTCAAAGACTAAATTAAACTTCATGCATGCTCTGCCCTCTACAAGCTGTCATCATGGGTGACCTCAAGGCTCTGCCTCGTGAAAAACATCCATGCACCTGCCACTATCGAAGAGTTTCTTGTGAAACTCACAAAATGTTGCTTTCTCAACGTAAACAGTACACTATAGAACCAGTTAAATCTTGCTATGATGCAGTTAGAGCTCTGGCAGCCCTTGGTCTGTCATCTTCATCCTCACAACTCAAAGAGAGTGAACTCTCCTCCAAGAGACGAAGCACTTGGTGAGACTCAGGTCAACAGCGCTGTTTTGTTTGTACTTTTATTAGCCCTGCCTTCTCTGTTCTGTAACTGCGCTGCCCCAATACCTGTGAACAAAACCCTAAGATACTTAAACTCCACTTGGGGCAGATTCTCCTCCCCAACCCAGAGAAGGCTTACCACCTTCTTCTGACTGAGAACCATGTACTCAGATTTGAAGACACTGATTCTCGTCTGCCACTTTTTTCTTTTTTTTTGTAATAGTTTTATTTTACCTAAAATTACATGATTAAATAATGTTGAATACATTCAACTGTTACTTTAACAACACACTTTCATTTGCAGTTAATAAAAGAAAAACTCTATAAACTGGATCAAGATTGTCTCCCGATACATTTGTCAAAGTGTAGATTCACTTGTCGACTAAAAAAAGAATGACAGATACTCCTGATCCTCCATCAATTTCCTGTTGTCGTTGGACAGGGGGGGGGGGCGGATTGTGTGCGGGAGACCAGGACCCGGCAGGTGAGATAACCACCAGAGCCGAGCCCGACCCCAAACACCAGCGAGAAAGCGGACCACCACCGGCGAGGACTACCGAGGAAGCAAAGAGGGGGAGGCACCAGGCGCAGGCACGGAGGCAGAGGGGCCAAGGGCCCGCCCTCCAAGGGACAGCCAGAAAACCAGTCAGGGGATAGAGCTCCGGGGCTAGGCCGGGCCACGGAAGACCCCCAGATCGTCAGGCCGCCACCAAGTCCATAGAAGGGGACCGCGAGAAGACAAGCCAAGGAGATAGGGATCCACTACATCAGCGACAGCGGAGCCCCCCCCCCCCCAATACCCTGTGAACACGGCCAGTAGCCGGGTCGAGCGCCACCGCATGAGCCTAGGGGAACAATGGCCAAGTACCGGCTCAGGTCTTCTGGTGAGAGTCCCCTGGGTCACAGGGGGGCCACGGTTATGTGGGCAGGGATGCCATTAAACTTTTTTTTTTTTTTTGGCAGGGCGGGGGTAATGGGGCTGCAGCCGTCCGGGAACAGCCCCCAATCTTCAAACTGTAGACCGTCCCCAACAGCCACAGCCCACCTCCTCCATGTCATGAGGGAAGTTGGGGGGCCAGCAGTATTACATGGGCGGTCAACGGTCTCTACGGTGCACAGGCCTCGCCCATCATACGTACTGATGTAAATGTAGCATTCCACCACTTGTCTTTAACTCACAATTTGTCGTCCGTTTTGGTCGGTTTGTAGAAAAGAAATATCAATTTAATCCACCAATCTGGGCTGTGACTCTGTGTTCCTTACCTCAGGTTTTAGCGGTCACCGATCATGCAGCAGCTGTGGGTGAGGCGATCTCCTTCTTCTTTTAAAATACACTTTATGGCAATAGAGGACATGAAACGGAGGATTCTTCTGTGTAACTGGCAGAGTTTGCAATAATTAATAATAATATTAATAATTATTCATTTTTATTTAAATGGTCGTCTCCAAGCTCTCATGCAGGGCCCTATAATGCCTCAGCATTGATGAAGTGTTGTTGTTGTATCCAATTTCCTGGGAACACAACAGACACTTCACCTTTTCAAAATGAAAAAAAAAAAGATGGATATAAGTACAAGGCATGTCCAATGGAAACTATATATATATATACACCCATTATTATCTTTTATATATATATATATATATATATATACTTTATATGTGTATATATAAAATATAATAATGGGTCTGTGTGTATATATATATATATATATATATATATATACTGTATATAGTATATATAATAATGGGTGTGTGTATGTGTCTGTGAGAATATATTAATCACAGGCTGTGATTCACAGCCTATATTCCAACATCATTATACCTTACTAGGAGAGATCTGCTCAAAATGCTGCCACACGGGGAAAGACGTCCTTTTCTCGCCGGTTCCATGAGACTACTAGTAAACCAAAGTTTGCTATAGTCAACAATCCGCCAATCCAAGAGATGTGGGGGAAGCTCCATTGCGTTTCGAGGCCACTTTTATTTTGAGTTTCGCGGGAAGTTCACGAGCGATTAAAGAAACGGTCACGTCGCGATGCCTCAAACGTCATCACTACGTCACCATCTACGTAACCAACACACACCTCGATACACGAGTCATGAACATCTTCCTGGATTACTCGACACACGCTTCGAAGCCTCGGCACAGTCGGACACATCACTAGTAAACAGGGTTCAATACTTTTTTTAAATAATTATTAATTAATTAATATTATAAGTAATAATACAGAGAGGAATTTGAACAAAATATGTCAAGTAACTTGATATGAAGGTACTTCATAAGTGACATGTATTTGGTGACCAATATGAAGGTACTTCATAAGTGACATGAATTTGGTGACCATCAGAGTTGTAATTACAAAGCTATTACAAAATGTATGGGAAATATTGCACAATTTCAGTGTGAGTTCTCATCTGGGATTGTTTAATCTTTCTCAGTGTGTGAAAGGCTTTATCTGACCTGACCTGTGAACCTGAGTAGTTGCAATGAATGGATGCAATGCAAGACAATGATTATTTAATATTAAATATGAAAGTTTATCAGTTAATCAAGTGATTATTTGAAATGTGTGTTAAATCTAGATGATTGATTACAGTAAAGTTGTCATTTCCTTACATTCTGAGGGATCAATAAAGTTCTACCTAACCTAACCTAACCTATTCCCCCTTATTGTATCATGAAATAATGATGCAATAAAACAAAGACAAGTCTGATTACAAAATAATAATCGCGAATCTGATCACAAACTAAACCTGCTAAACTACCATCCTTATAGTGCCACACAAAGATTACATATGGTGAGAAAGCAACAGAGCAAACACAGATTCATTTAATGAATACAATTATACGTTATGAGCATTTCTCTTAACTCAAAAAAAATAAATTATTAATAATAATAATAATAATAATAATAATTATGCATTAAAACTGAATTAATTGAATGCCAAATAATCAAAACAAACATATTTACACTAAATAACTAACATTTAATAAGCCTATATTGAAGTAAACATTTTGTTAAAATATATACTGTACCTTATTCTCAAGCTGTTTCCTACACCAAAGATTTTAACTAAATTAATGCAATCTGGACAGAGCCTCCTTCAGCTGTGTTGATCGGCAGAACCGTGCAACAAGAATCACCAAACATGTAACAAACCTATTATCCAGTCTATCACAACCTTATATATTTGTATTTAAAAAATGTTTTCTTGACAAACTTTATATTCCAATCTATCGTCAAATCATTTAATTAATCATAAAACTCTTGGTATTGACTCTCTTAAATTTGACATCAATGATATGACATTATCAGCAACAAAGATATTCTAAGTTGAATCATTATCATTCCTCCTAGATTTGGTTTGAAAGTCTATTGCTGAAGTAAATGTATAATATCAAATGGAAAATAGTGACTGTTTGCAACTATTTCTGCAGCCGTTTATTTATTTTATTATGTTTTTTCTACATAAGAATTTCTGTTGTTGGATTTCTGGACATCATTTTAACCAATTAATAAAACACTAACAAAGACTTACTTTATGAATGTATTTTTCCGATTATAATTATAATGATTATTTATTTTATTTTATTTACTTGTCCTTTGTTAGATATAGAACCCCACACACATTTTGAGAACCTTATTTTTTATTATTAACCCATTTTTCATCTTTATATTGAAGTTGTCCTCCAAGAACTGTTAAACTCTAGTATTAATTTGGTTTTTTTTTTATGTTTACTTTGTTTAAGATCAAATCATTTTGTCATGGATGAAGACTAGTTTCCAATGCAAATATAATTCAATTCCTTCAATAAATTACACTTGCAAGTCCATATTTTAATATAGAACTCAACTTGTTTATTTTCCATCAATCTCTTGCTCTCTTGATCAACTTAGATTTAAGGTAGATTTATCTCTAACAAAGGTAATTTAGAGACTGATAAGATACTGTCGTTTATATTATTTACTATTTTCTTTCCTGAAGGCATCATTTTTTTATTTTTTTATTTTTTATTTTATACTCTTTTGCTTATTCTTAACTAGTTTTCTTTAATATTCACTTCAAGGAGATTTCCTCTTGGTCTATTGGTGTTTGGTTTATTCAACTAGAGAGAAGAATGTCATATTTATTTTTCTCAGTGTTTCTTTTAATTTATCTCTTAATATATTCTTTTTTCTTTGACCTTCCCTATTAAAGTTTTTCAGTCTCTATTTTTACCATTTTCACTATTTAAGTCTAATTCCCAAAGAAAAAACATCATAAATTTCACTCACATCAAGATGGAATGGTTTAGTATAGTCTTTATAGTCTAGTCTCTATAGTCTAGTCTCTATAGTATAGTCTGGAGGTGACAAGTCAGCAGCTCTAGACAGAGTCACTTTTAATTCGTTGAAATAAAATTCTGCATCAGTTGACCACACAAGTTTTTGTTTAGTGTCTTATGTCTGCTTTCATCATAGCTCTGAGTGGAGCAATCAGAGAATGTTATTCTGGGATGAACTGTTCACTGTTAGTTTAACTTCAGCAGCTACACCATCAGGACCCACAAAAAATGTCACTGCAGACAAGAGTCAAGTTCATGTTTGTGAGCAGATCGTGCCATTTGTCTTCATAATCACGTTCATCATCATCCCAGACATAGTTCATAGTGCAGTGTTGGGGACCCAAAGGTGGATCATAGGAATGAAGTCTCAAAAGTTTTTTCAAGATCAGAGAGATCAGATGATGTTCAATTCACAGCGGCCACCCTCTCTGGAGCAGAAGTTCATTCTTGGTGGAGATCGTTGTTGAGGTTGAGTTCTTGTTTGTACAGCTCAGAAAAATCGCTTCAATCGTAGGTGTCACCAATAGGGAACTGGACCAAAATTCTTTGTTTGTTTCCATCCCCTCGTCCTCTTCTCCTGCCACACCCATGCACTCCAGCCAGTGGCCAATAGGGATCTATGATAGGAGCCTAGAACTATCATCATCTCTCTATTTTTATAGAAGCTCTTTCAAGTCTCTAAGTTGAATCACTTTGTTTAACTATTCTATTTATTGTGAATTTTCAAAATGAGTAACATTTCTTGTTTTTCTTCCCTGTCAGGAGCCTTAACTTGTCACCTTTATGCTAGTTACTTTTCTCTTAGAAATTGGAGGTCAATAAATGAATAGAACAAATGAATAATAATATTAATATTGATAATAATGATAAAAATAATAGGTAAAGAAGCAATTACCAAAATAAATAATTAAATGAAAGTATGAAAGAGGAAGAATCTAAAAATCTAAATTAATAACCAAAACTTTAATTAAATAATTAAAATATTATAAAATCCGAGATAATAATAAACAATAAAACAAATAGTAAATTAAGATATTAATGATAAAAACAATACATTTAAAATTAAATTGAATAATTTGATAATAATAAATGCAATTAGATGTAATCAAACATATACTAATTAATTAAAGTTATTCAAGTCAAACTTATTATTTATTTATTATTATTTATTTAACTTCCTAATTAGTTGCATATATATAGCACAATTGACAAAGAGGAATAAGAGTGACTGTCTAAAGACCAAATACAACATATAACTTAATATTCCTCCAATAATTAAAAAGATAAAAATCCAATCCCTTATTTAGTAATAATAATAAAACAGTAGTAAATGTAACTTATTGTTAAAATAATAAAATGTAATTTTATTTTATGTAATTTAAATGTAATAATTGAAAAATTAAGAAAACAAACTAAACATGAATACTTATCCAATTAGATACATGTAAATTATTGAATGAAGTAATAATTAAATAATTCCACCAATTGAGTCAGAACAAGTCAATTAAGAAGTAAGTAAAGAGAAAACAAGCAGGGGGCAGCACAGCAAACACAAGATCAGAAATTGAGAGTAGAAGAGACAAAAACAGGAACAAGGTATCAACAAACGTACACACGTGCAAGCAGTCAATGACAAACTTGTTTCAGATAAGCAGTATAAGCTAGACAAAACACCAAAAGTGACATGAAATGTGACCAATTGTGAGTTGATCAATTGGAAATGTGAAGTAGGAAGAGAGGATGGTCAAGATCATTAATACATACAGCAGTGTCATATTTATTTTTTCTCAGTGTTTCTTTTAATGTATCTCTTAATCTATTCTTTTTTCTTTGACCTTCCCTATTACAGTTTTTCAGTCTCTATTTTTTACCATTTTCACTATTTAACTCTAACTCCCAAAGAACAATATCATACATTTCACTCACATCAAGATGGAATGGTTTAGTATAATCTGTATAGTCTAGTCTCTATAGCAGAGGTGGGCAATTATAATTCTATAAGGGCCACATTCAATTCTGTGAATGTTGTTAGGGGCCGTCAAGCAAACAGAAAGACGAGAAAATACCTTAAAAAAGGAGATTCGTCATTAGGCTCTGACATTTATTAAGCTAAATAAGCTGCAATTTTATTCTTGTATATACGATTTTTTACCAGGATAGTAGTCAAGGTCATCATGAAGCATAATTAATAAATTATAAATAAATTATAATTAATTATAATACATTTTCACTATGCTTTTAAGAGTATAATTCTATGATAGTTAAAATAAATGTGTAGTTCTTTTTACATATTATATAATGATATGACTTTCAAATCTACGTCAAAAAACAGAGTTTAGATACATTTTCCGCTATATCCGTATTAACACAATTGTTGTTGGTTAAAATAAATAAATACATAACATTATAAATATAAATAAATGTTATAATCATTTACTGCACAGACAGTAGAACAGGATTGCATCAGGTTGAATAAAAACAACATAAAACATTATTACTGTTACTTTCTGCGTCATTACCGTAATCTTAGCAATAGACGCGCAAGGTTTCTTTTAATGTGGGATGACGTGACGGTCGTTCGCTGACTGCGGGCTCACTTGATGGCAGTAACATGTACATGATCTTCATCATCGCGAATGTGGAAAAGGTGACCATCTTTGAAGAACAATAGATGTAAATTGAGAGTGGGCTCACATGAGTTTTTAACTGAAGTAAGGAACACTGAGTCACAGCGCAGATTGGTGGATTAAAAGGATGTTTTTTTCTTCAAACCGACCCAAACGGACGACAAATTGTAAGTTAAAGACACGTGGTGGAACATTACATTTGAACTAACCCGCAGTTTCTGATCTATATGATGACAAAGTACGGTTTAAGCTTACTTGAAATGATTTTAAAATGATGTTTGAAATTATTTACGTGAATATAAATCACTAAACATATCCATATCTTCCCCTAAACTACAGGAAAGAAGAGTTCTTAGTTATTGAAGTCTGTGTTTTTGTAACGTTCTTTGTTTGTCTATCATAGTTAACCCTAGAATCGTTCCTAAAACAAAGGAACATGTGATGTTCTGTTGTTTGGAATGAGATCAGTTTACCTGCAGAACCTGAAAACATCTTTTCACTTACTAGATTTTTAACATGTCAAGACTTGCAGATTCAAACCACCAGGTATTCTGCTGCTAAAATGAAAGAGAGCGGTACAAAAAAAACAAAAAACATCCAAACCTCACTTTAACGTTGGCAACAGCTTCATTTTCATTTTCCTTTTAATTAAAAGTGTTGATTCAGCTCTAGCTAGAAAGGTTGAAGTGGCAGAGATAAGAAGGGTTTTGTTCAAAGGTATTGGGGCAGCGCAGTAAGAGAACAGAGAAGGCAGTGCTATTAAGAGAAAAACCAACACAGCGCTGTTGATCGTATAACCGCATCATATCAAGATTAAACTGGCTCTGTGGTGTACTATACACAAGGGAAATGGACATTTACAGAGCCTGCACTCTTGTCTGGCGAGGTCTAGGTCAACAGAAATAAGAATTTTTGCTCAACCGGTTAAAAACCTTAAAAAACGGTTGATTTGCGTTCATACTAGGCTTATTTCAACCGGTTAAGCACCTCTAGTCTATTCAATCAGTCGAAAACATCGCTACTGGGACGGTGGAGTACCAATAGAGTTGCTCTTTATTTTATTACCCTGGTCACACCAGGGTAATAAAATAACATTATTTAGTGGCTGACATTTGTACTATCAGTCTCTGAACACCAAATCCTGCAATGCAATGTGTGGTTTATATCTTCTGCAAACCAACTGCTTTTGGTATGAGTCCTGGCATGCAGGGTTGGACAAACAGCTGAGGACTGGTTGCATGAAGTAAAAATAATTGCCAGTTGCAGTTCTTCCCTGATACGAATGTCTCAATGTTTCTCATAATTAAGCCGCAAACACTTCTCTGTGCTCTGTCTTTGAATCTAGATGGACCTTCTGTTTATGATCGTTCTGCTGATGTTCCAGTCTTGTGCCTCTGGTATGTTCTGAGTGTTGTTAAAATGTTGGTACAAATGTGTTTCATTCTTGTTTGTTCTCCCACACAGTGCTCTTCACCGTTGAGTTAGAGAAAGGAAGATATTACTCTAAGTTCAGGGATGTGGTTCAAATGGGTTGCAAGTTCCAACCCATCCCTAAAGATCCTTTGAAAACCATACAGCTGTCGTGGCATCGGATCGCTCCTGGCATGGAGAGGGAAGTATACAGGATGGAAAATGGAAAAGAGCATTTTCAGCGAGTAAACTCCCACTTTGGAGGGCGAGTCAAGCTTCTTCTACCCCAGCTGAAAGAAGGATGGACCAAGTTGGAGGTCTTTAAAAACTTAACATTATATCTCACAGAAAGTCAAATTTTCAACATAGCTGTTTATTATCACACAATCATGCCTAACCTTTAGTTTTCTTTGTTTTATCTTTAGCTGTCAGACCTTCGAATAAATGACTCGGGTATTTACCAATGCTTGGTTCAATACGACATATTCACAGACTACAAGGAGATGAATTTATTTGTCGAAGGTGAAAATGACTGCATGTTGCTGTTGTTTGTTTACTCTTTCTGTTCCCTTTAAACATGGGATCTTGGTTTTGTTTAAACTTTTATCCAGATGACTTACAGTAGAACTTCTATCTTCTTTCTCCAGCTCCGTTTACAAACGTAACCAAACGGATTCATTTGTCAAGAGACGAACAGCAGGTCAACCTAACCTGTGAGTCAGAGGGTTATCCTGCAACCTCCGTCACATGGACTGATGTTCAACACCGACCAATCAAAGCCAGCACCTTTACTGAAAAAACACCAGAACAACTCATTAGACTCGTCAGTCACATTGTCGTCAACTCATCCCAAGCCAATAACTACACGTGTCGGTTCAAAAAAGGAGTCTCCTCTGCCACGTTTACCATTCCAGGTAAAAATTGTATTTTCTTGCTGACCTAAGGTTGTCGGAGCATGCCTTTTATAAACTGTCTATTTCAAAACCTAATGAAACGATTGAAATGAGACTCAGATTCCACACAGACATATTCTGCCCGAAACTGGAGATCACCCACCAACGTTTCCTAACACAAATCATTTCTGTGGCTGGCTAAACTGTGGTGTTCGATGAGTGCAAGGCAAGAATCCATTACTTAATGAAGACTAAGGACACTTACTTCAGGCGATTGAGGACAGAGTTGGAGGACTTACAAGACAAGAAGGTGAGTAGAGCTCTTTACATCTGAGTTACATATGCCTGTGTAGTAAAATGTGCATCTTTACAGATCTTCGGAGGAGACAAGATAGGAACACATGAGTCACTTCACATGGAAGTGGGTGAAGAACACGTCGGACCCAGATCTGACTTCGTGACCCTGTCATGTTGAACCTCCAACACATTCTCATCTCATTAACTCTCAAGTGGATTTACCTGAAGTTTCAACAGTATGATCCAACAACAAATGGTCAACTGGAGTTAACATTTTACCTTCCCTGGCATTAGCTGGAAAGAAGTGCCTTTGTTGAAGAACAAACATACACCTGCCAACAACGATGCTTCAAGAACGAGGTTAGAGGGAGAATGGTGTGATGGTGTCAGGTGATGGAAGCAGAGAAGAGCTTTGAAGATAATACCATACATGCCCATTGTCAGCGCAGATAAATGAAGGAGGGATTTCAGAGGAGAATCGAAACCGCTGTTAATGTAATTCCAGTCCAGCTACTCACGCACTTAAGAGTCCCATGACTACAACAGAAAGCTTTCTGATGGTCATTTCAACCACAATCAGGGTCCTCTTCTGTCTATCAGTGACGCATTCTTTGTTTGTCTCGGCTGTTGCACTATATCTGTTTTGCAGAAGCATGTTTCCTTCACTTGAGAACGATTAATAGATTAGTGTTGAAAACCTAACCTTACCTAACCTTTTCCAAACATTGACACAAGTCTTATTGCTGTCAGACATTGGGCGCCTGAATATTGATGGGTTTTTTTTTAGCTGCTCACATTAGTTACATGTTGATTTAATGACTTTACAGAAACCAACCCAGAGGCTCAAATTGATGGTTTGTTTGTTGGGATTTTCAAGGTTTTCTAAATGGTTGTTCTACGTAAGTGTTCCTGCTTGTGTAAATGTTTGTGAAGATTAGACTTGACCTTCTTTTTCCTTTTTCAGCTTTTTTCCAGTCCACATTGAAATGTTGTTTTCACTGGTTGAAAGATTAGGGTCTACACAAAAGCTAAATAAAGTATGACATCACAAGCTCCCTTGAGACACAGTGCTGAGCTGATCTCCATTGGGTAAAATTCGAAGTAATGGATCGACCAACCAAACTATCACCGATGGCAGACCACGTGACCGATCTGTAAAAGCTCGGCCATGTAGCTTGTATGAGAAATATGACGGTTAAGTTGCTATAACCCTTATTAGAGCTACAATGAACTCTTTTAATAGTCGACTAATCACCAACCATAAACCCTTGTGTTATCTTAGGGTCAAGGTGACCCGAAGACCTGAAAACAAATGTGTTTGTGATATCCCAAAAAAAAGAGCTAAAAAAACTTGAATGTAATGTTTATAACATTAAACATTTTAAAACTCCCAAGATTAGCTTTCCTGAAGCTAAAAACAGCCAGACAAAAGTAAAAAAAAAGAAAAAGTGTCTTCCCAAGGGTGAGGCGAGGCGCTCCTTAGCCAGAGTACAAAAATTAAGTCAAGGTGAAAGCGTTTGGGTCACCTTGACCCTGAGATAACACTATGATTAATTGAATACTTCAAGAAACATCTTAAGACATTCTTATTTGTGCAGGCTTTTCCTTGATTTTCTGGGACTCCTGTGTTTGTCTTATGTGTCTCTGCATTTTTTCCTTAGTTGCTTACTAATGATGGTTTTAAAACAATATGTTTCTTAACTTTAGCACAAGGTTGCTTTAAATGCACCTTTATTTCTGATTCTCTTCAACCCTGAGAACTCTTATTGTTATGGATATAGTGTTTTTTACACCACTGAACCACGGCAGACTAGAGATCGGCAGGTATGCCGTGGGAAAATATCCAATTTCACATACCGTAATTACTCTAAAAGCATGATTTAATTTTCTATTACTTTTAAGTCCACGTTGTTTTGCCGTTTCTTTTGTATTCAAACTGTATTTTTGATGTGGACATCTTAAGTGCACTTTTTTATTCTATTCATATTCATTTGTCTTTAAACAATTTTGGCTGGTGGTGTGCCTTGTGATTTTTTTCAATGGAAAAAATGTACCTTGGCCCAAAAAGGGTTGGAAAACATGGCTTTATGGCTATTGCAGGAGTTTTTTAAATGACATGATAGATTGACCAATAAAGATTTATTCCAAATCTATATGTTCCAACAACGCTGAGAAGACCTTATCCTGGATAAAAGCCCTGTTGGCGTTAAGCCTGAACCATTTGTAAAACTTGTTCTGAAGGACGTGACTGAAACGAACAGAACCTTGTTGAATCAGTTATACATTTTGAATCTACATGTGTGTTGACAATAATTCAATTCAATTCAATTCAATTTTATTTAAAGTGTCTTATCATAACAGAGTTATCTCAAGACACTATACAGTTGAAGTTGAATAATGTCGCCTGATACAAAAAAAATGAAGCCTTAGTTTTGTCTTTCAGAGGATCTCCAAACAGACCAGGAGAAGGACAACATACGTGTCAGAACCAGATTTGTGGGTTCCGCTGCCACACTTACAGTGCTCATTGTCGCTTCGCTGGTGTTACTTGTTGCAGTCTATCATCGTCGTAAAGGTGAGAAACTACCAAACCAAGTTTGTGATTGAGAGAGAGAGGGAAAAAAACACCATGATGAGAACACAAGGGTGCTGGGCACAAGACTCCTTGTAGGCCATGAGTTATAGAGTCAGTGAACTTTCTCCTAGTACATTCCTCAGTCCATGGTTGGTTGGCGTGTCCGGGGGAGTATAGATTGGTATTACAGCAATTTGTTTGGGACAGGATGGGACTTTTTTTTTACATGGGTTCCCACAGAAAGAACTGAGAGACACATGACACACCTCTTTCCACGGCTCCCCTTACCCAATTATTTGGGTGGCAATTTGTTTTTGAGAGACCAGCTGGCCAGATAGATGCCTGATGAGAATGACTATTCAAATATTTACTCCCAGATAATTTATTACAGATATCAAACCATGTTTTTTATTTGATGAATTCTCACACTTTAAATCCACGCCTGAAGCAAAGAAGAAACTCAAGCTGCACACAGGATTTTCATTTCGAGCAGAGAGGAAGTAACTTCCCTGAAATTGGATCCATAATAATTCTTCAGCAGCAATTACAAATGCTAGTATGTATTTTAAACATCAATACGTTTGGTCTGGTTTCATTTGAAATGGGAGTAACTTTGAGAAACGCCTTCTTCATTTTTCAAAATTAAATTTCTCTCAGGTGTGTCCCTTTATATCAGGGGTGTCAAACTGGTTTTCACCAGGGGCCACATCATCATAATGGCTGCCCTCAAAGGGCCAGATGTAACTTATAAATGTAACTAAATGTAAGCTAATGTAAAATAAATGTAACTACTCCTTAATGTTAAATGACTTTGAATGTATTACTTGAGGTCATAACTACTGTAAAACCAACAATTGTGAGCTGCTAACAACATGTGTGATGTAGCATTTTACAATAAAATAAAAATGGCTGCACTCAGTCTTGCATGTGGTACTAAATACATTTCTACACATAAAAATAAGTCAAAACTTACAGCTCAAGACTAACAAGTTGCAACTGAAATAAGTCTGACAAGCAACTTTTCCTGTTGATGCACATGTGTCATCACACTTGTCATCTCAAGCAGAGAAAAAATAAATCAATTGCAGGAAAATCATATTGTGAGTCTTTATATGTCCCAACAAGAAAGAAAGTCTCACAACCAGTTATTGGTCACGTTTTTAGGTTCCCCAGCTTATATATTGGCTGTCAATTCTTGTTGATGAGTAGATCCTGAACACACCAAGTGGATCCTCTCCACCATCCATTGGTCATGTTCTGAAAATAAGTAAATGTGGCATACTTAGCTCCGTGTTTGGTGTCAAAATGCCGGCGTAGATTGTACTCTTTGACAACCGACACGCCTCATAACACAAAAGACATACAGGCCTTTCTCCTTGAAGCACAAACATGTATTCGCCTTCACACCTTTCTTGAAATATCCTTCCCTCCTCATCAACTCTTCTCTTCTTGGACATTTTGCGAGGATGTATTTGTATTTCTCAATTCCACTTGTTGGCATTGATTTGGAGACGCTGCAGCAGTGATGCGTCAATCGTGGGAAACATAATACCGTTAATGTTAAATGTAAATGTTGATTCGAGACAGACAGACAGACTGTATGGCCCATCGCCCCCCTTTCATTACAACAGGCTGGGCAATGAGAACCCGACCCGCCACAGCGCTGCTGCGCCATGGATTGCGTGCCTGCGCTTGTGAAAACCTGACCGAGGCAGAGTCAGAGAAGGGAACGCAAGCTGCGCGAATAAAAGAAGGAAAACCATTTTGTCTGTTGTGGGATTGGTTTGTCGGACAATTTTTTTATTTTTATTTTTTTAATTAAAAAAAAAATTTTTTTTTTTTTTTTTTTTTGCTCATTGGTCAAGGTAAGGCAGGCGGGCCACATAAAATCACATGGCGGGCCACATTTGGCCCGCGGGCCTTGAGTTTGACACATATGCTTTATATGGTCAAAAAACCCCGTAAAAACCTGTGATGGTAAACATTGTCGAGAAGCGCAGCTGCTACCATCTGCTCCTATTTGTCATTGCTTAAATATTTACACCCCCGGCTTTATTCCTGAATACATCTGCCACAGTGTCATGGCAACAAATGATAAAATTGCAGAAGGATCCTGTTGCACACACACACACGTACACACAAACAAATCAACACATCTACATTTAACCCACTTTATCTGTGTGGATCTTTTTGTTACATTAATATATTTGTATAAAATGTATTACCTCGTCAAAGGAGGTTTTTCCCCCAATCTTCTACTGAGTGTTGTGTCGGGAAGTGCTTCCACCTGAGCTAATGGCTTCAAATTATGTATTTGGTATTTAAAGAGCTACTAATGTGAAAACCCGACTCTCCTGACTCACTCACATGTTGTCTTTCCCTCCAAGATGCAGTAAGTCCCTTATCATGACCATTTTGAACTTATTACTTTATAAAGTTCTCCCCTGTCTGAAATCTCGGCGAACGAGAGGTTACGAGAGCAATATGACGTAATAATGGTCTTCACTCCTGCTCCAGCTAGCTTTGTTTGTACAACGAGTCCCTTCCTGGATTAATGACATGCAGTGACAAACCTTGAAATTTGACCAATCACAGCAGACTGGTTGTGGTTATGGTAAACAAGATTTAATCAGAAAAAAAACTAACCGTTTTTAGGGGGCGGGGCTTAAGCAAATGTTTTCTAAAGTAGATTTTTGAAGATATAAAAGTGAGGAGAGTGATTCCTGATTATACCTCCTCAATATCATAAATCTGACTTTTATCTGTTTCTTTTTTTGTGCGTTAAAGGTCGAAAGTCCCCGGCGGGCACTGACGGTGAAAGACTGACTTTAAGTGAGATCAAGTCTTAACGTTTCAGTAATTCTCAATAATTCCAATGAAATCTCTGTTGAATCGTAACTGTTTTGATTTCAGCTGAGGATCTCAGGAAGAATCTGAAGAGCTCTTACTCCAACATAAGGCTTCAGGACTTGATCCCAGTGCAGCACTTAAGACAGAGGATACAGAACAGGTGATGATTTGTTGCCCCTGACATCAGTTCCAGGCTTCATTTGCATTGAATTTGTATTTGGCATTTCATTTGAATAATAATAATAATAATAATAATGTTTATTTGTAAAGCGCCTTTCTAGACCAGGTCCCTCACCTCGTTTATTTCGTCCTTGTGCTATATATGATGTGACTTTTTTTTTCCAGGGAGGGTCAAACTGTCCTGCTGTCATCAATTCTCCCTGAAACCGGGGAAACGGTTCTCGTGGAGGGTCCACCCGGAAGTGGGAAGACAACCTTAGCCCGCATGCTAATGCATTCTTGGGTGAGTGATTCCGTGGACGACCTTCAAGATATCGACCTCAGCCCCGTCCATCTTCTCCTCTACGTTGACGCCTCTGAGACAGAAGAAGACTTGCTTGACACCATTAAGAGTCAGCTTCCTGTCGAAGAAACGTTAAAACGAGACGAGCTCAGGAGAGTGATGACCAGTAACACTTGTCTCTTGGTGTTGGACGGGTATGAGGAGGAGAGTTCAACCCTCGACGATTCACTGATGACGTTTGTCAAGGAAATGGGAAAATGCAGTTTACTGGTCATGTCGTTAACGGATGGATGTCCAGATTTCAAGCAAACAATTGTCAAGAGTGAAAATATGCTGACGCTGGAAAAATTGTGAGCCTCATGTTTCCACATTTCTAAAGATGGAGAAAAAAAACTGAAATATTACTTAATTCCCAAAATACAATATGTCATGAACTGAGAGTTCATTCAGAAATGCAACTAAAACATCCCGAAGCCTTAGTTAAAACCATAGAGATAAATATTTTAATTAATAATTAAAGCAATGTCAATAGACATACTTTTACCTTACTCACTTAGAAGTTATTTCAAACAATTATTTCTAAAAATGTCCCACGATCAATAGTGCAATAGTCCAGTGTCTATGCTGCCTCAGCTTGACTCTGTAGCTCAAACCCCTTTTGCCGAAGAGCTTCATGACATCTATGACGCTCCAACACTTCTCACCTCCTGCGGACTTGCTGTCTATAAAGAGACATCTGAGGTCCCAGGAGAAGATCCTTTATTGTCGACCTTAGGAAGTATGCCTCGGCAGAATTTGGGTGAATATCACTTTGCTCATCGACTCTAAGGTGAATCTGTGTTAAGTTGGTCATGCCAGTGATGAAGGAGCCGCTATCCCAACAAAGAGTGCTCCTGTGTCGTGTGATAGCCATCTCCTGTTTGAACCATCTTTGCGGAAAAATGCCTTCTGACAACATGGATGTCTGACTTTTGCTGTGGGTGAAAACGATGGAAGAGTTCTAATGTTTCTGGCTTTGGCTTGATGAAATAATCTACTGCTGCATGAGGAGCACTGGCTTCCTTGTCTTGACTATCTTTATCAACAGCAGCATCATCTACAGGCTACAAAAGATTAGTATGGTTAGTCATATTAGTGAATCACTGACACTGCACTGTTAATAAACTATAAAGATGGCAGTTTTTGGTGTAAATTATTTTCCGCAGCCTTACCATAAAAATAATGGAGCTTGTAGAGGGATCCTCTCTGTCCAAAGCTGGATCATCTTCAGTCTAGAAAAAAAGATAGTTATTGTTAATTATGCTAGTTAATACAAGCACATTATCATCATCAGTAATATATATATAACAACGTTTATGATGCTTCTCATCACGTTTTCGGTTTGCGAGCTACTTTTCTAATTGTCAAGTTCAAAAGATCTACCTTCATCAAATTTGCTCAACATAAGTAAGTACATACTTTACTCAGATGACTAGCACTGAGTGAAGTGAATGGACTGATAATCAGTCCTGATGGAGGGATGTGTGGATTTAATCATCTTCATAGAAATACTGACTTACATACGTAAATAACTAGAGTCAGTCAGTAAGGAGCATATTTCCTCATAAGAAGATCAGTATTATCTTGATCTTTAAAGTATGTACTTTTTTGAGTATTGTTTTGTTTGTTTAAGCGCTTTGTGACCCTGGTCTCGAAAAGTGCTATATAAATAAATATTACTTATAAATATTACTTATTACTTACTTACTTACTTACTTTTCCTCTGAGAGTAACTTCCAAAAATGTCCATGAGACCTGGTCTTAAGCTCAGTGTCAGCCTGTGTTAAATCTCATCCTCCACTGCAGACAAGTTCAGACTCATATGTACTAAGAATTGCATTGATTTCCTACTAAAAAAGGTCATTCATTCGAACCCAAAAATATTCATGTGTAAGAATCTGTGCTTGACACAAATTCAAGCCCTTTTCCTTTATTCATTAAAATCAACAAAGAATTCAGATGGGAACCACTACAGGTTCATCCCTTTCCATGCCTCCATTTCAATATGTCGATCATATTTAAATGAAGCACAAGACTTAAATTTCTCCTTTCTGTGATGATGAAAGAACAAAAACAAATGAAAACATGAATTCAAACTAACAGTTTATATTTGTTCATTTAAAACATGTCTGATTTGAATCTCACTATTGTAAATGAGTTCAGATGTGCTCCAGTGTAAATGTTTATATTTTACACACACGGTTATTAACAAGAATACTGAATTTACAGAGGCGACCAGTGGATTATTTAAGATTTAAAACATCTTCAGATGAAGTTTAACGAGAATAAAACTGTTCATCATTAACTTCACATCATCATCGCTTTGTCTGATCGTCTCTGAGCGTCCTTAGAATTTGTGGCTCACATGTAACTGTTTAACGTGTTTGGGTTTCAGCGTATTCTTATTATATTCGTGAGATAAAGGACATTTACGAATAGTCATCATGTGATGTTGTATTAATACAAGTGTGTTTTAAGGATGTATCCTCGATCACATGATCACATGATCACATGAGGAAAACCAGCATTTGTTGCGCTTTCATTGGAACCTGACGAGATGTTTCTGTGACTCTCGTAGAGAAGAACCTGATTGGCTTCTCTGCATGTCAATCAAATTGTCAACCAATCGGCTCAATAACCATTTGATTGACATCTTTTTATAGCAAATTTACAAAACATGTAACCTTCAAATTCATTAGTACACTATAAACAGTGAAACGTGAACACATGGAGAGCTCTGGTGGAGATATCACAACAATAGCCCCCGACCCAGCCACAAAGGCGGAACATAACGCTGTTGGCCGATGCGATAGCCTTTAAAAGAAATAATAATAATAATTCACGGCCCATCATGTGAGTCAGTCAGTTGGTTGTCAGGAAGTGTGGCAGGAAGTGTTACTTGAGTGAACACCCTAGGGGGCCTCCCTACCAAAGCGACAGTTGAAAAAATTGTCTCAGGGTTCAATGACAAAATGTATGATAGTGTAAGTAAGTAAGTAAGCAAGTCGTAAGACATAAGACCAACACAGGAGTCCCAGAAAATCATGGAAAAGTCTGCACAAATAAGAATGTCTTAAGATGTTTCTTGAAGGAGTCAGTAGATCATCAAACTCAGAGGGAGAGGAAGATCGTTCCAAAGTTTAGGAGCAACAGTCTGGAAAGATTTCTCTCCTGTGGTCCGGAAGCGTGTTCAGGAACCATCAGTAGATTCTGATCCACAGACAAATGTTTGATGTTAAAACAAAAACATTTGATCTTTTGTTATGGCTCGATAACAATGAAATTAGGCTAAGGCCAGCAGTTTATGCTACGGGTTCGTTCGACCTTCTCTGCAGACGATGAGTCAACAAGATCTAAAATGTCATAATAAGGTCATTACAAAAAACACCAACTCTGTTTTGATGACTGTTCTTTTAGGTCTTAGTCTATCAAGAAATAATTTATTTGATGTTGTATTCCTCGATTTTAATGCAATGGCATGAAGTTTTTTACCCAAATATTCAATTATTCATCCATTTTTACCATGGAAATTTGACAATAACTTTTAAATAGTAGTAGAAGAAGAAGCTGTCGTGTCATTTCCTGTTAGTGCTTAGCGGCAGTGTTTGATTTGAGAAGTACTATCTGTCGAGAATTTGCGTACTAGTTAGTACGTACACTATCCTGATACATACTAACCACCAGTGCACTCAGAGAAGTATGTGATTTGAGACACAGCACTGGTTTTAAAGCGAGAAACGTAGTCTCCCAGTTTAGCCAGTATCGCATAAATGTGTGTCTGAGTAAGCCTCAAGTGGACACTTGATGAATTTCAGCTAGCTGAATGTTTTTTTTGTTTTTTGCTTATTTTCTTTTTCGTGCAGTTTTATTAGAAGATGTGACATGACACACAAAACACCTAGGAATGAACAAGGATAATAATACATACACATAAATAGGATTACACACAATATACAACTGTAAATAACAGATGTGGAGGAAAATAGAGGAATATTCTAAAACGTTTATCAAAGTAGACACTGCCACCTATTGGTGGGAGGTTTTAGGTTAGGTTAGGTAGAACTTTATTGATCCCTCAGGAGGTCTTCTTTCTGGAATTTGTTTTTTCACATCATGATTCATAAAAAACATTATTTAATGTAATATTCTCTCAATTGTTGAACCATACAAGAAGTCCAAGCTTATTTCTTAATGCAATAATGTTTTTATGCAAAGTTAAGCCAATTGAATGTGTGTAATGAGGAGCCGTTGCTAGAGGAAGAAAAGCCTTTGTTGAACACAGAGGAGCGACGGTTGGTCAGACACCCTTATCTTTTTTATCAATAACGTCTGTTTTTGTTGTAACAGTCTACATAACCCTGGTCCACGTGTTTGAACAAGTACAGTGTTTGAAAGGGGGACAGACGTATTGACTGAATTAGTACACAATATGTAATGTGTACAGAACATAAGTTTACAGCCTGACTAACTAAATCACATGCAATCAATTGGAATAAAAGTGTAGCAAACTGGTTTTACATTTTTCAGATTTTATGGTAAAAATAATGAAGTATAAAGACACAAAAGACATTTCATTTTGACCTTTTGTAAAAATATCAGTTTTTTTTCTTACTTTAAATGATTGTGCTTTAATCAATATTAATAAAGACTGTAGGGCAGCAACGATAAACGAATTGCATGACACAATTCAACACAATGTACTTAGATACAGTGGGCACTGAATTTTAGAGACATCATGTGATCGTTTTACTCTCTTTCGGTTGAATTGATAGAACTGAAAAGGTAAAACAAGTCCAAACATCAGCTTTAAAAGCTGGCGGAGTTGACTGTATCCTCTCATCCTCAGTCACTGTTGGATCATCCAGCGGGCCAGAAGTTTAATTGCAGCACAAAAATGAACAAAGGCTGTGATCATTTGCATGTTAATTGTCATTATAAAAATGTAATAATAATAATAATAATAATAATCTCTATTTATATAGCGCCTTTCTAATGCTTTTATTATAAACACACTTTGCTGGAATATAAACCATAAAGAACCATGATAAGAATAACATGAGATTTTTCTCACGCCCATTAAACCTTGTTCTGCTTTATAGTCATATACTAAAATTAGGTTTTTTTTTGTGTTAAAGTGATTGTGTGTGTGGGTGTGTTGATAACAAGTGTGGGTGATAAAGATAATGTTAACGGTTTATTCTGATTCATTTCATAAACTTTTTTAGTCATTACTATAATGGGTGTTGCTTGAGGGCCTTGATGAGTGGTTTGATTATTTGAATATGTAAAAACTTTAAAATAAACAAAAAAAAACAGTATCAAGAATTGTTTTGTTGTATATTTATTAAACTATAAATACTCTTCAAATTAAATACTCATAAAAAGTACATTAAAAAAAAAAAACATGTCTTTCACTTTATATTTAGGAAGCAACTATTAAATAATAATAAAAACAAATGCAAAATAAAAAGTGGATTATTGCACTTAAAATGTGGGGATTACCAGACGAGCCAGATTTGAATTGGGCTTGACTTTTACAGTTTTTGTGTAGTTATAGACGGAGCATTGTTCACTGGAATTTCCCTCCTATTTTTGTTAGTCACAGGAATCCAAAACCCTCCCAACATGCTTATGTGTCTATTACAGTGAGTGTATAAAGGGAGCACTGGTAGCGAAGCAATGTCTTAGTAATCGTGAACATCATATAAATCGTGAACTATAGTGTCTAACATTTGTTTGAGTGTAGAGAGTGGGTGTGAGTTCACTTGGTAACATCAGTCCAAACAACTTAATCTGTATCAGACATTCCAGGGTCACTCACTTATTTCCTATCTCAACACATGAAGGTCAAAGCAGGGAACGAGCAAACAGTTTAAAGTTACAGTTTGAACTTCACAAACCTGAGCAGGTTCCTGAAAACGTTACTGAACTAACCTGTTTTCATTGTCAACGTTAAAGATCACAGTTAAACCAATAATGACAGACAATATGAAGATCAATGATATATAATGTACTAATAGAATAGAATAGAAAAGCTTTATTCATCCCCAGAGGGGAAACACACTTTCACAACAGCGCAGTTGAAAAAAAAAATAAAGTGCAAGGAAAAAAGAAATAATAGAAGAGATAATACAAAATAAAATAAAAACGATCTTAAGAATATACAAATTATTTACAAAATTAGAAATTTGACACTATTAACAAAATAAAATAGAATAAAAATAAAATAAAATAGAAATAAAAAACGGAAAAAAATAAAATAAAAAACACACGAGAAGAAAAACACACTACGGATTAGCATCAGGATATTTAAAGTAGAGAGTTAAATATCCTGACACCAGTTGGGATGAAGGACCTTCTATAACGAATTTGAAGGTTACATGTTTTGTAAATTTACTATAAAATGTTTTTGATTATTTTAATTTGTTCATGCTTGTAATTGCTTCATGCTTGCGGTGTTTTTATACGCTTTTTTAAATAAAATAAATTGTTAAAAAAAACACACTTTAGGAGCTGTTTATTTCTCATTTAGCCGCTAGACGGTGCTGTTGTCCCACTAATGAACGTTACTTTGGTGTGCAGTTTTTGTTTGAATGATTATCTCTGCAACTCCTTCCACCTTTAATCTCCGGTAAATTCATCTACTCACACCTAGAAACTTCGTTCAACTTAAAAAAAAAAACTTTTGTCTACTTACTACGTCCAATACTACTACTTATACAACAAATCCTACTACTGCTTTTACTAATTATAATTCTACTACCTCTACTACTTCTTCTACATGGTACTACTACTTCTACGACTTATTCATCTTCTACTATTACTTCTACTTTTACTTCTAATTCTTCTGTTTCTTCTACTACCTCTTCTACTTCTACTACTAATTATTTTCACTACTACTACTTATTCTACTTCATCTACTCTCACTACTACTTCTACTACTAATTCTCCTACTTTGTATACTCCCACCACTACTTCTACTACTAATTCTCCTACTTTGTATCTCTTTTGACATTCCTGGCCTGCTGCAGTGGTCAGTACCTGTCTAGAATGGTCTTAAAATGAGGAGCTGCTGACAAAGAACGGATTAAGTAACAGAGCAATTTTTAACGAATAGGGGCAAGTTTTTTTATTCTTAACTTTAACACATTTCCAAAGTGTATGTATTTATTCGACTTTTTCCTCAGCTCAGCTTTTATTATTAAACATGTATTCCTTCTGCCAAGGAGGTAACGTAAGTAAGTAAGTAATATTTGTAGAGCACTTTTAAAGTGATCAGTGTTTTCATGTTTGTTAGCAAAATAAACCGAAGACGTATAATGAATAGATTTCAATGAAAATGTCAGGACATCAGGGTCGAATCTGTAAAAATATCTAAGTTTATGTTTTGTCTATAGATGGCAGTACAAGATAAAAAAAAGTTGAGTGTGTGTGAATTGTGGGTCACTTTTTGTTTGCAAGAATATAACAACGAATTTGCCTAAACTCAGCTGTCTCTGAATCATTCTTTACACCATAAACATATATTACACCCCTTAAAGGTTATGAAATAAATACATTTTGTGATCTCGCGATATTTTCGTAAGGGTTCCGTAGATTCTTGACCGCTGCCGCCACCTAGTGTCTCATCCAGCTCATTGCTATAAAAAAATATAGTGGATTCCAAAATACAACGAATAAAACCAGACACACTAAACTAAACTACATTTATTTAAAATGTTAATATATTCCCATACAAGCACGTGCGCGCACACAAAAACACTCACGCGCACGCGGACAGTTAACCCCGTCGAAGAGAAGTGATCGCTCACGCGCTTGGCTCCCATTTCCTCTTTCAAGCTGAAGCTCTCAGACCAAAGAGGCAGTTTCATCATTTGGTAATTAATATTCCGGAGTGGAAACAGTGGAGCATCAGGAAACAATTCTTCAATAATGTATGGATGTAAATGTGCACCAGGTCCACACACACAGAAACACACACACATCACGTTGATCTTCTCTTCTTCAAGATCAGGTTTCAGACTGTGAACCTTGACATTGAATGGAAGCACTGCTGGATGAAATATATATATATATTATATATATATATTATATATATATTATTTGCTTGTTTTTTTTCAAATGTGATTTTAATATATATTTTTCCAATTTCCAATAGCTGGTTTGTTTGAAATAAAAAACAAAAACAACAACCTCGTTGTATAACGATGAGCTACTGACATCTAGTGGTCAATTGCCCAACATTTAATAAAGATTAATCATGAGTTTGTGGCTCAACGTGCAGAAGATGAAACATATATGTTATTATGCTAAATACGCTTAATTAAATATGTAGAAAATACGTTTTAAAGTACCAACATATTCAAAATTAAAAAATAACATTATTCACATTTTATTCCAGTTGTATTATCTCACAACTTGTGAAACAAAAAAAAGAAAAATCGACTAGAGCTGAATTAAAATAGTTAAATAGGTTGGTGTAAGAGATAGTAAATGACATATTTTTACCCGATTTCTCAATTCAGGTTCTTTCATTCAATTTAATAGAATATAAGAGTAACTTATTATTAAGTGCTTATATTAAATATGTTACCCTTTTCATTATTTATATCAGATAAGAAATATTATGATTTCATGTTTTTCAATTATTATTAATTCGATATTTTTTCAAGTTGTAAATGTTTACTTTAAGATTTTGAAAATAACTGGGGATAAGAAATTATAACGGTTACAAAAGAGTCAATTATAAATCTGATCACGTAGAACCAGCACTTTGACCAGGTTTAAAAAAAAGATTTAATTGAAAACATTTAATTTGTAGAACATTGCAAACTGATAGGCGGATAAACTGGTAAATAACTGATAAACTCAGACTGACTTTAAGTGAGATGAAGTCTTAACGTTTCAGTAAGGGATTCACCGATGACGTTTGTCAAGGAAATGGGAAAATGCAGTTTACTGGTCATGTCGTTTACGGATCGATGTCCAGATTTCAAGCAAACAATTGTCAAGAGTGAAAATATGCTGATGCTGAAAAAATTGTGAGCCTCATATTTCCACATTTCTAAAGATGGAGAAGAAAAACCCGACCAAATTATATAAGAATAATGTTTTTTGCAGAGTGAGAAGCGTGACGATATTTGTCTTTATTATCTCCAGAAGAGTTAGATTGTTATGACCTCATGAAAACGCCACAATGTCAATACATTTTTTGTTTTTTAAACATTCTGTCTTTCAGTGCCTAATTATTATTCCGTTTCATTTGTTTTTTTTTCATTGTTTATATCCTGCAGCGAAGGGTTACCATAATCAAGTACTTATTGTAATTCTATGAACTATTAACTCACTTGTTTACTTTACCATAATAGAGAATCTCTCAAAGTCTTAAGATTAAAAAAATTGCGTATTGTCTCAAAATCAAACATAAATGTGTGTTTATTGGTATAAAATCCTGAACAGTTTACCAAACAGACACTGTACACAAAACCTTAGCAGTGCCATTCTTCGTATCTGTGATGTTATGAGTATAGTAACATGAGAACTACATTACCCAGCATGCCACAGCAGTTAGGAGCATACGTGGAAGCCCCGCCTGTACGTCAGTTCTAGGTAGTCATGCAGGTAGCACAAGAATGTTTACATGTTAATAAAGGATCAAGTTAATATTAACAGACCAGATATCACGCCTTGTCTGCTTATTGAAGCTAGAGCAAGACAATACAGTATCTATATGAATAAATAAATAAAACCATGCCAATATAATGCTTAAAAGAGACACCTTCAACAGTAGTTATCATCTAATGTATTTATTTTTGCATTGCTTTGAAGATTCATTTAAATGTTAACAACACGTATATATTAATCACATTATAGAAAGACAGTGGCACTGTTCATAAAACTTTATTTACATAAAACATCCACACAAAAAAGGAACAAACAAACCAACTTACCCAAACTATGAAATAAAAAACGAATATCTCTGTCATCATGGTTTTCTGTCCTGCAATGAATTGGTTAGACATGGGTTCTTCACACAGTAATTCAATGTTGTAGGACTTTCATGGAAGTCCCCAAAGTTCTCCATCAGAACCAAGGTCCACCATTTCCTTATCGTTGGAAGGTCAGACTGGAAGACAAATATGTATTTGAAGAACTCAAAGTTTGTTTAAAAAATAACAGAGGTTAATATTTTCATTTGCACATACTGCTGTGAAGTTGTACGGTGCCGCAAGGCGTACTAAAAAAACCCCCAATAAAAAAGATAAATTTGAAACAAGTTTAATGATAAATGTGTTAAGTGGAACCTGAATTTGAAATAGTTACAACCATATCTCACCATCAGCATGTACGCTCCACAGTCAAGCCCACCAATTTGTTGTGGAATGTGCTAGATAAATATAGTAAAAGTTATATATATTTAAAAAAAAAGAAAGGTAAATGATAATGTGAGCTTTACCACACTTTTTCTTTTTCCAAACCTTGTTTTGCACCAGCTGCCAGGATATACTTTGGATGTGATCTTACTGCAAAGATAACAGATGAGTTTGTTAGCATGGTATGAAAACGGCCCATTTGATTTTTAGTGCTGAACACACACCAAAGAGTATTAATAAAAAATTAAAAAAAATTAAAAAAAAAAAGTCATTTAACTACGTGAAAACACTATGAAATGACAGTAAACATTTAAAAAAGCGAAAAACATTCTCATATATGTAACCGGAAATGACGCGGCAGCTTCTTCTTCGACTACTATTTAACGATGGTTTCAACCACCTGTTTGAACGCTATCACCGACAGTTTGGAAGAAGAAATAAAGAAAAAATAAGAGATACGAAATATTGGTGAGATATTTACGCCGGTATCAGCATCGAAGACGTGTCATCCTTCTACTGCTGCTGAAAATGCACCTGTAAGTGTTTGCATATATAATATATATATATTTATACATATATATTTTGTTTACAACTTCACTAAGATGGCAGTCGTTTAGGGTAGATGAGTGCCGTGTCTCAAATCACATACTTGCGTAATCAAAGTTAGTATTTTTAGTGCGTAAGTGTCTCAATTCTTTCTTTTTTTTTTTACAAATTTTATTTTCATTTCAGACAAAAAAGACAGTACAGAGTAACAAACAAACAAAAACATATATATATATATATATATATATATATATATATATATATATATATAGTAAATTATATTATATATGTAAAAGACAGAAAAAATTAAACCAACAGGACAATAAGAAACATCAAAACAAGAAAAACCAAGTGCCAGACCACAAAAGAAAAAAAAATAAGTTAACATTTTCAATGCTGCAGAAAAAAAAAGAAGTATTTACAAGGAGGTCAGAGAGTTCACAAAACTCCCTCTAGAGGAACAGCAACAATAGGTGGCATATGCTTCATTGTCATTTCCTGATAGCGTCCAGAAACGGTCCCCAGATCTTGACAAATTTCAAGTGTAAATTAGACATTGTGTATCTAATTTGTTCCAGATACAGGAGAGAAACCATATCATTGAGCCATTTTTTGAAGGAAGGTGGAGATGGTGACTTCCATTCACTCAGGATCACTCTCTTTGCAACAACCAGAGAGAAAGCTAGAGCTTGTTGCTGAGTGCTGGATAGATTAGAGGTTGATTCAGAACATCCCAAAACAACCGAAGCACCGGTCTGGATCACATTCTCCTTGTATGCTTTAGAGAAAAAATTGAAAAACTTCAACCAATAAGTTCTTAACCTGCAGCAAGACCAGAACATATGTCCGAGTGAACCCTCTGACGTTGAACAGCGATCACATGAGGATGGAATGGCAGGGAAGATTCTGTTTAGCCTTGTTTTGGAATAGTGGAGTCTATGAGCGACCTTAAATTGAATTAATTGAAGCCTTGCATTTAACAGAGTTTAATCCGGCTCAATCCCCTCGTCCACACATCGTCTGATATTTTTTCGCCCAAATCTTTTCCCCACGACTCTTTAATATGCGACGAAGGGACCGCCTTGTAAAATAGAGACACAAGTATTGAAATTAAATGGTTTGAGGTGGAGGATTTCCTCATTGTATGATGAAAAGTATGTTCTTTTGGCAAACCCTCGAAAGACTGAAATGATTTGCTGACAAAGTTCCGGATTTGAAGATATCTGAACCAGTGAGAGTTCGGCAAATTGAACTTTGACTGCAATTGAGCAAAAGAAGCAAATCTACCGCCAAAATACAAATCTTTGAAGGAACATAAACCTCGCTCAGACCACTCACTGAACACTGGATCCATCCGTCCTGGTTTAAAAGAAGTTTTATGGCAAATAGGTGTATAAAGAGAGTGTTCTGACAAGTTTAGGACATTTTTAATTTGTTTAAATATTTTAAAGGAATTGAATAAGATGAAATCATTTTTTAGAACTCTGAGCTGAGGAATAGTATTTGAGAGTAAGATAGAAAAGGGAGAAGTATTGAAATGAAAAAGTGCGATGTTAGTTTCCATAAGAGGCCATGAGGGGGCAGATGCGTCATTTGGATTTAACCCAGATGAAAATTGATTCCAAAAGATCCAGTTTCTAGCGTTGCATGCCCAGTAATAGTGTCTGAACACTGGAAGAGCAAGACCCCCATCTGCCTTGGATTTCTGGAGATGTGCCTTACTTATGCGAGGAGGTTTGTAATTCCAAATAAAAGGTACTATGATTGAGTCAATTGTCTTAAAAAATGAGGAAGTGAGAAAAATAGGCACATTTTGAAAGAGATAGCTAAATTTGGGAAGTATAGTCATCTTAATATTGTTAACCCGACCAACAAGCGACAGTGGCAGGAGCTTCCATTTGTTTATTTTATTTTTTAATGCATTAATCAAATTTAAAAAATTGAATTTGAACAAAAACTTGGGTTGTCTTGTGACATTGACACCGAGATAAGTAAAATAATCTGAATTTATTTTAAAGGGCAATTTAGTCAAATAATCTGGATCCAAGTCCTTCGAGAGGGGCATCAAAGTGCTTTTGTCATGATTAATGGTAAATCCAGAAAGCTGGCCAAACTCTTTAATGAGATCAAGAAGGGATGGTAGAGACTCTGTTAATTTTGAAATTGTCAACACCACATCGTCAGCATAAAGGCCAATTTTAGATGTTACCTTCCCACATTCTATTCCACATATTTGGGGACAGGATCTGATCGCCACAGCCAGGGGCTCCAGTGCCAAAGCAAAGAGCATCAGAGAAATACAAGACCCTTGTCTGGTCCCTCGATTAAGATCGAAAGGAGTGGATTTTTCGTAGTTGGTCAAGATACAGGATTTAGGATGAGCATAGAGAAGTTTTAAAATAGTTATACATTTTTCGCCAAATCCAAACTTCCTTAGCTGCCTAAGTGTCTCAATTCTTAGTATGCGAAATGTAGTGCGCCATGCACACTAAATTGGTGTACTAAAACGCCCACAAAACTGAGTATGGATCGATGGACACTATCTACCTTAAATGGCTCCATCTTAGTAAAGTTGACGTTGTAAACAGAAGTTACGTCATATATGCATATACTTACTGGTGCATTTAAAAACAATAAACGACCCGTTACACACTCTGGATTGTTCATCTTTCTCCCGACGCAAAGTATAAGACCCGAGACGGAAGTTACGTCGTGTTGGAGCGACGGAAGTGTCTCCGTGTTTTAATCGTTTTATGAACCATTGGTGGTCAGACAGTTTATTATCGTTTGTTGAGTGTTGTGACCTGGAGGCCACATGCTCATGAATATACTGAAAGGCCGTAATTATTAAATGTTGTCGTCATTTTATCATTGTTTCTGTCATTAATTGTTTGTGTTGCAGTGTTAATAAACAGACTTAACTGTAGAATTGCAGTATTATGCAACTGGAATTATCAGCCTAAACACGTTTCCCCATTGTCCTACAACCCTGTTTACAATTGAGAACAAAAAGCAATATAGGAGGGTATATTCCAACAGTATTATGTTAAGAGAACAAATCTCAATAATATGAAAATTAGAAAATGTTTATTGCCAGTAGTGTTAAAAAAACAAGATTTTTTTTTGTAGTTATTATACATTATACAAATTTAACAAATAAAAATGAAATGACTCGTTCAATAAAGTGGGCATATGTACATTTAATAATTGATTTAATTGATTAAAAAAAAAAAAAATCGAAATGAAACCTAAATAATTACTGCGGTGTTTATGATCTGAACTACAGACAAGTTATTGAAAGGGGAATATTCTAACATTTTTGTTATTTGAAAAGCGAATTATTTCAGAACTCGAATGTTTCTATTGCATTGTACAGTTGTGTGTTATTATTAGTAAAACAGCTTCAGCCAATCAGCGGCTTCGTCACATTTATTGATCATCATCTTTTTGTCAACATAAATGTTTTATGTGTAGTAAAAAGTATCATGCAAATGTAACCAACATGGAAAATGTAGGGTTGATAGCAGTGTACCATCAGTCCAGTAAATAAAATAATTATGGACAGAAGAACATTCATCCACCTCACACACAGTAGAGAAAATAACTATTGATTGTCTCCTATTCTAAACTATTATAAAAATATAAACAAAATATACTTCCACAAAATATTCAAAAAACAAAAATAGCCTCCTTGGCTGGAACATGTACCGTCTTCAGAAGAAAAATAATATTGTCCATTTGTGGTGCTGGCCAGCAAAATAAAAGTGAACAGAGTGAGTATCAATCTTCAAATACTCAAGTTTGTCCTGGAAGTAGTTGTGGAACAGATGTTTACTCGTCCTCCTTCGGTGACAATCAGGAACCAGCAAAGAATAGGTGAAGTTCTAGGAGTGACAAGCGAGTGTTTTCATTTAAATGCAGGAGCGATGACACACACAAGTGTCTCAGTCTCTGAGCCGCTGAAGCATCTGAACACCACGCGATAACAAAGTATAAAGTTCAAGAAATCTTGCGCGTCTATTGCTAAGCTTACGGTAAAGACGCTGAACGCAAGCCACCTGATACATGAGACCACTTGAAAATTGCAATAAATTAACAGTAATAATGTTTTATGTTGTATTTATTCAACCTGATGCAATCCTGTTCTATTTTCTTTGGACTAAATGATGATATCATTTATTTATATTTATTATGTTTCCATTAATTTATTTTAACCAACAATACGAATCAACTAATTTAAATTGTGTTAATAGCGCTATAGCGGAAATGTATGGGGTAAATTCAAAAGTTATATCATTATAATCTGTCAATAACTACACATTTATTTTAAATATCATATAATGATAATCATATAATAAACTCTTTATGAAAAATTCCACTGGATTATGATTCATGAAGACCTTGACGGATAATAGTCAAGGTATTTGGAGAGATTTTACTGTTGAAATTTGAAATTAAGGATGAATAAAAATTAAATAAATAAAAAAAATCCTTAAAAGCTTAGTGAAAAATTATATTAAACATAATTATGATTCATGAGTACCTTGACCACTATCCTGGTAAATTTGGAGAGATTTTACTGTAGAAATTTGAAATAAATGATCCTTAAATACATTTATTGTATTGTATTGTCTAGTCATTAATGACCAGGATAGTAAGTAAGTAAGTAAGTAATTTTTATTTGTATAGCGCTTTTCCAGACCAGGGTCACAAAGCGCTTAAACAATCAAAACAATACTCAATAAAGTATATACTTTAAAGGGCAAGATATGTTTCAAAACTTAGTCAAGGTCATCATGAATCATGTTTTTTTTAAATATAATTTTTAAAATGACGTTATTTATATATAATGACTTTATTTAATGATCATTTATTTCAAATTTCTACAGTAAAATTACTCCAAATGTACCAGGATAGTAGTGAAGGTCATCATGAAGCATAATCCAGTGGGATTTTTCACTAAACTTTTAAGAATATAATTCTATGATAGTTAAAATAAATGTGTTTTTTTTACATATTATATAATGATATGACTTTCAAATCTACGTCAAAAAACAGAGTTTTCCGCTATATCCGTATTAACACAATTGTTGTTGGTTAAAATAAATAAATACATAACATTATAAATATAAATCAATTATATAATCATTTACTCCAAAGACAGTAGAACAGGATTGCATCAGGTTGAATAAAAACAACATAAAACATTATTGCTGTTACTTTATTGCAATGTTCAAGTGGTCTCATGTATCAGGTGGCTTTCTGCGTCATTACCGTAATCTTAGGAATAAACGCGCAATTAATTATAGTGTGGGCTATAGTGACGGTCACGTGATGCAAAAATGATCTTCGTCATCCCGACTCAATGCGTCTTGCTTAGCTTCAGAAAAAAAGGCGGAAATGGTGAACATCTTTGAAGAACAACAGATGTAAGTTGAGAGTGGGCTCACATTACACGGAGTCACAGCGCAGATTGGTGGATTAAAAGGATGTTTTTTTCTACAAACCGACCCAAAAGGACGACAAATTGTAAGTTTTCTGATCTATATGATTACAAAGCAGGGCCGGGTCTAGACAGGCATGTATGAGGGGGCAGCCACAAATCTTGAGGGGGCATTGTGCCAGGCCCCCTCTTGCCCCTGCCTAGACCCGGCCCTGTTACAAAGTCCTGTTTAAGCTTATTTTAAATGATTTTAAAATCATGTTTGAAATTATTAACGTGAATATAAATCAGTAAACATATCCATATCTTCCCCTAAACTACAGGAAAGAAGAGTTTGTAACGTTCTTTGTTTGTTAACCCTAGAATCTTTCCTAAAATAAAGGAACAGATTCAAACCACCAGGTATTCTGCTGCTAAAATGAAAGAGAGAGGTAAAAAAACAACCCATCCAAACATCACTTTAACGTTTGCAACAGCTTTATTTTCATTTTCCTTTTAATAAAGAGGGTTGATTCAGCTCTCGCTAGAAAGGTTGAAGTGGCAGAGATAAGAAGGGTTTTGTTCAAAGGTATTGGGGCAGCGCAGTAACAGAACAGAGAAGGCAGTGCTATTAAGAGAAAAACCAACACAGCGCTGTTGATCGTCTAACTCTAACTGCATCATATCAAGATAAACTGGCTCTGTGGTGTACTATACACAAGGGAAATGGACATTTACAGAGCCTGCACTCTTGTCTGGCGAGGTCTAGGTCAACAGAAATAAAACTTTTCGATAGTGGCAGGTGCATGGATGCAGAGCCATGGTGACAGCCTGTAGAGGGCAGAGCATGCATGAAGTTGAATTTAGTCTTTGAAATTTACATTACCCACAATTGCTTATTTTCTGATTGACTCAGATGTTTGTGTGGAATGTACCTAAACACAAAAACCCCGGTTGAAAAGTCTCTGCGGCAAACCCCAGAAAACCTTTACCAAACCTACTCCCAACAGGGTTTTTGCTCAACCAGTTAAAACCCTTAAAAAAACGGTTGATTTGCGTTCATACTAGGCTTATTTCAACCAGTTAAGCACCTCTAGTCTATTCAATCATTCAAAACATCGCTACTGGGACGGTGAAGTACAGATAGAGTTGCTCTTTATTTTATTACCAGGGTAATAAAATAACATTATTTAGTGGCTGACATTTGTACTATCAGTCTCTGAACACCAAACCCTGCAATGCTATGTGTGGTTTATATTTGCTGCAAACCAACTGCTTTTGGTATGAGTCCGGGCATGCAGGGTTGGACAAACAGCTGAGGACTGGTTGCATGAAGTAAAAACAATTGACAGTTGCAGTTCTTCCCTGATACGAATGTCTCAATGTTTCTCATAATTAAGCCGCAAACACTTCTCTGTGCTCTGTCTTTGAATCTAGATGGACCTTCTGGTTATGATCCTTCCGCTGATGTTCCAGTCTTGTGCCTCTGGTATGTTCTGAGTGTTGTTAAAATGTTGGTACAAATGTGTTTCATTCTTGTTTGTTCTCCCACACAGTGCTCTTCACCGTTGAGTTAGAGAAAGGAAGATATTACTCTAAGTTCAGGGATGTGGTTCAAATGGGTTGCAAGTTCCAACCCATCCCTAAAGATCCTTTGAAAACCATACAGCTGTCGTGGCATCAGATCACTCCTGGCATGGAGAGGGAAGTATACAGGATGGAAAATGGAAAAGAGCGTTTTCAGCCAGTAAACTCCCACTTTGGAGGGCGAGTCAAGCTTCTTCTACCCCAGCTGAACGAAGGATGGACTAAGTTGGAGGTCTTTAAAAACTTAACATTATATCTCACAGAAAGTCAAATTTGCAACATTGCTGTTTATTATCACACAATCATGACTAACCTTTAGTTTTCTTTGTTTTATCTTTAGCTGTCAGACCTTCGAATAAATGACTCGGGTGTTTACCAATGCTTGGTTCAATACGACATATTCACAGACTACAAGGAGATGAATTTATTTGTCGAAGGTGAAAATAACTGCATGTTGCTGTAGTTTGTTTACTCTTTCTGTTCCCTTTAAACATGGGATCTTGGTTTTTAAACTTTTATCCAGATGACTTACAGTAGAATTTCTATCTTTTTTCTCCAGCTCCGTTTACAAACGTAACCAAACGGATCCATTTGTCAAGAGACAAACAGCAGGTCAACCTAACCTGTGAGTCAGAGGGTTATCCTGCAACCTCCGTCACATGGACTGATGTTCAACACCGACCAATCAAAGCCAGCACCTTTACTGAAAAAACACCAGAACAACTCATTAGACTCGTCAGTCACATTGTCGTCAACTCATCCCAAGCCAATAACTACACGTGTCGGTTCAAAAAAGGAGTCTCCTCTGCCACGTTTACCATTCCAGGTAAAAATTGTATTTTCTTGCTGACCTAAGGTTGTCGGAGCATGCCTTTTATAAACTGTCTATTTCAAAACCTAATGAAACGATTGAAATGAGCAACAAGAATGAACATAATAAAAATCAAAAACAAGGATCACAAGAAGAAGGGAAGACGTGGGGAAGGGAAAGATCGTTTTAACCACCAGACAATGAGTGACATTCGCTTGGTTTTTTTGGTTGTCTTTCTATAGTTTTTGCTAGTTCTGAACAGGCGAGCATCAGCGGTTAGAAGCCTTACAAGTCAATGTTTTTTTTCCTAAATATCATTGAAACACATACAAAACTGTTTGAAGTATTTCGCTAACAGACAGCAGCAAACAAAACCCAACAACAACCAAAAACTGCATACGACAGACTTGCAAAGAGAAGTGAAGGTAAGGTTTTTTTGGCAATAAATAAAATAAGCCGTTTGTCTGCCTTATTTGTTGGTTGGTTTTAATACCTTTAAATGTGTTGGTTGATTAGCAAGATTACTGGATCATTTCATTACTCACATTAGTTCTGACTTTAAATAACAAGTCCAATACAAATTGGGCAGTTGGAGCTAGATTGACTGAATGGTTTGCCCTGGCTTCCATTTTGGACTTCATCAACGTCTCGCTAGCATTTTTAAGGTGACTCTTAAAAACAAGTAACTGACTCAGATTCCACACAGACATATTCTGCCCGAAACTGGAGATCACCCACCAACGTTTCCTAACACAAATCATTTCTGTGGCTGGCTAAACTGTGGTGTTCGATGAGTGCAAGGCAAGAATCCATTACTTAATGAAGACTAAGGACACTTACTTCAGGCGATTGAGGACAGAGTTGGAGGACTTACAAGACAAGAAGGTGAGTAGAGCTCTTTACATCTGAGTTACATATGCCTGTGTAGTAAAATGTGTATCTTTACAGATCTTCGGAGGAGACTAGATAGGAACACATGAGTCACTTCACATGGAAGTGGGTGAAGAACACGTCAGACCCAGATCTGACTTCGTGACCCTGTCACGTTGAACCTCCAACACATTCTCATCTCATTAACTCTGAAGTGGATTTACCTGAAGTTTCAACAGTATGATCCAACAACAAATGGTCAACTGGAGTTAACATTTTACCTTCCCTGGCATTAGCTGGAAAGAAGTGCCTTTGTTGGAGAACAAACATACACCTGCCAACAACGATGCTTCAAGAACGAGGTTAGAGGGAGAATGGTCTAATGGTGTCAGGTGATGGAAGCAGAGAAGAGCTTTGAAGATAATACCATACATGCCCATTGTCAGCGCAGATAAATGAAGGGGGGATTTCAGAGGAGAATCGAAACCGCTGTTAATGTAATTCCAGTCCAGCTACTCACGCACATAACACGACTATAACAGAAAGCTTTCTGTTGGTCATTTTAACCACAATGAGCTTCCTCTTCTGTCTATCAGTGACGCATTCTTTGTTTGTCTCGGCTGTTGCACTATATCTGTTTTGCAGAAGCATGTTTCCTTCACTTGAGAATGATTAATAGATTAGTGTTGAAAACCTAACCTTACCTAACCTTTTCCAAACATTGACACAAGTCTTATTGCTGTCAGACATTGGGCGCCTGAATATTGATGGGTTTTTTTTTAGCTGCTCACATTAGTTACATGTTGATTTAATGACTTTACAGAAACCAACCCAGAGGCTCGAATTGATTGTTTGTTTGTTGGGATTTTCAAGGTTTTCTAAATGGTTGTTCTACGTAAGTGTTCCTGCTTGTGTAAATGTTTGTGAAGATTAGACTTAACTTTCTTTTTCATTTTTCAGCTTCTTTCCAGTCCACATTGAAATGTTGTTTTCACTGGTTGAAAGATTAGGGTCTACACAAAAGCTAAATAAAGTATGACATCACAAGCTCCCTTGAGACACAGTGCTGAGCTGATCTCCATTGGGTAAAATTCAAAGTAATGGATCGACCAACCAAACTATCACCGATGGCAGACCACGTGACCGATCTGTAAAAGCTCGGCCATGTAGCTTGTATGAGAAATATGACGGTTAAGTTGCTATAACCCTTATTGGAGCTACAATGAACTCTTTTAATAGTCGACTAATCACCAACCATAAACCCTTGTGTTATCTTAGGGTCAAGGTGACCCGAAGACCTGAAAACAAATGTGTTTGTGATATCCCAAAAAAAAGAGCTAAAAAAACTTGAATGTAATGTTTGTAATGTTTGTAATGTAAAACTTGTTCTGAAGGACGTGACTGAAAAGAACAGAACCTTGTTGAATCAGTTATACATTTTGAATCTACATGTGTGTTGACAATAATTCAATTCAATTCAATTTTATTTAAAGTGTCTTATCATAACAAAGTTATCTCAAGACACTATACAGTTGAAGTTGAATAATGTCGCCTGATACAAAAAAAATGAAGCCTTAGTTTTGTCTTTCAGAGGATCTCCAAACAGACCAGGAGAAGGACAACATACGTGTCAGAACCAGATTTGTGGGTTCCGCTGCCACACTTACAGTGCTCATTGTCGCTTCGCTGGTGTTACTTGTTGCAGTCTATCATCGTCGTAAAGGTGAGAAACTACCAAACCAAGTTTGTGATTGAGAGAGAGAGGGAAAAAAACACCATGATGAGAACACAAGGGTGCTGGGCACAAGACTCCTTGTAGGCCATGAGTTATAGAGTCAGTGAACTTTCTCCTAGTACATTCCTCAGTCCATGGTTGGTTGGCGTGTCCGGGGGAGTATAGATTGGTATTACAGCAATTTGTTTGGGACAGGATGGGACTTTTTTTTTACATGGGTTCCCACAGAAAGAACTGAGAGACACATGACACACCTCTTTCCACGGCTCCCCTTACCCAATTATTTGGGTGGCAATTTGTTTTTGAGAGACCAGCTGGCCAGATAGATGCCTGATGAGAATGACTATTCAAATATTTACTCCCAGATAATATATTACAGATATCAAACCATGTTTTTTATTTGATGAATTCTCACACTTTAAATCCACGCCTGAAGCAAAGAAGAAACTCAAGCTGCACACAGGATTTTCATTCCGAGCAGAGAGGAAGTAACTTCCCTGAAATTGGATCCATAATAATTCTTCAGCAGCAATTACAAATGCTAGTATGTATTTTAAACATCAATACGTTTGGTCTGGTTTCATTTGAAATGGGAGTAACTTTGAGAAACGCCTTCTTCATTTTTCAAATTTAAATTAACATTTCTCTCAGGTGTGTCCCTTTATATGGTCAAAAAACCCCGTAAAAACCTGTGATGGTAAACATTGTCGAGAAGTGCAGCTGCTACCATCTGCTCCTATTTGTCATTGTTTAAATATTTACACCCCCGGCTTTATTCCTGAATACATCTGCCACAGTGTCATGGCAACAAATGATAAAATTGCAGAAGAATCCTGTTGCACACACACACACGTACACACAAACAAATCAACACGTCTACATTTAACCCACTTTATCTGTGTGGATCTTTTTGTTACATTAATATATTTGTATAAAATGTATTACCTCGTCAAAGGAGGTTTTTCCCCCAATCTTCTACTGAGTGTTGTGTCGGGAAGTGCTTCCACCTGAGCTAATGGCTTCAAATTATGTATTTGGTATTTAAAGAGCTACTAATGTGAAAACCCGACTCTCCTGACTCACTCACATGTTGTCTTTCTCTCCAAGATGCAGTAAGTTCCTCATCATGACCATTTTGAACTTATTACTTTATAAAGTTCTCCCCTGTCTGAAATCTCGGCGAACGAGAGGTTACGAGAGCAATATGACGTAATAATGGTCTTCGCTCCTGCTCCAGCTAGCTTTGTTTGTACAACGAGTCCCTTCCTGGATTAATGACATGCAGTGACAAACCTTGAAATTTGACCAATCACAGCAGACTGGTTGTGGTTATGGTAAACAAGATTTAATCAGAAAAAATACTAACCGTTTTTAGGGGGCGGGGCTTAAGCACATTTTTTCTAAAGTAGATTTTTCAGGATATAAAAGTGAGGAGAGTGATTCCTGATTATACCTCCTCAATATCATAAATTAAGTGGAAGTGGGAAGACAACCTTAGCCCGCATGCTAATGCATTCTTGGGTGAGTGATTCCGTGGACGACCTTCAAGATATCGACCTCAGCCCCGTCCATCTTCTCCTCTACGTTGACGCCTCTGAGACAGAAGAAGACTTGCTTGACACCATTAAGAGTCAGCTTCCTGTCGAAGAAACGTTTAAACGAGACGAGCTCAGGAGAGTGATGACCAGTAACACTTGTCTCTTGGTGTTGGACGGGTATGAGGAGGAGAGTTCAACGCTCGATGATTCACTGATGATGTTTGTCAAGGAAATGGGAAAATGCAGTTTACTGGTCATGTCGTTAACGGATGGATGTCCAGATTTCAAGCAAACAATTGTCAAGAGTGAAAATATGCTGACGCTGGAAAAATTGTGAGCCTCATGTTTCCACATTTCTATAGATGGAGAAAAAAAACAGAAATATTACTTAAATCCTAAAATACAATATGTAATGAACTGAGAGTTCATTCAGAAATGCAACTAAAACATCCTGAAGCCTTAGTTAAAACCATAGAGATAAATATTTTAATTAATAATTAAAGCAATGTCAATAGACATACTTTTACCTTACTGACTTAGAAGTTATTTCAAACAATTATTTCTAAAAATGTCCCACGATCAATAGTGCAATAGTCCAGTGTCTATGCTGCCTCAGCTTGACTCTGTAGATCAAACCCCTTTTGCCGAAGAGCTTCATGACCTCTATGACGCTCCAACACTTCTCACCTCCTGCGGACTTGCTGTCTATAAAGAGACATCTGAGGTCCCAGGAGAAGATCCTTTATTGTCGACCTTAGGAAGTATGCCTCGGCAGAATTTGGGTGAATATCACTTTGCTCATCGACTCTAAGGTGAATCTGTGTTAAGTTGGTCATGCCAGTGATGAAGGAGCCGCTATCCCAACAAAGAGTGCTCCTGTGTCTACTACTACTTCTACTACTAATTATACTACTTTGTACACTCCCACCACTACTTCTACTACTAATTCTACTACTTTGTATACTCCCACTACTACTTCTACTACTACTTTTACTAATAACTACTACTTCTATAGCCAATCCGACTACTTCTTCTACTCCCATTATTACTTCTACTACTACTTCTACTTCTACTACTAATTCTAGTACTTCTTCTACTTCCATTACTAATACTTCTTCTACTTTTTTCTTCTGTTTTTCTTCCGTTTTTCTACTTTTCGACATTATCACCTTTCTCCCTTTTCTCCTTTATGCCATTATTTCAACCGTTTCCACACATTTTTACTTTGAATACTAATACTTTCAAGCACTTCAGTTTACACATTCAGCAGATTCATAATTCACACTGCATTTTCATGATTTAAACTAAGAGGTTTGATAATTCTACATCCATTCGCAACTCTAATCGTTATTCAAATATTCTCAAGAATTACTATCATCACTGTATCTCTTTTGACATTCCTGGCCTGCTGCAGTGGTCAGTACCTGTCTAGAATGGTCTTAAAATGAGGAGCTGCTGACAAAGAACGGATTAAGTAAAAGAGCAATTTTTAACGAATAGGGGCAATTTTTTTTATTCTTAACTTTAACACATTTCCAAAGTGTATGTATTTATTTGACCTTTTCCTCAGCTCAGCTTTTATTATTAAACATGTATTCCTTCTGCCAAGGAGGTAACGTAAGTAAGTAATATATTTAATATAAAATTTTATTTAGAGCACTTTTAAAGTGATCAGTGTTTTCATGTTTGTTAGCAAAATAAACCGAAGACGTATAATGAATAGATTTCAATGAAAATGTCAGGACATCAGGGTCGAATCTGTAAAAATATCTAAGTTTATGTTTTGTCTATAGATGGCAGTACAAGATAAAAAGAGTTGAGTGTGTGTGAATTGTGGGTCACTTTTTGTTTGCAAGAATATAACAACGAATTTGCCTAGACTCAGCTGTCTCTGAATCTTTCTTTACACCATAAACATATATTACACCCCTTAAAGGTTATGAAATAAATACATTTTGTGATCTCGCGATATTTTCGTAAGGGTTCCGTAGATTCTTGACCGCTGCCGCCACCTAGTGTCTCATCCAGCTCATTGCTATAAAAAAATATAGTGGATTCCAAAATACAATGAATAAAACCAGACATTAGTTTAACTACATTTATTTAAGATGTTAATATATTCCCATACAAGCGCGCGTGCACACACAAAAACACTCACGCGCACGCGGAGAGTTAACCCCGTCGAAAAGAAGTGATCGCTCACGCGCTTGGCTCCCATTTCCTCTTTTAACCTGAAGCTCACAGACCAAAGAGGCAGTTTCATCATTTGGTAATTAATATTCCGGAGTGGAAACAGTGGAGCATCAGGAAACAATTCTTCAATAATGTATGGATGTAAATGTGCACCAGGTCCACACACACAGAAACACACACACATCACGTTGATCTTCTCTTCTTCAAGATCAGGTTTCAGACTGTGAACCTTGACATTGAATGGAAGCACTGCTTGATGATATATATATATATATATATATATATATATATATATATATATATATATATATATATATATATATATATATATATATATATATATATATATATTATATTATATATATATTATATGTATATTATTTTCTTGTTTTTTTTCAAATGTGATTTAAATATATATTTTTCCAATTTCCAACAGTTGGTTTGTTTGAAATAAAAAACAAAAACAACAACCTCGTTGTATAACGATGAGCTACTGACATCTAGTGGTCAATTGCCCAAAATTCAATAAAGATTAACCATGAGTTTGTGGCTCAACGTGCAGAAGATGAAACATATATGTTATTATGCTAAATACGCTTAATTAAATATGTAGAAATTACGTTTTAGAGTACCAACATATTCAAAATTAAAAAATAACATTATTCACATTTTATTCCAGTTGTATTATCTCACAACTTGTGAAACAAAAAAAAGAAAAATCGACTAGAGCTGAATTAAAATAGTTAGATAGGTTGGTGTAAGAGATAGTAAATGACATATTTTTACCGGATTTCTCAATTCAGGTTCTTTCATTCAATTTAATAGAATATAAGAGTAACTTATTATTAAGTGCTTATATTAAATACGTTACCCTTTTCATTATTTATATCAGATAAGAAATATTATGATTTCATGTTTTTCAATTATTATTAATTCGATATTTTTTCAAGTTGTAAATGTTTACTTTAAGATTTTGAAAATAACTGGGGATAAGAAATTATAACGGTTACAAAAGAGTCAATTATAAATCTGATCACGTAGAACCAGCACTTTGACCAGGTTTAAAAAAAAGATTTAATTGAAAACATTTAATTTGTAGAACGTTGCAAACTGATAGGCGGATAAACTGGTAAATAACTGATAAACTCAGACTGACTTTAAGTGAGATGAAGTCTTAACGTTTCAGTAAGGGATTCACTGATGACGTTTGTCAAGGAAATGGGAAAATGCAGTTTACTGGTCATGTCGTTTACGGATCAATGTCTAGATTTCAAGCAAACAATTGTCAAGAGTGAAAATATGCTGATGCTGAAAAAATTGTGAGCCTCATATTTCCACATTTCTAAAGATGGAGAAGAAAAACCCGACCAAATTATATAAGAATAATGTTTTTTGCAGAGTGAGAAGCGTGAAGATATTTGTCTTTATTATCTCCAGAAGAGTTCGATTGTTATGACCTCATGAAAACGCCACAATGTCAATACATTTTTTGTTTTTTAAACATTCTGTCTTTCAGTGCCTAATTATTATTCTGTTTCATTTGTTTTTTTTTCATTGTTTATATCCTGCAGCGAAGGGTTACCATAATCAAGTACTTATTGTAATTCTATGAACTATTAACTCACTTGTTTACTTTACCATAATAGAGAATTTCTCAATGTCTTAAGATAAAAAAAATTGCGTATTGTCTCAAAATCAAATATAAATGTGTGTTTATTGGTATAAAATCCTGAACAGTTTACCAAACAGACACTGTACACAAAACCTTAGCAGTGCCATTCTTCGTATCTGTGATGTTATGAGTATAGTAACATGAGAACTACATTACCCAGCATGCCACAGCAGTTAGGAGCATACGTGGAAGCCCCGCCTGTACGTCAGTTCTAGGTAGCCATGCAGGTAGCACAAGAATGTTTACATGTTAATAAAGGATCAAGTTAATATTAACAGACCAGATATCACGCCTTGTCTGCTTATTGAAGCTAGAGCAAGACAATACAGTATCTATATAAATAAATAAATAAAACCATGCCAATATAATGCTTAAAAGAGACACCTTCAACAGTAGTTATCATCTGATGTATTTATTTTTGCATTGCTTTGAAGATTCATTTAAATGTTAACAACACGTATATATTAATCACATTATAGAAAGACAGTGGCACTGTTCATAAAACTTTATTTACATAAAACATCCACACAAAAAGGAACAAACAAACCAACTTACCCAAACTATGAAATAAAAAACTAATATCTCTGTCATCATGGTTTTCTGTCCTGCAATGAATTGGTTAGACATGGGTTCTTCACACAGTAATTCAATGTTGTAGGACTTTCATGGAAGTCCCCAAAGTTCTCCATCAGAACCAAGGTCCACCATTTCCTTATCGTTGGAAGGTCAGACTGGAAGACAAATATGTATTTGAAGAACTCAAAGTTTGTTTAAAAAATAACAGAGGTTAATATTTTCATTTGCACATACTGCTGTGAAGTTGTACGGTGCCGCAAGGCGTACTAAAAAAAACCCCAATAAAAAAGATAAATTTGAAACAAGTTTAATGATAAATGTGTTAAGTGGAACCTGAATTTGAAATAGTTACAACCATATCTCACCATCAGCATGTACGCTCCACAGTCAAGCCCACCAATTTGTTGTGGAATGTGCTAGATAAATATAGTAAAAGTTATATATATTTAAAAAAAAAGAAAGGTTAATGATAATGTGAGCTTTACCACACTTTTTTTTTTCCAAACCTTGTTTTGCACCAGCTGCCAGGACATACTTTGGATGTGATCTTACTGCAAAGATAACAGATGAGTTTGTTAGCATGGTATGAAAACGGCCCATTTGATTTTTAGTACTGAACACACACCAAAGAGTATTAATAAAAAATTAAAAAAACTAAAAGAAAAAAAAGGCATTTAACTACGTGAAAACACTATGAAATGACAGTAAACATTTAAAAAAGCGAAAAACATTCTCATTTATGTAACCGGAAATGACGCGGCAGCTTCTTCTTCGACTACTATTTAACGATGGTTTAACCACCTGTTTGAACGCTATCACCGACAGTTTGGAAGAAGAAATAAAGAAAAAATAAGAGATACGAAATATTGGTGAGATATTTACGCCGGTATCAGCATCGAAGACGTGTCATCCTCCTACTGCTGCTGAAAATGCACCTGTAAGTGTTTGCATATATAATATATATATATTTATACATATATATTTTGTTTACAACTTCACTAAGATGGCAGTCGTTTAGGGTAGATGAGTGCCGTTTCTCAAATCACATACTTGCGTACTCAAAGTTAGTATTTTTAGTGCGCAAGTGTCTCAATTCTTTCTTTTTTTTTTTTACAAATTTTATTTTCATTTCAGACAAAAAAGACAGTACAGAGTAACAAACAAACAAAAATATATATATATATATATATATATATATATATATATATATATAGTAAATTATATTATATATGTAAAAGACAGAAAAAATTAAACCAACAGGACAATAAGAAACATCAAAACAAGAAAAACCAAGTGCCAGACCACAAAAGAAAAAAAATAAGTTAACATTTTCAATGCTGCAGAAAAAAAAAAAAGTATTTACAAGGAGGTCAGAGAGTTCACAAAACTCCCTCTAGAGGAACAGCAACAATAGGTGGCATATGCTTCATTGTCATTTCCTGATAGAGTCCAGAAACGGTCCCCAGATATTGACAAATTTCAAGTGTAAATTAGACATTGTGTATCTAATTTGTTCCAGATACAGGAGAGAAACCATATCATTGAGCCATTTTTTGAAGGAAGGTGGAGATGGTGACTTCCATTCACTCAGGATCACTCTCTTTGCAACAACCAGAGAGAAAGCTAGAGCTTGTTGCTGAGTGCTGGATAGATTAGAGGTTGATTCAGAACATCCCAAAACAACCAAAGCACCGGTCTGGATCACATTCTCCTTGTATGCTTTAGAGAAAAAATTGAAAAACTTCAACCAATAAGTTAACCTGCAGCAAGACCAGAACATATGTCCGAGTGAACCCTCTGACGTTGAACAGCGATCACATGAGGATGGAATGGCAGGGAAGATTCTGTTTAGCCTTGTTTTGGAATAGTGGATCTATGAGCGACCTTAAATTGAATTAATTGAAGCCTTGCATTTAACAGAGTTTAATCCGGCTCAATCCCCTCGTCCACACATCGTCTGATATTTTCTCGCCCAAATCTTTTTCCCACGACTCTTTAATGTGCGACGAAGGGACCGCCTTGTAAAATAGAGACACAAGTATTGAAATTAAATGGTTTGAGGTGGAGGATTTCCTCATTGTATGATGAAAAGTATGTTCTTTTGGCAAACGCTCGAAAGACTGAAATGATTTGCTGACAAAGTTCCGGATTTGAAGATATCTGAACCAGTGAGAGTTCGGCAAATTGAACTTTGACTGCAATTGAGCAAAAGAAGCAAATCTACCGCCAAAATACAAATCTTTGAAGGAACATAAACCTCGCTCAGACCACTCACTGAACACTGGATCCATCCGTCCTGGTTTAAAAGAAGTGTTATGGCAAATAGGTGTATAAACAGAGTGTTCTGAAAAGTTTAGGACATTTTTAATTTGTTTAAATATTTTAAAGGAATTGAATAAGATGAAATCATTTTTTAGAACTCTGAGCTGAGGAATAGTATTTGAGAGTAAGATAGAAAAGGGAGAAGTATTGAAATGAGAAAGTGTGATGTTAGTTTCCATAAGAGGCCATGAGGGGGCAGATGCGTCATTTGGATTTAACCCAGATGAAAATTGATTCCAAAAGATCCAGATTCTAGCGTTGCATGCCCAGTAATAGTGTCTGAGCACTGGAAGAGCAAGACCCCCATCTGCCTTGGATTTCTGGAGATGTGCCTTACTTATGCGAGGAGGTTTGTAATTCCAAATAAAAGGTACTATGATTGAGTCAATTGTCTTAAAAAATGAGGAAGTGAGAAAAATAGGCACATTTTGAAAGAGATAGCTACATTTAGGAAGTATAGTCATCTTAATATTGTTAACCCGACCAACAAGCGACAGTGGCAGGAGCTTCCATTTGTTTATTTTATTTTTTAATGCATTAATGAAATTTAAAAAATTGAATTTGAACAAAAACTTGGGTTGTCTTGTGACATTGACACCGAGATAAGTAAAATAATCTGAACTGATTTTAAAGGGCAATTTAGTCAAATAATCTGGATCCAAGTCCTTCGAGAGGGGCATCAAAGTGCTTTTGTCATGATTAATGGTAAATCCAGAAAGCTGGCCAAACTCTTTAATGAGATCAAGAAGGGATGGTAGAGACTCTGTTAATTTTGAAATTGTCAACACCACATCGTCAGCATAAAGGCCAATTTTAGATGTTACCTTCCCACATTCTATTCCACATATTTGGGGACAGGATCTGATCGCCACAGCCAGGGGCTCCAGTGCCAAAGCAAAGAGCATCGGAGAAATACAAGACCCTTGTCTGGTCCCTCGATTAAGATCGAAAGGAGTGGATTTATCGTAGTTGGTCAAGATACAGGATTTAGGATGAGCATAGAGAAGTTTTAAAATAGTTATAAATTTTTCGCAAAATCCAAACTTCCTTAGCTGCCTAAGTGTCTCAATTCTTAGTATGCGAAATGTAGTGCGCCATGCACACTAAATTGGCGTACTAAAACGCCCACAAAACTGAGTATGGATCGATGGACACTATCTACCTTAAATGGCTCCATCTTAGTAAAGTTGACGTTGTAAACAGAAGTTACGTCATATATGCATATACTTACTGGTGCATTTAAAAACAATAAACGACCCGTTACACACTCTAGATTGTTCATCTTTCTCCCGACGCAAAGTATAAGACCCGGGACGGAAGTTACGTCGTGTTGGAGCGACGGAAGTGTCTCCGTGTTTTAATCGTTTTATGAACCATTGGTGGTCAGACAGTTTATTACTGTTTGTTGAGTGTTGTGACCTAGAGGCCACATGCTCATGAATATACTGAAAGGCCGTAATTATTAAATGTTGTCGTCATTTTATCATTGTTTCCGTCATTAATTGTTTGTGTTGCAGTGTTAATAAACAGACTTAACTGTAGAATTGTACGTATTATGCAACTGGAATTATCAGCCTAAACACGTTTCCCCATTGTTCTACAAGCCTGTTTACAATTGAGAACAAAAAGCAATATAGGAGGGTATATTCCAACAGTATTATGTTAAGAGAACAAATCTCAATAATATGAAAATTAGAAAATGTTTATTGCCAGTAGTGTTAAAAAAACAAGATTTTTTTTTGTAGTGCATACATTATACAAATGTAACAAATAAAAATGAAATGACTCGTTCAATAAAGTGGGCATATGTACATTTAATAATTGATTTAATTGATTGAAAAAAAAAGAAAATCGAAATGAAACCTAAATAATTACTGCGGTGTTTATGATCTGAACTACAGACAAGTTATTGAAAGGGGAATATTCTAACATTTTTGTTATTTGAAAAGCGAATTATTTCAGAACTCGAATGTTTCTATTGCATTGTACAGTTGTGTGTTATTATTAGTAAAACAGCTTCAGCCAATCAGCGGCTTCGTCACATTTATTGCGGGAACTTCCGTTGGTGTCAAAAACACCCAAATTACACACAAACGGTATTTGATTATGTTAACGAAGATCATCTTTTTGTCAACATAAATGTTTTATGTGTAGTAAAAAGTATCATGCAAATGTAACCAACATGGAAAATGTAGGGTTGATAGCAGTGTACCATCAGTCCAGTAAATAAAATAATTATGGACAGAAGAACATTCATCCACCTCACACACAGTAGAGAAAATAACTATTGATTGTCTCCTATTCTAAACTATTATAAAAATATAAACAAAATATACTTCCACAAAATATTCAAAAAACAAAAATAGCCTCCTTGGCTGGAACATGTACCGTCTTCAGAAGAAAAATAATATTGTCCATTTGTGGTGCTGGCCAGCAAAATAAAAGTGAACAGAGTGAGTATCAATCTTCAAATACTCAAGTTTGTCCTGGAAGTCGTTGTGGAACAGATGTTTACTCGTCCTCCTTCGGTGACAATCAGGAACCAGCAAAGGATAGGTGAAGTTCTAGGAGTGACAAGCGAGTGTTTTCATTTAAATGCAGGAGCGATGACACACACAAGTGTCTCAGTCTCTGAGCCGCTGAAGCATCTGAACACCACGCGATAACAAAGTATAAAGTTCAAGAAATCTTGCGCGTCTATTGCTAAGCTTACGGTAAAGACGCTGAACGCAAGCCACCTGATACATGAGACCACTTGAAAATTGCAATAAATGAACAGTAATAATGTTTTATGTTGTATTTATTCAACCTGATGCAATCCTGTTCTATTTTCTTTGGACTAAATGATGATATCATTTATTTATATTTATTATGTTTCCATTAATTTATTTTAACCAACAATACGAATCAACTAATTTAAATTGTGTTAATAGCGCTATAGCGGAAATGTATGGGGTAAATTCAAAAGTTATATCATTATAATCTGTCAATAACTACACATTTATTTTAAATATCATATAATGATAATCATATAATAAACTCTTTATGAAAAATTCCACTGGATTATGATTCATGAAGACCTTGACGGATAATAGTCAAGGTATTTGGAGAGATTTTACTGTTGAAATTTGAAATTAAGGATGAATAAAAATTAAATAAATAAAAAAAATCCTTAAAAGCTTAGTGAAAAATTATATTAAACATAATTATGATTCATGAGTACCTTGACCACTATCCTGGTAAATTTGGAGAGATTTTACTGTAGAAATTTGAAATAAATTTGGAGAGATTTTACTGTAGAAATTTGAAATAAATGATCCTTAAATACATTTATTGTATTGTATTGTCTAGTCATTAATGACCAGGATAGTAAGTAAGTAAGTAAGTAATTTTTATTTGTATAGCGCTTTTCCAGACCAGGGTCACAAAGCGCTTAAACAATCAAAACAATACTCAATAAAGTATATACTTTAAAGGGCAATATATGTTTCAAAACTTAGTCAAGGTCATCATGAATCATATTTTTTTTAAATATAATTTTTTAAATGACGTCATTTATATATAATGACTTTATTTAATGATCATTTATTTCAAATTTCTACAGTAAAATTACTCCAAATGTACCAGGATAGTAGTGAAGGTCATCATGAAGCATAATCCAGTGGGATTTTTCACTAAACTTTTAAGAATATAATTCTATGATAGTTAAAATAAATGTGTTTTTTTTACATATTATATAATGATATGACTTTCAAATCTACGTCAAAAAACAGAGTTTAGATACATTTTCCGCTATATCCGTATTAACACAATTGTTGTTGGTTAAAATAAATAAATACATAACATTATAAATATAAATCAATTATATAATCATTTACTCCAAAGACAGTAGAACAGGATTGCATCAGGTTGAATAAAAACAACATAAAACATTATTGCTGTTACTTTATTGCAATGTTCAAGTGGTCTCATGTATCAGGTGGCTTTCTGCGTCATTACCGTAATCTTAGGAATAAACGCGCAATTAATTATAGTGTGGGCTATAGTGACGGTCACGTGATGCAAAAATGATCTTCGTCATCCCGACTCAATGCGTCTTGCTTAGCTTCAGAAAAAAAGGCGGAAATGGTGAACATCTTTGAAGAACAACAGATGTAAGTTGAGAGTGGGCTCACATTACACGGAGTCACAGCGCAGATTGGTGGATTAAAAGGATGTTTTTTTCTACAAACCGACCCAAAAGGACGACAAATTGTAAGTTTTCTGATCTATATGATTACAAAGCAGGGCCGGGTCTAGACAGGCATGTATGAGGGGGCAGCCACAAATCTTGAGGGGGCATTGTGCCAGGCCCCCTCTTGCCCCTGCCCAGACCCGGCCCTGTTACAAAGTACTGTTTAAGCTTATTTTAAATGATTTTAAAATCATGTTTGAAATTATTAACGTGAATATAAATCAGTAAACATATCCATATCTTCCCCTAAACTACAGGAAAGAAGAGTTTGTAACGTTCTTTGTTTGTTAACCCTAGAATCTTTCCTAAAATAAAGGAACAGATTCAAACCACCAAGTATTCTGCTGCTAAAATGAAAGAGAGAGGTAAAAAAACAACCCATCCAAACATCACTTTAACGTTTGCAACAGCTTTATTTTCATTTTCCTTTTAATAAAGAGGGTTGATTCAGCTCTCGCTAGAAAGGTTGAAGTGGCAGAGATAAGAAGGGTTTTGTTCAAAGGTATTGGGGCAGCGCAGTAACAGAACAGAGAAGGCAGTGCTATTAAGAGAAAAACCAAAACAGCGCTGTTGATCGTCTAACTCTAACTGCATCATATCAAGATTAAACTGGCTCTGTGGTGTACTATACACAAGGGAAATGGACATTTACAGAGCCTGCACTCTTGTCTGGCGAGGTCTAGGTCAACAGAAATAAAACTCTTCGATAGTGGCAGGTGCATGGATGCAGAGCCATGGTGACAGCCTGTAGAGGGCAGAGCATGCATGAAGTTGAATTTAGTCTTTGAAATTGACATTACCCACAATTGCTTCTTTTCTGATTGAATCAGATGTTTGTGTGGAATGTACCTAAACACAAAAACCCCGGTTGAAAAACCCCGGTTGAAAAGTCTCTCTATAGTCAAACCCCAGAAAACCTTTACCAAACCTACTCCCAACAGGGTTTTTGCTCAACCAGTTAAAACCCTTAAAAAAACGGTTGATTTGCGTTCATACTAGGCTTATTTCAACCGGTTAAGCACCTCTAGTCTATTCAATCATTCAAAACATCGCTACTGGGACGGTGAAGTACAGATAGAGTTGCTCTTTATTTTATTACCAGGGTAATAAAATAACATTATTTAGTGGCTGACATTTGTACTATCAGTCTCTGAACACCAAACCCTGCAATGCTATGTGTGGTTTATATCTTCTGCAAACCAACTGTTTTTGGTATGAGTCCGGGCATGCAGGGTTGGACAAACAGCTGAGGACTGGTTGCATGAAGTAAAAATAATTGACAGTTGCAGTTGTTCCCTGATACGAATGTCTCAATGTTTCTCATAATTAAGCCACAAACACTTCTCTGTGCTCTGTCTTTGAATCTAGATGGACCTTCTGGTTATGATCGTTCCGCTGATGTTCCAGTCTTGTGCCTCTGGTATGTTCTGAGTGTTGTTAAAATGTTGGTACAAATGTGTTTCATTCTTGTTTGTTCTCCCACACAGTGCTCTTCACCGTTGAGTTAGAGAAAGGAAGATATTACTCTAAGTTCAGGGATGTGGTTCAAATGGGTTGCAAGTTCCAACCCATCCCTAAAGATCCTTTGAAAACCATACAGCTGTCGTGGCATCGGATCGCTCCTGGCATGGAGAGGGAAGTATACAGGATGGAAAATGGAAAAGAGCGTTTTCAGCCAGTAAACTCCCACTTTGGAGGGCGAGTCAAGCTTCTTCTACCCCAGCTGAACGAAGGATGGACTAAGTTGGAGGTCTTTAAAAACTTAACATTATATCTCACAGAAAGTCAAATTTGCAACATTGCTGTTTATTATCACACAATCATGACTAACCTTTAGTTTTCTTTGTTTCATCTTTAGCTGTCAGACCTTCGAATAAATGACTCGGGTATTTACCAATGCTTGGTTCAATACGACATATTCACAGACTACAAGGAGATGAATTTATTTGTCGAAGGTGAAAATAACTGCATGTTGCTGTTGTTTGTTTACTCTTTCTGTTCCCTTTAAACATGGGATCTTGGTTTTGTTTAAACTTTTATCCAGATGACTTACAGTAGAACTTCTATCTTCTTTCTCCAGCTCCGTTTACAAACGTAACCAAACGGATCCATTTGTCAAGAGACGAACAGCAGGTCAACCTAACCTGTGAGTCAGAGGGTTATCCTGCAACCTCCGTCACATGGACTGATGTTCAACACCGACCAATCAAAGCCAGCACCTTTACTGAAAAAACACCAGAACAACTCATTAGACTCGTCAGTCACATTGTCGTCAACTCATCCCAAGCCAATAACTACACGTGTTGGTTCGAAAAAGGAGTCTCCTCTGCCACGTTTACCATTCCAGGTAAAAATTGTATTTTCTTGCTGACCTAAGGTTGTCGGAGCATGCCTTTTATAAACTGTCTATTTCAAAACCTGATGAAACGATTGAAATGAGCAACAAGAATGAACATAATAAAAATCAAAAACAAGGATCACAAGAAGAAGGGAAGACGAGGGGAAGGGAAAGATCGTTTTAACCACCAGACAATGAGTGACATTCGCTTGGTTTTTTTGGTTGTCTATCTATAGTTTTTGTTCTGAACAGGCGAGCATCAGCGGTTAGAAGCCGTACAAGTCAATGTTTTTTTTCCTAAATATCATTGAAACACATACAAAACTGTTTGAAGTATTCCGCTAAAAGACAGCAGCAAACAAACCCCAACAACAACCAAAAACTGCATACGACAGACTTGCAAAGAGAAGTGAAGGTAAGGTTTTTTTGGCAATAAATAAAATAAGCCGTTTGTCGGCCTTATTTGTTGGTTGGTTTTAATACCTTTAAATGTGTTGGTTGATTAGCAAGATTACTGGATCATTTCATTACTCACATTAGTTCTGACTTTAAATAACAAGTCCAATACAAATTGAACAGTTGGAGCTAGATTGACTGAATGGTTTGCCCTGGCTTCCATTTTGGACTTCATCAACGTCTCGCTAGCATTTTTAAGGTGACTCTTAAAAACAAGTAACTGACTCAGATTCCACACAGACATATTCTGCCCGAAACTGGATATCACCCACCAACGTTTCCTAACACAAATCATTTCTGTGGCTGGCTAAACTGTGGTGTTCGATGAGTGCAAGGCAAGAATCCATTACTTAATGAAGACTAAGGACACTTACTTCAGGCGATTGAGGACAGAGTTGGAGGACTTACAAGACAAGAAGGTGAGTAGAGCTCTTTACATCTGAGTTACATATGCCTGTGTAGTAAAATGTGTATCTTTACAGATCTTCGGAGGAGACTAGATAGGAACACATGAGTCACTTCACATGGAAGTGGGTGAAGAACACGTCGGACCCAGATCTGACTTCGTGACACTGTCACGTTGAACCTCCAACACATTCTCATCTCATTAACTCTCAAGTGGATTTACCTGAAGTTTCAACAGTATGATCCAACAACAAATGGTCAACTGGAGTTAACATTTTACCTTCCCTGGCATTAGCTGGAAAGAAGTGCTTTTGTTGAAGAACAAACATATACCTGCCAACAACGATGCTTCAAGAACGAGGTTAGAGGGAGAATGGTGTGATGGTGTCAGGTGATGGAAGCAGAGAAGAGCTTTGAAGATAATACCATACATGCCCATTGTCAGCGCAGATAAATGAAGGGGGGATTTCAGAGGAGAATCGAAACCGCTGTTAATGTAATTCCAGTCCAGCTACTCACGCACTTAACACGACTATAACAGAAAGCTTTCTGTTGGTCATTTCAACCACAATGAGCTTCCTCTTCTGTCTATCAGTGACGCATTCTTTGTTTGTCTCGGCTGTTGCACTATATCTGTTTTGCAGAAGCATGTTTCCTTCACTTGAGAATGATTAATAGATTAGTGTTGAAAACCTAACCTTACCTAACCTTTTCCAAACATTGACACAAGTCTTATTGCTGTCAGACATTGGGCGCCTGAATATTGATGGGGTTTTTTTTAGCTGCTCACATTAGTTACATGTTGATTTAATGACTTTACAGAAACCAACCCAGAGGCTCAAATTGATTGTTTGTTTGTTGGGATTTTCAAGGTTTTCTAAATGGTTGTTCTACGTAAGTGTTCCTGCTTGTGTAAATGTTTGTGAAGATTAGACTTAACTTTCTTTTTCATTTTTCAGCTTCTTTCCAGTCCACATTGAAATGTTGTTTTCACTGGTTGAAAGATTAGGGTCTACACAAAAGCTAAATAAAGTATGACATCACAAGCTCCCTTGAGACACAGTGCTGAGCTGATCTCCATTGGGTAAAATTCAAAGTAATGGATCGACCAACCAAACTATCACCGATGGCAGACCACGTGACCGATCTGTAAAAGCTCGGCCATGTAGCTTGTATGAGAAATATGACGGTTAAGTTGCTATAACCCTTATTAGAGCTACAATGAACTCTTTTAATAGTCTACTAATCACCAACCATAAACCCTTGTGTTATCTTAGGGTCAAGGTGACCCGAAGACCTAAAAACAAATGTGTTTGTGATATCCCAAAAAAAAGAGCTAAAAAAACTTGAATGTAATGTTTATAACATTAAACATTTTAAAACTCCCAAGATTAGCTTTCCTGAAGCTAAAAACAGCCAGACAAAAGTAAAAAAAAAGAAAAAGTGTCTTCCCAAGGGTGAGGCGAGGCGCTCCTTAGCCAGAGTACAAAAATGAAGTCAAGATGAAAGCGTTTGGGTCACCTTGACCCTGAGATAACACTATGATTAATTGAATACTTCAAGAAAAATCTTAAGACATTCTTATTTGTGCAGGCTTTTCCTTGATTTTCTGGGACTCCTGTGTTTGTCTTATGTGTCTCTGCATTTTTTCCTTAGTTGCTTACTAATGATGGTTTTAAAACAATATGTTTCTTAACTTTAGCACGAGGTTGCTTTAAATGCACCTTTATTTCTGATTCTCTTCAACCCTGAGAACTCTTATTGTTATGGATATAGTGTTTTTTACACCACTGAACCACGGCAGACTAGAGATCGGCAGGTATGCCGTGGGAAAATATCCGATTTCACATACCGTAATTACTCTAAAAGCATGATTTCATTTTCTATTACTTTTAAGTCCACGTTGTTTTGCCGTTTCTTTTGCTCAAACTGTATTTTTGAAGTGGACATCTTAAGTGCACTTTTTTTATTCTATTCATATTCATTTGTCTTTAAACAATTTTGGCTGGTGGTGTGCCTTGTGATTTTTTTCAATGGAAAAAATGTACCTTGGCCCAAAAAGGGTTGGAAAACATGGCTTTATGGCTATTGCAGGAGTTTTTTAAATGACATGATAGATTGACCAATAAAGATTTATTCCAAATCTATATGTTCCAACAACGCTGAGAAGACCTTATCCTGGATAAAAGCCCTGTTGGCGTTAAGCCTGAACCATTTGTAAAACTTGTTCTGAAGGACGTGACTGAAACGAACAGAACCTTGTTGAATCAGTTATACATTTTGAATCTACATGTGTGTTGACAATAATTCAATTCAATTCAATTCAATTTTATTTAAAGTGTCTTATCATAACAAAGTTATCTCAAGACACTATACAGTTGAAGTTGAATAATGTCGCCTGATACAAAAAAAATGAAGCCTTAGTTTTGTCTTTCAGAGGATCTCCAAACAGACCAGGAGAAGGACAACATACGTGTCAGAACCAGATTTGTGGGTTCCGCTGCCACACTTACAGTGCTCATTGTCGCTTCGCTGGTGTTACTTGTTGCAGTCTATCATCGTCGTAAAGGTGAGAAACTACCAAACCAAGTTTGTGATTGAGAGAGAGAGGGAAAAAAACACCATGATGAGAACACAAGGGTGCTGGGCACAAGACTCCTTGTAGGCCATGAGTTATAGAGTCAGTGAACTTTCTCCTAGTACATTCCTCAGTCCATGGTTGGTTGGCGTGTCCGGGGGAGTATAGATTGGTATTACAGCAATTTGTTTGGGACAGGATGGGACTTTTTTTTTACATGGGTTCCCACAGAAAGAACTGAGAGACACATGACACACCTCTTTCCACGGCTCCCATTACCCAATTATTTGGGTGGCAATTTGTTTTTGAGAGACCAGCTGGCCAGATAGATGCCTGATGAGAATGACTATTCAAATATTTACTCCCAGATAATTTATTACAGATATCAAACCATGTTTTTTATTTGATGAATTCTCACACTTTAAATCCACGCCTGAAGCAGAGAAGAAACTCAAGCTGCACACAGGATTTTCATTCCGAGCAGAGAGGAAGTAACTTCCCTGAAATTGGATCCATAATAATTCTTCAGCAGCAATTACAAATGCTAGTATGTATTTTAAACATCAATACGTTTGGTCTGGTTTCATTTGAAATGAGTAACTTTGAGAAACGCCTTCTTCATTTTTCAAATTTAAATTAACATTTCTCTCAGGTGTGTCCCTTTATATGGTCAAAAAACCCCGTAAAAACCTGTGATGGTAAACATTGTCGAGAAGTGCAGCTGCTACCATCTGCTCCTATTTGTCATTGTTTAAATATTTACACCCCCGGCTTTATTCCTGAATACATCTGCAACAGTGTCATGGCAACAAATGATAAAATTGCAGAAGAATCCTGTTGCACACACACACACGTACACACAAACAAATCAACACGTCTACATTTAACCCACTTTATCTGTGTGGATCTTTTTGTTACATTAATATATTTGTATAAAATGTATTACCTCGTCAAAGGAGGTTTTTCCCCCAATCTTCTACTGAGTGTTGTGTCGGGAAGTGCTTCCACCTGAGCTAATGGCTTCAAATTATGTATTTGGTATTTAAAGAGCTACTAATGTGAAAACCCGACTCTCCTGACTCACTCACATGTTGTCTTACCCTCCAAGATGCAGTAAGTCCCTTATCATGACCATTTTGAACTTATTACTTTATAAAGTTCTCCCCTGTCTGAAATCTCGGCGAACGAGAGGTTACGAGAGCAATATGACGTAATAATGTTCTTCGCTCCTGCTCCAGCTAGCTTTGTTTGTACAACGAGTCCCTTCCTGGATTAATGACATGCAGTGACAAACCTTGAAATTTGACCAATCACAGCAGACTGGTTGTGGTTATGGTAAACAAGATTTAATCAGAAAAAATACTAACTGTTTTTAGGGGGCGGGGCTTAAGCACATTTTTTCTAAAGTAGATTTTTGAAGATATAAAAGTGAGGAGAGTGATTCCTGATTATACCTCCTCAATATCATAAATCTGACTTTTATCCGTTTCTTTTTTTGTGCGTTAAAGGTCGAAAGTCCCCGGCGGGCACTGACGGTGAAAGACTGACTTTAAGTGAGATCAAGTCTTAACGTTTCAGTAATTCTCAATAATTCCAATGAAATCTCTGTTGAATCGTAACTGTTTTGATTTCAGCGGAGGATCTCAGGACGAATCTGAAGAGCTCTTACTCCAACATAAGGTTTCAGGACTTGATCCCAGTGCAGGACTTAAGACAGAGGATACAGAACAGGTGATGATTCGTTGCCCCTGACATCAGTTCCAGGCTTCATTTGCATTGAATTTGTATTTGGCATTTAATTTGAATAATAATAATAATAATAATAATAATAATGTTTATTTGTAAAGCGCCTTTCTAGACCAGGTCCCTCACCTCGTTTATTTCGTCCTTGTGCTATATATGATGTGACTTTTTTTTTCCAGGGAGGGTCAAACTGTCCTGCTGTCGTCAATTCTCCCTGAAACCGGAGAAACGGTTCTCGTGGAGGGTCCACTCGGAAGTGGGAAGACAACCTTAGCCCGCATGCTAATGCATTCTTGGGTGAGTGATTCCGTGGACGACCTTCAAGATATCGACCTCAGCAATGTCCATCTTCTCCTCTACGTTGACGCCTCTGAGACAGAAGAAGACTTGCTTGACACCATTAAGAGTCAGCTTCCTGTCGAAGAAACGTTAAAACGAGACGAGCTCAGGAGAGTGATGACCAGTAACACTTGTCTCTTGGTGTTGGACGGGTATGAGGAGGAGAGTTCAACGCTCGACGATTCACTGATGACGTTTGTCAAGGAAATGGGAAAATGCAGTTTACTGGTCATGTCGTTAACGGACGGATGTCCAGATTTCAAGCAAACAATTGTCAAGAGTGAAAATATGCTGACGCTGGAAAAATTGTGAGCCTCATGTTTCCACATTTCTAAAGATGGAGAAAAAAAACAGAAATATTACTTAATTCCCAAAATACAATATGTCATGAACTGAGAGTTCATTCAGAAATGCAACTAAAACATCCCGAAGCCTTAGTTAAAACCATAGAGATAAATATTTTAATTAATAATTAAAGCAATGTCAATAGACATACTTTTACCTTACTGACTTAGAAGTTATTTCAAACAATTATTTCTAAAAATGTCCCACGATCAATAGTGCAATAGTCCAGTGTCTATGCTGCCTCAGCTTGACTCTGTAGCTCAAACCCCTTTTGCCGAAGAGCTTCATGACATCTATGACGCTCCAACACTTCTCACCTCCTGCGGACTTGCTGTCTATAAAGAGACATGTGAGGTCCCAGGAGAAGATCCTTTATTGTCGACCTTAGGAAGTATGCCTCGGCAGAATTTGGGTGAATATCACTTTGCTCATCGACTCTAAGGTGAATCTGTGTTAAGTTGGTCATGCCAGTGATGAAGGAGCCGCTATCCCAACAAAGAGTGCTCCTGTGTCGTGTGATAGCCATCTCCTGTTTGAACCATCTTTGCGGAAAAATGCCTTCTGACAACATGGATGTCTGACTTTTGCTGTGGGTGAAAACGATGGAAGAGTTCTAATGTTTCTGGCTTTGGCTTGATGAAATAATCTACTGCTGCACTGGCTTCCTTGTCTTGACTATCTTTATCAACAGCAGCATCATCTACAGGCTACAAAAGATTAGTATTGTTAGTATGTTGGCCGATGCGATAGCCTTTAAAAGAAATAATAATAATAATTCACGGCCCATCATGTGAGTCAGTCGTTGTCAGTTGGTTGTCAGGAAGTGTGGCAGGAAGTGTTACTTGAGTGAACACCATAGGGGGCCTCCCTACCAAAGCGACAGTTGAAAAAATGGTCTCAGGGTTCAAAGACAAAATGTATGATAGTGTAAGTAAGTAAGTAAGCAAGTCGTAAGACATAAGACCAACACAGGAGTCCCAGAAAATCATGGAAAAGTCTGCACAAATAAGAATGTCTTAAGATGTTTCTTGAAGGAGTCAGTAGATCATCAAACTCAGAGGGAGAGGAAGATCGTTCCAAAGTTTAGGAGCAACAGTCTGGGAAGATTTCTCTCCTGTGGTCCGGAAGCGTGTTCAGGAACCATCAGTAGATTCTGATCCACAGACAAATGTTTGATGTTAAAACAAAAACATTTGATCTTTTGTTATGGCTCGATAACAATGAAATTAGGCTAAGGCCAGCAGTTTATGCTACGGGTTCGTTCGACCTTCTCTGCAGACGATGAGTCAACAAGATCTAAAATGTCATAATAAGGTCATTACAAAAAACACCAACTATGTTTTGATGACTGTTCTTTTAGGTCTTAGTCTATCAAGAAATAATTTATTTGATGTTGTATTCCTCGATTTTAATGCAATGGCATGAAGTTTTTTACCCAAATATTCAATTATTCATCCATTTTTACCATGGAAATTTGACAATAACTTTTAAATAGTAGTAGAAGAAGAAGCTGTTGTGTCATTTCCTGTTAGTGCTTAGCGGCAGTGTTTGATTTGAGAAGTACTATCTGTCGAGAATTTGCGTACTAGTTAGTACGTACACTATCCTGATACATACTAACCACCAGTGCACTCAGAGAAGTATGTGATTTGAGACACAGCACTGGTTTTAAAGCGAGAAACGTAGTCTCCCAGTTTAGCCAGTATCGCATAAATGTGTGTCTGAGTAAGCCTCAAGTGGACACTTGATGAATTTCAGCTAGCTGAATGTTTTTTTTGTTTTTTGCTTATTTTCTTTTTCGTGCAGTTTTATTAGAAGATGTGACATGACACACCTAGGAATGAACAAGGATAATAATACATACACATAAATAGGATTACACACAATATACAACTGTAAATAACAGATGTGGAGGAAAATAGAGGAATATTCTAAAACGTTTATCAAAGTAGACACTGCCACCTATTGGTGGGAGGTTTTAGGTAAGGTTAGGTTAGGTAGAACTTTATTGATCCCTCAGGAGGTCTTCTTTCTGGAATTTGTTTTTTCACATCATGATTCATAAAAAAACATTATTTAATGTAATATTCTCTCAATTGTTGAACCATACAAGAAGTCCAAGCTTATTTCTTAATGCAATAATGTTTTTATGCAAAGTTAAGCCAATTGAATGTGTGTAATGAGGAGCCGTTGCTAGAGGAAGAAAAGCCTTTGTTGAACACAGAGGAGCGACGGTTGGTCAGAAGCCCTTATCTTTTTTATCAATAACGTCTGTTTTTGTTGTAACAGTCTACATAACCCTGGTCCACGTGTTTGAACAAGTACAGTGTTTGAAAGGACTGAATTAGTACACAATATGTAATGTGTACAGAACATAAGTTTACAGCCTGACTAACTAAATCACATGCAATCAATTGGAATAAAAGTGTAGCAAACTGGTTTTACATTTTTCAGATTTTATGGTAAAAATAATGAAGTATAAAGACACAAAAGACATTTCATTTTGACCTTTTGTAAAAATATCAGTTTTCTTTCTTACTTTAAATGATTGTGCTTTAATCAATATTAATAAAGACTGTAGGGCAGCAACGATAAACGAATTGCATGACACGATTCAACACAATGTACTTAGATACAGTGGGCACTGAATTTTAGAGACATCATGTGATCGTTTTACTCTCTTTCAGTTGAATTGATAGAACTGAAAAGGTAAAACAAGTCCAAACATCAGCTTTAAAAGCTGGCGGAGTTGACTGTATCCTCTCATCCTCAGTCACTGTTGGATCATCCAGCGGGCCAGAAGTTTAATTGCAGCACAAAAATGAACAAAGGCTGTGATCATTTGCATGTTAATTGTCATTATAAAAATGTAATAATAATAATAATAATAATAATCTCCATTTATATAGCGCCTTTCTAATGCTTTTATTATAAACACACTTTGCTGGAATATAAACCATAAAGAACCATGATAAGAATAACATGAGATTTTTCTCACGCCCATTAAACCTTGTTCTGCTTTATAGTCATATACTCAAATTAGGTTTTTTTTGTGTTAAAGTGATTGTGTGTGTGGGTGTGTTGATAACAAGTGTGGGTGATAAAGATAATGTTAACGGTTTATTCTGATTCATTTCATAAACTGTTTAAGTCATTACTATAATGGGTGTTGCTTGAGGGCCTTGATGAGTGGTTTGATTATTTGAATATGTAAAAACTTTAAAAGAAACAAAAAAAAACAGTATCAAGAATTGTTTTGTTGTATATTTATTAAACTATAAATACTCTTCAAATTAAATACTCATAAAAAGTACATTTAAAAAAAAAACATGTCTTTCACTTTATATTTAGGAAGCAACTATTAAATAATAATAAAAACAAATGCAAAATAAAAAGTGGATTATTGCACTTAAAATGTGGGGATTACCAGACGAGCCAGATTTGAATTGGGCTTGACTTTTACAGTTTTTGTGTAGTTATAGACGGAGCATTGTTCACCGGAATTTCCCACTTATTTCCACATGAAGGTCAAAGCAGGGAACGAGCAAACAGTTTAAAGTTACAGTTTGAACTTCACAAACATGAGCAGGTTCCTGAAAACGTTACTGAACCTGTTTTCATTGTCAACGTTAAAGATCACAGTTAAACCAATAATGACAGACAATATGAAGATCAATGATATTTAATGTACTAATGAATTTGAAGGTTACATGTTTTGTAAATTTACTATAAAATGTTTTTGATTATTTTAATTTGTTCATGCTTGTAATTTGCCGTGTTTTTATACGCTTTTTTAAATAAAATAAATGGTTAAAAAAAACACACTTTAGGAGCTGTTTATTTCTCATTTAGCCGCTAGACGGTGCTGTTGTCCCACTAATGAACGTTACTTTGGTGTGCAGTTTTTGTTTGAATGATTATCTCTGCAACTCCTTCCACCTTTAACCTCCGGTAAATTCATCTACTCACACCTAGAAACTTCGTTCAACTTAAAAAAAAAACTTTTGTCTACTTACTACGTCCAATACTACTACTTATACAACAAATCCTACTACTGCTTTTACTAATTATAATTCTACTACCTCTACTACTTCTTCTACTTGGTACTACTACTTCTACGACTTATTCATCTTCTACTATTACTTCTACTTTTACTTCTAATTCTTCTGTTTCTTCTACTACCTCTTCTACTTCTACTACTAATTATTTTCACTACTACTACTTATTCTACTTCATCTACTCTCACTACTACTTCTACTACTAATTCTCCTACTTTGTATACTCCCACCACTACTTCTACTACTAATTCTCCTACTTTGTATACTCCCACCACTACTTCTACTACTAATTCTCCTACTTTGTATACTCCCACCACTACTTCTACTACTAATTCTACTACTTTGTATACTCCCACTACTACTTCTACTACTACTTTTACTAATAACTACTACTTCTATAGCCAATTCGACTACTTCTTCTACTCCCACTACTACTACTACTACTACTTCTACTTCTACTGCTAATTCTAGTACTTCTTCTACTTCCATTACTAATACTTCTTCTACTTTTTTCTTCTTCTTCCTTTTCTTCTTTTTTTCTACTTTTCAACATTATCACCTTTCTCCTTTTTCTCCTATATGCCATTATTTCAACCGTTTCCACACATTTTTACTTTGAATACTAATACTTTCATGCACTTCAGTTTACACATTCAGCAGATTCATAATTCACACTGCATTTTCATGATTTAAACTAAGAGGTTTGATAATTCTACATCCATTCGCAACTCTAATCGTTATTCAAATATTCTCAAGAATTACTATCATCACTGTATCTCTTTTGACATTCCTGGCCTGCTGCAGTGGTCAGTACCTGTCTAGAATGGTCTTAAAATGGAGAGCTGCTGACAAAGAACGGATTAAGTAACAGAGCAATATTTAACGAATAGGGGCAAGTTTTTTTTATTCTTAACTTTAACACATTTCCAAAGTGTATGTATTTATTCGACTTTTTCCTCAGCTCAGCTTTTATTATTAAACATGTATTCCTTCTGCCAAGGAGGTAACGTAAGTAAGTAAGTAATATTTGTAGAGCACTTTTAAAGTGATCAGTGTTTTCATGTTTGTTAGCAAAATAAACCGAAGACGTATAATGAATAGATTTCAATGAAAATGTCAGGACATCAGGGTCGAATCTGTAAAAATATCTAAGTTTATGTTTTGTCTATAGATGGCAGTACAAGATAAAAAGAGTTAAGTGTGTGTGAATTGTGGGTCACTTTTTGTTTGCAGGAATATAACAACGAATATGTCTAAACTCAGCTGTCTTTGAATCATTCTTTACACCATATCCATATATTACACCCCTTAGAGGTCATGAAATAAATACATTTTGTGATCTCGCGATATTTTCGTAAGGGTTCCGTAGATTATTGACCGCTGCCGCCACCTAGTGTCTCATCCAGCTCATTGCTATAAAAAAATATAGTGGATTGCAAAATACAACGAATAAAACCAGACATTAATTCAACTGCATTTATTTAAAATGTTAATATATTCCCATACAAGCACGTGGGCGCACACAAAAACACTCACGCGCACGCGGACAGTTAACCCCGTCGAAGAGAAGTGATCGCTCACGCGCTTGGCTCCCATTTCCTCTTTCAACCTGAAGCTCACAGACCAAAGAGGCAGTTTCATCATTTGGTAATTAATATTCCGGAGTGGAAACAGTGGAGCATCAGGAAACAATTATTCAATAATGTATGGATGTAAATGTGCACCAGGTCCACACACACAGAAACACACACATCACGTTGATCTTCTCTTCTTCAAGATCAGGTTTCAGACTGTGAACCTTGACATTGAATGGAAGCACTGCTGGATGAGACATATATTATTTGCTTGTTTTTTTTTCCAAATGTCATTTCTATATATATATATATTTTCCAATTTCCTACAGTTGGTTTGTTTGAAATAATAATTAAAAAAAAACAAAACTCGTTGTATAACGATGAGCTACTGACATCTAGTGGTCAATTGCCCAAAATTCAATAAAGATTAACCATGAGTTTGTGGCTCAACGTGCAGAAGATTAAACATATATTATTATGTTATCATGCTAAATACGCTTAATTAAATATGTAGAAAATACGTTTTTAAAGTAACAACATATTCAAGATAAAAAAAACATTATTCATATTTTATTCCAGTTTTATTATCTGGCAGAGTGTGAAACAAAAAAAGAAAAATCGACTAGAGCTGAATTAAAATAGTTGGTTGGTGTAAGAGATAGTAAATGACATATTTTTACCCGATTTCTCAATTCAGGTTCTTTCATAATTTAATAGAATATAAGAGTAACTTATAATTAAGTGCTTATATTAAATACGTTACCCTTTGAATTATTCATATCAGATAAGAATTATTATGATTTCATATGTTATTCAATTATTATTAATTCGATATTTTTTCCAAGTTGTAAATGTTTACTTTAAGATTTTGAAAATAACTGAGGATGAGAAATGATAACAGTTACAAAAGAGTCAATTATAAATCTGATCACGTAGAACCAGCTCATGAGGGCCACCTGTAGTTTGGCCCTCAGGTTAAAAAAAAGCAGAGATTTAATTGAAAACATTTAATTCGTAGAACGTTGCAAACCGACAGCGACCCGTTTGAAACTCAAGTTAGAAAAATAGTTGGGTTGGATATTAAACGTCGGCGAGGAGTGACAGGAATACTTTCTCAGCTGCGGACAAATGTCAGGTGATGATGATGATGTGTCCGTTAACTTCACAGCCCCAAGTCCAACACGAGACCAGGATCTCCTCCTCTGACTCAGCCCGTCTGGTAATTGGGATCAGATGAGTGGCAGCTAAAGTGCAGTGACCCGGTTCTCCGAGACCCGCAGTAACCTGGAAGCATTTATTTGATGGAAAAGATGTTTAGTTAAAGTGCAGCGCCGCAGCCCAGCCCCTCTAATGACTCTCTGTGATGGATTCCACCGCCGAGGCCGGGACACACACATGCTTCCATCACCAGGAATTGTGATGGATATGACTGGTGAAAGCTCGGAACGCCACTTCCTGAGTCCTTCACTTCCTTCCTCTCTCGGCCAGCCGAGCTGATCCGGGTTTCACTTGACTCGGGCCCGGATTGGGTTGCAGATTAACAGACTTCCTGTCCAATCCGATGGCTCCATTCATCCACTTCCTCCAACGCTCGCCTGCATTTATGAGCCACATTAATGGATCAGATTTTTAATGATGGATGAGATCCCGGCGACGAAACCCCCAGGGGGGTTTGAAGATTTATTTTTATTTTTGCTTTTATCTTGGACAAAAGGGACACCTGTTTAAAAATAGTTTTCTATGATGCAACCTCATAAGAAAAGGATATGATGATGTAGAAAATAAACATTTTAGAAGATGAGAAAACACAAATTGATGAACATAAATCAACAAATAAAGTCTACATTTTTTAATAATTTATAAACTGGATATATCAAATTAAATGAGTGAATATTTTAATCAAGTTATTTTACAATTATTTTGATTTAATTTTAACCAGAAAACAGTTTGATTGATTAGCTTGAAGAATTTTTTTTTTTTCCAACATTTCAAAAGATACAAACATTCCCCACATTTTTTCCAATGGAAATTCTGCTTTTAAATATAAAAATAACCTCTTTTCGTTTTATCATTGATATCTTATGTCATTATAATAGTAATACATAGTTATTAGTCCACAGTCACAGTGTGGAAATAGTTAAATTCTAAAGGCACTAAATACATTGATTAGAAAATAATACAAACAGAATGTGATAAATATCTGTTTAGCATTACCATGAAATAGAACGATAATCTTGACATTTTGATCCAATTGAGGAAACAAAAATAGAATTCATGTTTAGATCAGTACGTGACTCAATCCATTCTTATTATCTTGTGAAATAAAAATTAAATATGTGGCGCAAAAAAAAAAAAAGGTGTAATAATAAGTAAAAAATTAAATTATTAGATACATTTGCAGATATAGGTCAATAACAAATCATTTCACGGCCGGAGAACCAAAAAACTAAACTGATCCTGAAAACAAAAAATGTGTCAAGGCAGTGGGATAGTAGCTGGACAAAAAAAAAAGGGCAGAGAGAGAATTTATATTTAAACTAAATGTAAACGTGTCCGTATTCTGAGCAGCAATTTGCCTCCATTGTCATTCCTCGCACCATCAGACAGAACCACATCCTCCACACACTCCTCCTCCTGCTCCTGCTCTCCTGCTGGCAGTCCTTGATTATGCTGGTCTCCTGGGGGAACGGCTGAAACTCCTCAGAGATAGCAGCATGGAGGGCACTAGGCTCGTCACTTCAGATCAGGGCGGAGGGAGGAAATGGTGACAGACATAAAGCTAAATATATAATTCCTCCCATGCCGGTAATCATGATGTCCAGACGATTTGAAATGACAGTTTAACCACTTTAGACTGAGGGACGCTTTGTTCCGACTTCAGGAGGTGTGTGTGTGTGTGTGTGTGTGTGCCGATGTCGGGGAGCCTCTCGCAGGTACCGCGGCTTTACAGAAGGGGCCCGTGTGGTCCCTCTAAATACACACCAGTGTGTGTGTGTGTGTGTGTGTGTGTGTGTGTCGGGGGGGTTCATTCAGATAAAATGGCTCACAGACCAGACAGGAGCAATTCTGTGAATGACTGACACGACGAGAGCGGCGGAAGGAAACACTCTCGGCCTCTTGGTATTAGTTCACCTGATTATTAGGATTTCTGACTTCCTCCGAAATGATTCCCTGCTCTCACCTGTATCACATATAAATATTAACACGACTGCGCATGATCCGGGGGTCAAACTCTTGCATCCAACCATTTAAAGTTCTATTTGCATATGCAGGGATTTTTTTTCTTCTTTTTTTTCCCTCCAGACACGAGGATCTTTAGATTTGTCGCCACGAGAGTGAATTTCTTATTCATGCACTGATTGGACGCTTGATGAGCTCTTAAGTCGTGGTGGAGGACGAACAGAGCCGCGAGCCGGGCCGGGGGGGGGGAGGTTTGTCTTGAAGTGGACCGCCGTGATCCCTTCCAGCCGAGCAGTAATCACAAACATTACAATAAAGAGGGAGGAAACTTCTCAGGGCTCAGTCTTAGGCCCTTTTTTTTGTACTGTAATCATGAGCTTAAACAACACACTTGCTACATAAAAATAATTTAAAAAAAAATGTATGAACTGAAATGATATGTAGTTCAGTAGATAACTTGATGAGAATTTATATTTTCTGACTAGAACTTAACTCTAGAGAGTGCAGACCTCTGCCAAGCAGCTCATTTCGATTACATTTTGAGTGTTTTGAAGGATCAATTATAGCATGCAGAACTCGCCTGCACAGCGCACAAATAAAGCGTAAGCAAATGGTCAATGGTGGCATTTAAAAAAATTATCAAATGACATCATCAGCAGTAAGTTATTTCTAAAGTCAATAAACACATTAGTTATAAAAGTAATCGGCCACTTAACCAATCAATAACATTCATTCATTCTCAACCGCTTATTCCCTTATGGGGGGTTACAGGGGGCTGGAGCCTATCCCAGCTTCTTCAGTCGAGAGGTGGGGGACACCCTGGACAGGACGCCAGTCTGTCGAGGGCACACAAAGCTTCTCATTTCACTCATTTCTATGGACATTTTCCTCAAGTTCCAAATCAACCTCTGTATGTTCTGGACTGTGGGAGGAAACTGGAGTGCCTGGAGTAAACCCACACAACACGGGGAGAACAGAAAGGTCAATTACATTTAAATTATTTTATTGTCCTTGTATATATAAAATAAATGTGGATATTTAACTTGTACCCTTCGTCTCCAGGTACTGCATTAACTTTTCTAGATTTTATTGCAGAGGTAAAAGTAGAAATATTATTAGGTTGATGTATTTAAACTATCATAAACCATTCCCCTCGACAAGAACACGATGAGAAGTTTCACCAGGTCCTCCTTAGAAGGATACAGAACAAGTATGACATAGTTGTCAGAAAACATTGATACATTTTTTTCCATATTTCTTTTCCCAACCCCTTAATCGATCGTCAACTGTACTGAAAAAAAATACAATTATTAAGATAATTTATTTTTTATAATACTTCTTTTATTGCCAACATTAAACTAACGTTTGTGTATAAATTAAATCATTCCAGTTTTTCATTTACAATTAACAAGCAAATATTTACAGCGTTTGATCATTTTTATGCTGCAGTTAAACTTCGGACCGCTAGATGGCAGCAGCCAATACATCCTATGCAGCTAAAGAAACAATCAAATCTCCCGATGACTGAGGACAAGAGGATACAGTCGACTCCAGCAGTTTTTAAAGTCGATGTTTGGACATATTTTGGTTTTAAAATAAATGGAAGCAGTTACGACTTCATCATGTGGTCTGTAAATTCTGCAACACCAGAGTAAAGTACTCGACAATACTACAAATATATCCTTGTTACTACTGTATCGCAATATATCGTATCATTGCACCTGTATTGTTATTGCCAGATTCTTGCCAATACACACCCCAATGGATGCACTAAACTTGAGTAGAAATGCACGAGTAGAGATCAGGACCAGAAAGAAAAAACGTTGAGCAACATTAACAGTTCCTACAATGATCTTTGCTGATAGAACTAAAATATACCAAATGGGGCCCTAAAATAAATCCTGCCCGAGTGAGCTCACGACAACAGAAGAGGCATTGAAGGTGTTTGCTCAGAAAGCTAGTTATCTCAAATGAAAAATAACAGAGCGCTTTATTGAGTTTACCAAACTAATTTAGACGTGTTTATTATGCTGTGAAACGGCCCAATGACACGGCGGAGCGTCGTAACACAGGCGCACCTCTCATTATCGCCACACACCTACTGAACAGGGGCGTTAAATGGCGGGCGCTGGTAAAGTCGTAAACACCCCCCCCAGAAAAAAAGAACAAGCAATTCACTTGATAAATGTCAACCAACATGAAGCGATCAGCTGAAAGCAATTTCCTGGTGCTCGCTTGTGTCCTGTGCCAGAGACTCTGGAGAGATTTTCGCCCCTCCATCGATCATGAAGCCCTCTGTTGTGGGCCAAGGTACACAATGCCCTCAAATTGCTGACATATGGACCCGGCAACGCCACGAACAAAAAAAAAAAACCTGCCGCTAAAGCCTTGTTTATCCAGGTCTGTTAAGGGAAGAGACTCTGACGGCGTCGCTCACACCGGCCACCGTATTTTATCGCCGTTATTCCCCTTAAAAGTGACTTCCATTATTTTAAACGCTTGATTGCGTTCGACCGGGATAATAAGTAGTCGTCGAAACGACCGCTCGGCTACAGTGTGTGGGCAACGCTTTGAAAATTAGAGCTCGCTGACATGTGGTGCCAATCAAAAGGAAGCACAAACAAAAACAGCATAATAAATAAGGAGACGTAAACCGCAGGCCGGAGCAGCAGACGGAGCAGGACGGTGCGCGTTGACGCCTGCGTATCTATTTTAAAAACTTCCAACGCTCACACAAAGTACATGAGCGGGGTCTTTAAGAGCGAAGCTATTTAGAGCGAACATTAGGCTTTTTTTCCCCCCTAATGGAGGACGGTGGAGCCGGCGGTCCGAGAGGTCCGTCCGCAGGAAAAGTCCATTATCACTCGGGCTAATGGAGGATGGAGGGGGTGTGGGGTGTGGGGTGGGGGGGGGGGCTTTGAAGCGCAAGTGTAGAAACGGCAAAGAAAACAAGAGCCACGACACATGTGGTACCAGGCGGTGTTACTTTAATGGAGCCCATCAATAACGAGGCTCTGCTGAGTCTCCGTGTTTGAAGGCGAGCGTCTCGCTATCAATCTTCCACATGGATTTTTGGAGTTATATGAAAGAAACAAAGTGTAAAAGTCTCATCCGTTCAGCACCCACACCCCCCGCGCCCCCACTCCCCGATTCCGTGGAACAAACTGCGCCGCCGAGCAGGACGAAGCCCGCGGCGGTTTACGTGCAGACGCTGGTTCTGTGTAAACAGCCGGGTCTGCGGTGAAGCCATGTGATTGGGAGGACGACCACCGTCCCCATTAAAAGTCCATCGGCTCTTCACGCCGATTGTTTGAGCGCAGGAAGGGGAGGAGCGGCGGAGATGGAGGGCGTGGGTTGACATGTCTACAGTATCTTTGATGGTCATCACACAGAGAGTTGAAACGACTCAAAGATGGCGACCAAAGTGAAGTTGCAGGATCAACGAGAACCTGCGTCAGCCCAGCAGCTCTTTGGATTTGGCTGCCAGATGCTTGTCGATGTCGGCGATGAATTTCTCGGCCATCTGCTGGATCTGGAGGTGAAGGCAGAGAGTGACGTCATTAAGACTCAAATTTAAAGAAGGATGTTTCGTTAAACAGGGAAACACAACCGACACATCCTCAATCACGACTCAATCCCTGAACCTCCAAGGGACTCGTTGTATAAACAAAGCGGGTGTGATTACAGCTGGCTGGAGGAGTAGTGAAGCCATTATTACGCCATAATGGACTCTGCTCTCGTAACCTCTTGTTCGCCGAGATTTCAGACGGGGGAGAACTTTATAAAGTAATAACTTCAAAAAACATGGTCATGATGAGAGACTTACTGCATCTTGGAGAGGAAGACTTCAACATTTGAAACATGTGAGTGAGTCAGGAGAGTTGGGTTTTCCCGTAAGTTGCCCTTTAAGGTTAATTTTAGTTAGTCTTTCAGTTATTCCGCTTGTAATTTTACTATCTATGGAGTATTTTCTGTGTTGAATCACTAGCAGAGAGACACGCACTTCTGCTGATGAAAACAATAAAGTACTTGATCATCTCAATAAAAAAAAAAAATGTTAAAAGGAAATCCATAAATTCAATTTAGACCATCTTGGTCCAAACTACTACTGTGAAAGAAAACAACAGTAGGATTAAAAAGTAAAGCAGTGTTAAATAATGAAATAATGAATGAATATGATTGAACAGGTATTAAATATTTACTACATATACCTCTTACTTATCTTCTTAACTTGGATGTATTGTAAGTTAGTTGTAGTGTGTAGCTCGAGCTCTAAATAATGCATCATAAGCACAGTTCTCTGGCCTGAAACTCAAAGGATCCTATGATAAAGGAAGTAAAAATATCATTAGTGTTTCGTGTATTTTTGATGACTGTAAGGCCTTTTTTGAGAGAGACTTTGATTGAACATATGATGAGAAATAAAAGATATAAGAATAAATGCATTTATTGTGTTTGTTTGAATATAATAGAATGTTGATGAGAATATGTTAATATAATGCATGTTAATAATAATAATACAATAATAATTTAACAGAATAGAATTGTAACGTTTAATTGTCCGATGTTTGACACTGAAAATATTGGACTCACCTGTTTCTCTAACAGAAATATGGTGTCTTCTGAATGTCCTTCTTTTTCCCTCTTGACCTGGGTCATAGCATTGCTGCGCACTTTCCTCATGGAGTCTTTCGCTTTGTTGCCCATTTGTTTGGCTGCTTTGACCAGGTTCTCGCGGTGTTCTCTCGTGACCCTGCCAGGACGGAGCACGTCGGAGATTAAGAGTGACAACGAGTCAAATTTCATAAAAGCAAAGGATGAGTGAGACAAATTGAGAAAGTAAAACCAGTAATCCGCCTGACAAAAGTTTGACACGGAGCCAGTAAAAGTAGCGGCGAAGATTGCGACTCCCTCACTCGTGAAGCACGGCAGCATCAAACAATCATTAGCTTCGCACTCCAGTCCAAACATTCGTTAATCAAACACAAAAATCCTTCACGACTTTCCTTCCTTTTCCCCTATAATTATATTTTCCCTGTTCTTTTTGCCATGTCGACTATTTGCAAACAATCCGGAGCAGCATCTATTTACCGCAAACAATACGGCCTAATTACCGATTCCAGAGCCAATCAAGGAACGTTTTCTTTGGAAATGCAAATGGAGGCGTAAAAAGCGGCGACTGGGACTGATTGGAGAGGGAAGCAGTTTGACGCGTATGTCCTTCCTCTGCCACACTAACACCTGCTGCTCCTCACACACACACACACACACACACACACACACACAAACAATCACACACACACGCGCTTGTGTGTAAACGCACTCCAACGCTTAGACTTCATAAACAGCAGTTAAGTTATGTGCTCCGACGTATGAAGTCAATCTCTGTGCATAACTGGTAACCACGGCGACTGCTGCAGCTCATAATAAGGCGACGATGTTTCTTGAACTTGAAATTCTCACTTTTCAGTGACGACACTTTCAATACAACACATTCTGTTATTTAAAAATATTTGTACTTTTAGTAGCTCATCAATTATAAAGATTTTACCCAATTATTATACGACATTATACCAGAAAATACCTCACAAATCCTGGGAAAGTTAAAGTCACTCCACCACTGATGCTTTCTCGATCATGAAGCCAAGTGTCCCCCATTAGACTTTAGAGTCAGATGATGAATCCAGAAGGGTTCAAGAAGTGTTCAGGCCAAAACTAACAATATAACGATATATTCATACACTGGATCTGTGAATTCTTCAGGTGCTGAAGTCATAGTATCGTTTCCTCTTCATCCTCTTAAATACTATTAATTTACAATCCCAAGGAAAGCTCATTTTAAAACCCTGAATAACAGAAAAAAAAATCAATACTGAGATGAAAAAAAATGAGCATATTAAACAAAAAAAGGAAAAATATAGGAGGTGAGGTTTGAGAACATTTATAAAAGTGATCAAAAATATTTTTTATAGAACCTAAAACGATAATGGTGAGTAAGAACTTTAACTGAAAGAAAGCAAATGGAGTGAAAACATTACTAATTACTAAATGAAAATTCAACCTGTTGGTGGAAACTATGATATATATATAAAATAACATACAAGAGTATGTGTTAAAAAAAAAGAAAAAGAAAATCAATGAAGTAAAATTTGTGACAGAAAGAAATTGAATCGTTTAAAAACATATCATTTCATTAAATAACTTAATATTGGTTACATTTTAAATAGGTTAGGTGGTCTTAGACATCCACATTATAGGATGCAAATCTTAGATATGCGTGTTTATATATATATATACATTTGTCTTATATTTTTATCTTATTTAATTATTTTATTCATTACTCAACACCAAAAAAAACAACTGTCAATAAAAGCAATTAAATGTGTTTTTCATATCATATTTAAAGTAAATTAATCATATGACAATATGAATAAATAATATAGAAAATAAATTAACAATAAATGTTGACAATGCAATGCAATTATTCATCAAATATTACTTACATAATATCATTTAACTAGTGATACATGAACTCCATCTACAGATTAAAACAAAACGGTGAAAGTAAAAGTTGTGAGGGAACGTTCAGGGGAAACTCACTTGGGAACAGGCACCTGGATAATTGTCCCGTCCACGTCGGGGTTTAGGTTCATGCTGCTCTCTCTCAGTGCACGGGTGGCGGCCGCCGTGGCCTGAGGGAGGTTAAAACACACGGAGAAAAAAGAGGTGAGGATTGAACGAAACAGCTACAGAATCAGGTAGTGGTCTCACTCCAGCTGGCAATCATTACCGTATTGTGTTTATTCTCCCTGTGTGTGTGTGTGTGTGTGTGTGTGCGTATATGTGTGTGTTTCTGGCACAACCCATGCAGCATGGAAGTGCCTTGGGCCACTGTCAGCGCCGAGCCCCGTGGGATCCCACTGAGGGGTTGCAGGGCAGGCCACCGACCCCTGGTGACCCCCAGAGGAGAGTCTGCTGGAGACGCAGCAACACACACTGGCTGTTGGAGATCCTGGCATATTTATTTTGGATATATTTGATTCATGAACGCCGCCTTGTAAACACCGAGCTTTATTAATCATGTTATTCTCCTTTTTAAAAAAAGTTTGATTCGCCGTCAGACGGAATGAGATTAAGTGGGATTAGCGTGGTGAGGCCAGACGTCAACACGCCTGGGTTGAGAGCCGTTCAAACAGCACACGCTAGAAGACATTAATATTCCGCCCCGTAAACCACGGCGGTGACATTTTCACATGGTCCAAAGAGAAGTTCTCGGGAACTGAACCTTGTACCCACTTGTGTTTACGTCTCACTGGAAAGCAATGACAGAGGCGAGCGATACAAAAGAGTATTTGGGGAAAAAATATTACTCAACCTTTCATTACTTCCTTCATACAGTCGAGAGCGTTACAAGTCTGTTTGGATCATCCATCGTTTTCACTTCATATTTTTTCGAGACTGTTTGTGAGATTTTCACCATCAATTCTAACTGAAGCCAGTCAGCTCTAGAGTTCAGTGTTCGCTGGGAAGTGACACAAAATGCAAGATTGGAAGCTGTTGAGCAACTAGTCAAGCTTTCCTTTCTTACATTTCAAAATTATGTATTATTTTGCTGCCTGGACAAGTCTGATAGTGTCCATTAACCTTTTTTACAATGTTGGGTCAGAGAAAACAGTTTTTTATATGAATTTCTGAGAGCATTTTGCAAACATGCACATGCAGTATTTGGCAACAGAGGCTTCACTACAGTGCAGATGTATTAGACTGGGGGAGCAAGAAACCTACTCTTGTTTTAAAGACGCATTGTATCGTTTGAAAAATCAACAATTTGTTTGAAATTTATTTTTTCTTTTAAGATCAAAAAGTTAAATTTCAATATTCAGCCAAGAAGGTTATGTGATGTATCTGGATTTATGACATAGTTATGGTTTTATGACAAAATAACTCCCGAAATTGTTTGTAATTTTATGAGACATTGATAATGGGTTGAGGACAGAATGCAAATTTTTGGTTACACATTACATATCTGGATCCAGAAATTGTGTTGTCTCAGGGTCAAGGTGACCCGAAGGCCTGCAAAGAAATGTTTTTTTTTTGTATCCCTTGTGTTGTCTCAGGGTCAAGGTCACCCAAAGGCCTGCAAACAAATGTTTTTTTTTGTATCCCTTGTGTTGTCTCTGGGTCAAGATGAACGACTTCCCTGGCTTCTATAAATACATGCGCAGTGGTGGAGGTCGTTCATCTTGACCCATAGACAATACTCTTCGGGTCATATTGACCCAGAGATAACACAAGGTTAAAAGGATGTGTCTTTTAGGGACGCTCGCACTGTGTGTTAGAAATTATAAAACTCTTTCCACTGGCTGTCCGCATAAGCTCATCAATAATATCCCAAATTGTAAAATAAATAAATATAAAATTCCGTAATAAATGTAGCATATTACTACTTTTTAAAGAACATAAAACTGATAAAAATAAATGTTGTTGTGCATGTTCAGCCAGTGAACTCCCAAAGTTTAATTTAAATGTTTTAATTCTTGTATTGTTGAATAGCAACAGTGAGAAGAAAGATCTACAGCCTAAGATCTTCAATTATCACTTACTGTATATATGTCCATGAACACTCTCACCCTGATGTGTTGATTCGCAAAACTCGAATGAGTTTGTTGCCTTTTCTTCAAAAATGTTAAATTAAAATTGCTGTGAAAAGACTTCAGTAGATCCGTCCTAGTACGCGTGGTGTGTTATTCCTGATCTAGTCCAGGCCCGGAATCCATTATGTACAACACAATCCTGTGGTCTCAGAAACTATGTCAGAAATTGACGGCGGCGCTTTCAAAAGAACACCAAGACAAGATTTAGGGGGTCTTTCAATCACAATCGCCAACATTTTCACAACCACATGACGATCCCCTGTGCCGCGTCGTCCAGGGTGCAAATGTGAAACGTGAGGAAAAGCAGCGTCCGACTTCCTCTTCCTTTAAACCCCTCTCCTGTTTCCACAGAAATCCTTCTGGCGTTCCCCGCAGGGAGAACAAAATGGCAGCGAGATTAAAGGAATTTATTTGTGCGCATTAAATTAATTCATGAGCTCTTGTTACTTTTTCTCTGTGTGTTGGAAATCGTCCGGGGAGCAGGCCTCTGGTTGCTCTCTTTGAGCGGCGGGTGATAGATTCGGTCCATACCTATGTTTGATTGTTCTCAGCATCAGATTCATCACGGCTTCCTTTGAAACCTGCGCTCCGGTGGTTGCCGGGGAAAATAACTCGAGCGGAATTGTTCTGACCAGGTTCTGGCTAATACGTCGGCGAGGGAGAGGAATGAGTCTGAAGGTTGACATCAAAGCCGGGCTCTTCAAAGTGAAGGGTTGAGGATTTGTTGGTGACGGGACGCTCAACGGGAACTTAAAGACGCACACGTCAGGATGTTGTTGGTGGCTGAAGACTTGAATGAATGAATGAATAACAACTGAAGGAGAGCTGCAGAGGATGGTAATGGATAGACATCATTATAACTCTATTAGTCTTGAGTGCTTTGGACTCACCTTTGTCGGTGTGTGTGTGTGTGTGTGTGTGTGTGTGTGTGTGTGTGTGTGTGTGTGTGTGTGTGTGTGAGTGTGTATTTGCATGTGTGTGGTCTGAACTTGGAACCCTTGGAAAGAACTTAAAGCTGCAGGTGAATTGTTTGGTTGGAAAATAACTCGATAACTAAAAGAATTTGAAAGATTTTTTTCAGGAAAAAAGTGAAACTGATCAAAACTCTTCCTCGATCCAGATGAAACTATATAAGGAGTTGCTCAAGCATGTTGTTTTTTTTTTAACGCACACTTGTGAGAGCTTGGGAATATCACCAAGTTTATGTCTCGTGTGGTCCAGTGGCTAGGATGCTGTAAGCAAGTAAGTAAGCGCCTGGTCTAGAAAGGCGCTCTATAAATAGAGATTATTATTATTATTATTATTATTATATTTATAGAGCGCTTTTCCAGACCAGGGTCACAAAGCGCTTAAACAATCAAAACAATATTCAATAAAGTATATACTTTAAAGGTCAAGATAACACTGAGAACAACGTACATTCTTAATTGATTTGATTCTACATTTTACATACAGTAACGTGAAATTAGCAACTTTCCAGTGTCGTGCACAATCTCTATAGTTTCTTGGTAATATTGATAAAAAAGTGCAAAACACATTAAGATTCTGTCCATGGCCAGAATCTGCGACTCGCTGCCCACTTACATCATTGATCCTCTGCTGCCTCCATCACTAGGACTGAGTACCAATTCTCTGAACCATAATAGCAGCGGTTCTGATGGTCGTAGCGAGACTGAAAAGCATAGATTTCTCTGCTTGATTTTTGTTCAGTTATTTCTTTAATATCTCAAACCCAAATAAAAAAATGCAAGATGTTTTTATGGAAGTATATCAGTGCCGTCAAAGAATTGGATTCAACATCACATTTGTTTTTTGTTATTTTTTTCTTATTAAGCATTGATTTTCTTTTTAATCATTTAATTTAATAATTGGATAATCGAAAAGTTGAATTTATTCAAAAAATAAATTAGAAAAAATTTAATATTTTTAAAATGATTCCTTTGGTTGGATATTTCAATTCTAATAAAAGAGATTCCACATTCAATTTTCAGATTCAATTCATTTTTTATTACTAAATTTGTACTTAAAAAAATAAATAAATAGGAAACCCTTTAAATTCAATAAAACAATGTAGGTGTCATAGTACTGCAGGACTGTACCAAAGGAGTACAGAGCTTGTGACAGCATAGAAGCACTGGCGCGTCTTTTTAGGTCATGTGTCAACATCTAGGGTCTCAAAAAACAGAAAAAACTATTCACGTTCAATCTGTGTTTTTTTATGTGAAAGAATTTAATCAGAAATTGTGTTTTAATCCAACGGTCAGATAAACCTGTAATATAATGCATTTGCTGAAGCCCTACCCAAAAGTAGTGAATAGCCATTTTGGTAAAGATGCACAGATTTGATCTTTTTCAGGTGGCGAGTTGTATCCATGTCTTGACTTTTTTAAGTGCATTTATGATCTCCTCACTGAGGACATTTCAAAGTCCTGTAAAGGAATCTCTCTGTGACTTCGATTCCGTTTTGCACCCAAGTTGTCTTCATAAAAAATCCTCCTTTTTTTCACAGAACTAACTTCATAAAGACTCTCGCCTAATATGGACATAAACCCTCATATGAAGAAAAACACATTTAAAAAACAACTTGCTATTTTAAATTGCAAAAATGGAAACTGAACTAAGCAACACGGTGGACAGACATCTTTATTTTTGCTGTGCTGCCGGTCGTCATGGCGACGAGCTAAACTTCAGGTGCACTTTGGAAAAGATGAAATGCTGACGGGAAAATATTTTTGGAAAACTTCCTGGAATGCCAAAACGGCTCCAGTGGTGTAATTTATCCTCGTCGGCTCCGAGAGCGCAGGACTGAACGTGTGGGTGAACGTCAGAGCGAGCTTTAATTCAAGCAGATGAAGTTTCACGCAGGTGATTAGTCTTTATTACCGTTCGTAAGCATATTACTCTGGAGATAAGAGATCAAAGCGGTCATTTCAAGAAAACGGATGTGCAGAAACCGGTCCGTCGGTTGATAAAAAACAAGTCATCTTACATTCTCCAGAGCGTCTGGCTACTGACACCCCGTTTCGTGTGTGTGTGTGTGTGTGTGTGTGTGGACAAAATGGAGCTGTGATTAGTACAGTGCTGTATCATCGGAGAAGGAAAAAGGGGGAAAAGAAAAAGAAAAATAATCCATTCCTTCCTAACCTGGGGGTATAATGAGGTCATTTCCTATTCTGCTGAAACTCACACACAGACATAACCGCAGATCGCCACACACACACACACACACACACAAACAGAGTTTCTCGTTGCCATCGTTCACCCCCAGAACAAAGGGCCGCACGAGTGATCAATCAATGAGCCTCGGATTCAGCCGAGAGACGCAGGAGGTTCACGTTTCATTGGTGGACTCGTACGAGCTCTGCTCAGGTTCACTCTTCTTTTGACTTTTTTAAGAGTGTGTGTGTGTGCGTCTCTTACCTCGGGAAAGCTGCTCATGTTGACCGTAATCATCTGAGGGGACTTCATGGAGACCTGGCCCAGCTGGTTGAGGGGAAACTTGCCGTCCGCAGTTGTCACCACAATGTGATCAAATGCTCCTAGACAAACACACAGATTAAGAAGTGCTCAGTATTTACCCACATTGACAGTTCGCAGCATCGCTCGCCTGCCTGTGAGCAATCACCCTGATTTTGTTTGTTTGGGAGGATGTGTCGAGTAATCCCGAATAGATCAGAGCCAGGGACGGGCGGGGATGAAGCGCACGGACACGTGTCAATAGATTAAGTGTTTTTTTTTTGCTCACAACATCCACCAACAAACTTCATGGATGAAGAGACGTAATGATCGTGTTGTGAGTCGGTTAAAAAGAACGTTCACACTTCAATTTGGAGCCTTTTTTTAAGATGAGAGTCAATGAACGCAGCCGGGAATAGTTGACAAAAATGCACCTTATATTAAAAGTAAGTTAACAACCATGAATAGATTCTTAGTAGCAATATGCATATGGATGTATTACATCATGACCACTGGCCTTAAGTGATGAAGTTGACCACAGCCTGGGTAAACATTGAACAGCCATTTGACAGAATAGATGATTACTAGAGGCAAATAAATTAAGTTTTATGGTTAAGTTTTCTAGGCGCTCACAAGATGCAAATGGAAAAAAATACGATTGTACTTCAGTATTATCTTAGTATTATAGTGTATAGCAAGGGTGTCTACCTTAATCACATAAAGGGCTTCAATCTTTTAGCAGTTGCCAAACTAAATGTGTATTTACCGAACTTTGCTGATCAGTTGTGTGAGAAAATATTGATAAATCGATATTTAACAACACTGGATCCATTTCCCCCCCACTCTTTTTTTGGGGCTTTCAAATCATGTTTCATTTTTACAATAGTTGTCTTATGGGTGGTACTTTAGCAAGTGTGTATGAAATCTATTGATGGCATTTGTTCATTTTTGTGTTGCAAAGTGGTTTGCATGATCTCCTCAAAGTAAGTTGCTGCTTAACTTCCAGGTCCAGAGGGAGGAAACTTGAGACCTTTCTGTGTGGAGGTTGTATGTTCTCCCTGTGTTGTGTGGATTTACTCCGGGCACTCCGGTTTCCTCCCACAGTTAAAAAATATACATAGGTTGATTGGTAACTTGGGGAAAGGCTGTCCGGTCCAGGGAGTCCCCCCACACTTGCCTGTAGAAGCTGGGATTTATATAAAACAGACTTAAATCAAACAAGATCTCAAAGTGCTACAGCAGTACTCTACTGTGGGTTTTAAGTGTATATTAAATCACTATTTGCCACAGCATAAAGGATGATTATATTTTGTTATTATTATACATTAAGCTTTAGCTTTACATTAATTAAATGATAATTAACCTGTGATTTACCAGCTCAATGGATGCAAGACTCAACCTTTTGGGTTATTATAACATAAAATAAATCCTGGACAAATATTCCAGAATTATAAAACTCATGTTCTATTAATAATTGGCTTTTATTTGTTTTGTAAAAATACCTTTCACATTGTAAAACACATATTTATTTAAAATGGAATGTGTTTGAGAATATATTCAAAATAAAAAATCTTTCTCATACTTTTAAAAATCATTTTAAGGAATATTTCTATCTGCCTACTGATGCTGCGGAATGGTTATAGTCAAACAAGTACTGCAGAACCAAGAGCTACAAGTTTCTCAAGACTTGAAGTAGAAAGTCATTTTTAAAAAACAAAAGGGAAAACATCAAAAGCCATCTCTCAGCAACTGCAGATTATTTCAAGGTCAGAATCTTTCTTTCTTTCCTTTATCTCCTCAATCAGCTGACACAGTGGAATTCTAAATATTTGTAAATACAAGCATATCTAGTCCAAGAGAGAACATGACGTCCTCGAGAGACACTAGAATTACTTCAATAGACTTTTATCAATGCAGAAAGAATCTTGGATATTTGACTTTTTTATCGTATGGTCACAGGTGACGGTCAAGGTTATGGAATTATCGGTTGAACTTGTGTTAAAACCACTTTTAATGTATTTACATCTAATGTTTATTCATGAAGGGATCAGGAAACTGCTCGTCTATAGAGTCTGTGAATGCAGCATACAGATGAGATTCATACCAGGCTCTTAGACAAACACCAAGTTACTTACAGAGGAGGTTTGAAGCAGAAGAAAACCCCGCAGTGGTCAGTCGATATTAGACGACGAGTCGGTTATTAATATTTATACAGAATGACGACCAGAAATATGCGGCCTAGGCCACAAATTGCTAAAATAAATTATAGCAGACAGAATAAAGCGACCGCTATCAGACACTTTCCATGATCTACAGTCGCGGTGATGAAATTAAAGGTGCGTCGGCCAACGCCGGGTGACTTCCCTCCCTCCATCCCTCCATCCCTCCCTCCGATTACAACCTCCCTCAACCTCTTCTTCTCCTCCACTCCTCTGTCTGGCTAACCTCATATGCAGTTGTTTCCTTCGTCTTCATCCCTGCCTTACATCACTCCCTTGCTGCAGTGGACTGTGCAGAGGCTGTGTGTGTGTGTGTGTGTGTGTGTGTGTGAGTGTGTGTGTGTGTGTGTGTGTGTGTGAGTGAGTGTGTGTGAGTGTGAGTGTGAGTGTGTGTCCGTTTGTGTGTGTGCAGGAAAGGAGGGTGAAGAAAAGGTGAGCCAACTGTGTAATTTTCATGAGCTGATCCTTATATTATTTAGGGTTTAAATGTGCTTTTTTTTTTTTAGGGGAAATTGCTATATTTATCTTTAAACACAAAATCCACATCAGGTTTTTTTTTCTTTTAAAATGTGCAAAAGTCTGCAACCCCCTGACAATAACGTTGTTTTGTTTTTGAAATATATGTATTTTCATCATACGCAACAACATCTGAACTTTTCTCAACTTCCAAATTTGAAGCTGGCGTCAGGTTGTTAACTAACATTGTTTTTTCGGAAAATAATTCTCGGAAACAGGATATTAAATTATATTAAATATATTTTAAGATCATTTATATAATAGTAGATAGTTATTATATAGTATAAGATAGTAATAATAAATTATTTATATAGTATTTAAGTTAACTTAATACTTTCCACTTAGAGAGGTCAAAAATGATACTGGGATTGTTATAGGGTCTTAATAAAATAAAAACAAATAAAAGATCATCATAATGAATTTAAAAATGACATGTGGATTTAAAACAAAACATTACAATAAAAAGAATAAATAAATATTAAATATACATTATTACGCCTTTTAGCTCCACTTTGTGGGTGTTTATTATTTTATATAAATGTTGTGACCTTTGAATTAAGCAGCAGTTTTTAACTACAGTGCAAGATTTAAAAAAGAGTTTATAAAATAAATACAAAATATGAGCAAGGAATAAATAAAGAGAAAATTTAATAAAAAGGAAATTGGACCAAAACTATATACATACATGAATTAGAGCATGTGATTTTAAAAAAATAAAATTCCAACTTAAAATATTATGGTTAAGGCAGAACTTTATTGATCCCTCAGGAGGTCTCCTTTGGGAAATTGTTTGATAATTTCTAAAAATTAAAAATAATACAAAATATTTCAAGACACAAGTTGTTGTTTTAGCAAATAGAGCATATTTTTAGTAAAGTAAATTATTTTATCACGATAGAAGTTTGTGCTTTTTTTTTTATTCAATGCAAAATGTAGGTTTTATAGTAGACTTTATTTAGCTTCAAGACCAACTACACGTCGACATCGACTATAAATAAACTGCACCAACTACACAAAGGTTAAAAAAAAAAAAAAGGTTCAGTAATCCCATCATGGCATCAACAGACAGCAGTCATCCAGACACTTAGTCTTAATACAGACCAGATGAGTTTATGGAACAAACACTCATACACACACACACACACACACAGAAACACACGGTTTCGGACGACTGACGTCATTCCATTCCACCATCACCATCATCATCCCTGCTGTCAACCCTAAGTCCGCCTGCCTCCGTGGATTACCGTGCAGCTGGACAGAAGAGAGGGGCAGCCGGGGAGACAGACAGTTGGACGAAGGAAGGATGACCGGAGGTGGAGGAGAAGAATGACTTCAGACGTAGAAGGAAGAGAACAGGAGGAAAGAAACGTGTCCCGTAGTCCAGGATATTTCGCAGAGCAGCTTTGAGTAATGGAGTCGATTTAAGGACAAATGGGTATAAGTAGATTGTGCCGGAGTGACTTATGAAAATCTCAAGAGTTTGAAGTTTGAATAGAGCGGCTGCTTTGTTCCAGCAGACCCTCCGTCACAATCAGCAACTTCTTCAATCCATCAAGAGTCAGAGGCTCGGGGTCGTGACCTGGATGTAGTTGGGGAAGCAGAGGGCAGAGCAGGGTCTTCTCTGGTGTTCGCCGGTACAATAAGTGAGAGCAGGGGTGTCGAACTTAATCACACGGGTCGAGTACGTTTTAGATTTAACTAAATATCTTGAACCGGGAGAATCACATCCCTTTCCTTCACCTTCAGTTTGACTGTTATTAGAAGCATCTGTGTAATAGTTGACATCAATAATCTCTGTTCCTTATCTTAAGTTAAACACTCACATCTTTGTAGATCACAATATCAGCATGAACAAGTGATTTTGAGCAATTTCTAAAGATAAAAAGACTGTAACACAGGACTCATAGAATCTGTTGTTAATGCATATAAATCAATTACTTGGACAGATTCAGAAAAAATAATGTTGGAAACTTTTTTGTTTTAAATAGAAGCTGCAATGTTATTTAAAAATCTGTGATTTAAAATTAAATAATTAATTATCAAATGCAAAATCATCTGAATAATAAGACATTTCTTCCCACTGCGGTCAGGGTGTTTAATAAATAAAATATAACATCTTAATAAATGTTCATACAGTAACTAATTTCCCCACTTCTGTACTTCCATCGTCTTTCTTTCTTTAGTATTTGGTTATTTCAATTTAATTATAATTTTATTATCATTCTCATTTGTAGTTTTATTTATTTTATTCATTGTTATATCACAGTTTGTTTGTATTTTAATTAACAATTGTTTTTTAAATACGTGTTCTGTATGTTTTAATAAAAAAGTGTATGTGTGTTTAGTCTTTTTTTGGCGTTCTGCTACCACGATATTTATTTTATTCAATATTTATTCAATATTGTTTTGATTTTTAAAGCGCTTTGTGACCCTGGTCTGGAAAAGCGCTCTATAAATACAAATTACTTACTTACTTACAACTCAATGTGAAAAGAATAAAAAGGTATATCTTCCCTTGTCGTATTTGTAACTATTACACAGTTAGCTTCAATTGATTAGCAGCTAATTTGAACTTTTATTTATGTTTCTTTACTTTGTAAAAAAACTCGCTGGATGACGTGTTAATATTTAAGGTTGCCTCATTAAATCTTGATAAACATGAATTATCTAATAAAAAATGTTAATGTTGATTTTTTTTGGAGGGTTATACACAATGGATTACGTCAAAATCACATATTTGTATTGATTTTATAGATTAAATGTGTGATACAAGATGACAAAACTGGGTAATAATTAGAGCCAGATGTCAAATTATTCATTTTTTTAGAATTCTTCAGCACGAGAAGAGGAATACCTGGCGTCGTTCGGATACTCAAGCTGCGGCTGAAATCTTCCTTCAGCGCCGAGACAACAGCGTTCATCTCTGCCTCCAGTTCATCCAGACTGATGATGTCCTCCACCAGAGCGGCGTTGAGGTTCACCTTCGCCGGCTTCCCCTTTGACTTCACTGCGACGGAGAGAGAATATTAAAACCGTTGTTGAACATTCATGCGGACAAAATCAAAATCTCCTCACAAACCTTTTGCTTTCTTTGTGGCATAAAACCGTGTGCATAGTGCTGGCTGGCGGGACCCACTGGGGGGAAGAAGAAGAAGGGGGTTCCTGACAGTAGTGGACACCATAAGGAGGCGTCGGGCTTGTCTCAGCAGAGTCTGACACAGCAGAGGACGCAGCAGGCTCAGGTGACTCATCGCCATATCTTGAAAAAATAAATAAAAAGATTTCAGTCTTTATACATAAACCAGACGATAATGAGATGTTTGAATGGACGAAATCTAGTGTAGTAACCGATTTGATCCAGTAGGAGGTGGGCATGGACGATATTTCACAGCTCATCTTATAAGTGTTTCAGAATATTTTACAGTTTAACAGTTCGTTTCTTATTTTGCTATTAGGAATACAAAAACAGGTTCCAACACTTTTTTTTTTTACAAAACCTATAAGAAACTTTTGGTAAATAAACACCTTTAAAGACGTGGACACATGAGGAGATAGCACAGAATCTTAATGTCATAAAAACAATTCCTGTATGTCTTAAAAATTAGCTGGAAAACTATTGTTTTGAACTTGCTTGATTGTTTGTTTAATGTGTTATGAAAATACATTACACCAGATCTAAGTCTGACGGAAAAAAAAGGAAACTTATAATGTAGAAGAAGCCATTTAAAAATGCTGTTTCGCACTTATTTTATCCTAAAAAATTAAGCAGCACTCAATGACTGTTCCAGCTTCTTCTTCTTCTCACATTTGCTCTGAGAAGATGTTGTTTGGGAATTCCTTAAAGGGGAACCTCCCACTCAAAAAAAACAACACCACAAGTATCAGCCACCTCCCACTGTGCCAACCGTGAACTAAGTCACTGAACCTTTGCATGCACACAAGTGTAGACAAACCTCGACACAACAAATGTCCCACAGACACAAACAGAATGAAGCTTGTCTTTCATAGTCAGTGGCTGTGTCCGTATTAGTGAGGGGGAAACGTAGCATGTTGCCGTCTTATTAAAATAGTACTGTTGCATAACGCGGGACTTTTTCGCTAAACACAACAGCCAAACACTTCTTGACTGAACTTGGCCGCATCTTGATTATGATTGGATAACAGTGGAATGTGTAGGGGAAGTTGTACACGGGAAGATTGACAGCGATAACAGCAGGAGAGCAGATGTTGCAAAGAAAATAGTATAATTATATCGACTCACTTCTGTTTACCGTGAACGACTGCTACAAGAAAATGAATATTTGACATTTACATTTGCTTGCATTTTGGCAAAAAGAGGAGCATAAATGATTTTACTGTGATTTTAAAGAAAATAATCATAATTATTGGGCAATAATAGAAGAAACAATAGAAGTCACAAATGCTGCACACTATTATTTAAATAATTGTAGTCAGTTGTTTGAACAAGTTAATTAGGAGAATTAAATACACAAAGAAAGGATGTATTAAAACCAATTACAATTAAAGGTTTAAAAGAAAGAGAAGGCTTTAAACTGTAAATCAGAATGAATCTAAAAGCTACAGTATATACTGTAGATAAAAGGTATACAATAGTGTGCTCTACAGGTTTGATTGATCAGCAAAAGTGGACAAAGGACCAAAAGTAAATCATTCAAATTGAAATCAGCCAATATTTTTTGTTACAAGATACATTTTTTGTATTAAAAGCTGTTGATTAAAACTACTATATATTTTATATTTGATATTATATTATTAAAAAGGGATTCATAGAGATGTAATTATTCCCCACTAATTATATAAGGTCAGCCGTGTTCAACTAGGAGGAGGTCTTGGGGCAGACCTGGCCATATAGTTTTTAAAAAAATACTAAAGCTATATTTAGGATTTGACAATATGTGACCAGGATTAAATAACAGATTTTCGAGTTTGAGATGAGTTTGTGTGTTTTATAAAAAATAAAAAAAAATAAAAAAAATGGGAAGCAATAAAAAACACATTGAAAAACGAGATATACAAGCTTGCAACATCATAAGTTTACGAACGAGTTTATCTTCTACCTTTAAACACAAAACATTTTCTAAGCGTGAGCAGTTATATGAACTGTGATCTCTGTGATCATTTCATTAAATGACTATTTAATACTTTTTTTTGTGCTAGAAAATTTAAAAAAAAGTAAAGTTAGACACTGTAGTTCATCAATTTTAAAATATAAGGATGATGACAAGTTGATGATGATGATAACACCGCCTCATAGTGTTAATCCACATCCTCCTTCAGACAGTGAAGACTAAACTAAAGATCCTATAAAGAAAACTAAAACAGGCAGTTTTCCGGACAGACTCGTAACAGACCTAAAGTGTGGTTGAGCAGATGTGGGATGATGATGGATCGCTTTGTGAGAGAAGTCAAGCACAAACGATGAAGCACAGGTGTTCAGGAGGAAACTGTATCTTCACTTCCTGTAGGTCACACACAGACTCACACTATAGATGTGTGTTTATTTCTTGATGCTACACAATAATCCAAACTATATGCTGGAAAAGGGGGATATGCATAAAACAGCTAGCATGGAAGCAAACAAACCTGACTTTGGGCTTGTTTTTACTTAATTGCAACGTATTTTTTCAATAGTGTAGCTTCTGTCTAACGTAAAATTGTAATATAAATTTAAACAGAAGTAGAAAAGTATCAATTTTGTATCATATTCCATTGAAACTACGGGTGAAGGTCAAAACGACATTCCCGATCAAACCGAAATGTGACTTATATCGAGCACCCGTCGCTATGCTATATAAACTATCATGCAATCAAATACGGTTCATGTGTTCACAACAAACTTACTTTTATCAGGCAATGGTTCCTCAGAGTTTATATCTGGCAACACGTTTTACACCAAACTGTCATATTCACGCGACGTGGTTGGGTGCGCGTGAAATGTTCACCCGGGCGTGTTAATCGGGCGGAGCTTCGTTCGTCTTAGGGGAAAGCGCTCACACAGCTAAAAACCGGGAGGTAACAAGAACAAAATGGAGCGTCGCGCGCCTGAGCCAGCTACAGCATCATCCTGCGCCTTTTGTTATCAGACGGTGCAGTGTTTACCACACAAGCTAGCAAAGTTGAAGCTGTTTTTGCAGGAAATCCTATAAAATATATTATGTTTTGACGTATTTTTAAGCAATCCCTAACGGGGGATCTCCCTGTCGCGTTGGCATCGGAAGAGGATTTAGTCGTCGTTAAAGAGGGAGTTTAAATAAAGAGGTAAATAGACACAGAACAGCTAACGGCTAACTACATGAAGCGACCTGGTTTGAATACTATTTAAGTTTTTATTTCAGCACAAGTATATCAAAGTATGAGGCATTTAGCGGAGGATAGATCTTGAATATTATGTCAATGTTTTCCTCACGTTTGTCGAGAAGTGCTTAAGTCATATATCTTATGAGCGTTACTCTAGAATACCTGTAAATGTTAGGTCATACTTCTGTGTAATAAAATGAATATATAAGTAATTGGTTTTTGGCTCATGTCAAATAAGTTTTATAAAAAAATCAGATGTTGTTCTTCCTACTCCTAAGTAGTACCTCAGTATCTACAACTTATCTGCCAAATGCTTTTTTTTCACCATCTCTAAAACATACTAAACCACAATGCTTCAGCAAGCGAAAACAAAACGAGTATATAATGTTAATGCATTATACCATAGTTCTTTTTAATAACATAATGTATATAATATTTACTACCTAAAGAGCACAAGGGAAAACGATTGCAAATGTAATTCTTGCTTTTTTCATTCTTAATAGTTTAAATGTAATTGTTTTTATGTATTTGCCGCTGTTATCATTTATTTAGAATTCATTTCGATTACTATTCATGTCGACTTGTTTCTGTACTCGGTTATAATATTTGTATTTTAGGTTTAAGTGTTTGCATATTGTCAGAGCAGCATACATTGACATGTGTATCATCAAGAGTCTTTTTAGTCTCACGTCTTGTCTCCCACCATCCACAGGTTTCACATGTCGTCTGCAGCAGAGAGCGTGGAAAATGCCTCCATCATTTCAGAGAGTGTCGCCCATGAGGGAAACCGCTTATGGATTGGAAACATTGATCCCAAAATCACAGAGTAAGTGGACGCATTTAGTTAAAATTTGAATATATACATTTCTGGTATGGTAGTCATTGATCCCCCAAAAAAAGAAACAATGTAAATTATCTTTAGAAACAACCATCACACATCTTCAGATGATTCATAGACTACGTGGAATTAAAAGTCTTCTTAAGATAAACAACAGTTATTTGTAAAACAACACCACACTATTGGATCTTAACCTGTGGTGTTGAAAACAATTTTCACACAAGATGACAAAATTAAACATTTTGCTTTTGAATAAGACACATGGGTTTCTTCGTAGAAAAAAAAAACACCTGCGATATCTTGTTAACTTACTGTATATCCATAATAATATGTTGGTACAATTGAAAACATCTGAAATAGGCTCGGACCCAAGTTTCTGTCCTCCAAGAACTAAAGTAAGCCAATTAAAGGATTTTCCTTAAGCTTACTTTCCATCAGATTAGGGTTCAATGGATGAGGTTATAAGAAATCCAAATGCTTTATTGGATCAACAGAGCCAGACACAATACAAACGTAAAGTAACAAATAACTTTCTAGTCAAGATTCAATTGCCCCAAAATCACGTGGTAGGATATTACGTTCGCATTTACGATTAAATTATTCTTGATGTGAGAGTATGTTGGTTTTGTTGACCAGATTAATACTATTCCAATATCATACTCTTCATTTTATTTTTTATTATTCCTCATTTATTGTAATGTAAAATGAAATATTCAGTCCTGTGTCGATTACAATATTGTTCGTGCATCCTTTGAATAAAAAAAATAAAAAAATCACGCTTTGATTGACTTGAAAGAACAAGTGAGGTGTGGTGTGTGTTCGTTGGTGGTTACATTTGATCGTAGTTGGCCGTTAACGATGTTCTCAGCTCATTCTACGTTAATTTATTCCACCTAATCATATAACAGATAATTACAGTTTGTGGTTACGATGTTATTATAACACGTATGAAAATGGCCGCGTATGAAAATATAATTTTGGGGGGAATCATTTGAGGATAGACTCGGGGAAATTTCTCACAAACCTTCCCCGCTCTGCCCCACAGAGAGGCGATGCATTGTGTCTGCGTGTATGATTGATGAACGGTGTGTGCAGTGCGTGTGTGTTGCACGCTGAGGTTGTACAGACAGCGTTGGGTGTGTGAAAGGGGGTCAGTGAGGCGTGGAGACCTGCTCTGCTAAGGAGCAGCCGTCATTCCTCACTCACCTGCCCTGTTTACTCTCTCCGTGTCAACCTGTGTGTCTGTGCGAGCATGTTTGAACACACACGGCTAATGTTTGGTGCGGAGGCGCGAGCCTGAGCTCACCGAGGTGTCTGCGTCTTATTGGCCTGTGTCATATTTCACAATATCATTAAATCCACGCTCAAATTATTGCGTTAGTATCCGTTGACGAGAGATAATGTGATAAGTGTGAAGGGGGGGATAAGGTGTTTTGAACTGAAAGGGGGGTGTTTTGGAACTTTAAATCGGCTGCTGGTGAATGTAAATGCTGCAGCTCTGGTGGGCGTCTAGACAGGCGTTTCCTTCCCCTTTCCTCAGCTCTGTTCTACTTCTACCTAAATAGCCTGCTGGTTCACCGTATAGAGGGAAAACATGAGAAATACTCATGACCCCTGTGGCTGATTGGGAAGATTAATTAGCTCCTGGTTGCACTCGCTTTGCTTTTCAATGCGTCGCCTAAGGGACCTAATAGGAAAGAAATATATTATTCGTGTTTATGTCTGCACTACACCAGCTAATGAGTTCAATTAACTCGGAATATCAGAATCAGAAAACTTTTATTTCCTGTGTAAACACAACACTACAATTTGTTGTGGTGGCATTTCAGAATATAAAACTGAAATAACACGAATGAAATAAAAATAAATCAATAAAATGAGATACAAAAAATTAAAATATATTTTTTGTGAAGTAAAAAATAATTTAGATCTGAGTTGTGGAGTATGCGCTTGTTGTTTTTGGCAGAACTGTTGGTGTTTTCTTTTGTTTGTTTTTTGAGGTGGTGAAGATGGATAACTGTCTTGGACTTATGAAACTGATTTATGAACAATCTGCAGGTGCAGAAATGATCCCTAAAGTGTTACCCTTTCTAAGAATTCCGTGGAAATGTTCACAGAGATTTTTTTCTTAGTGTCCAATGTGTGGAGTGAAACACACACTGCTCTGTAGTTTGCTTTAGCTGCCATTATTGGGAATTGTGCAGATGTTTGGTTGTGTCTAACATTTTGTGTGTGTTTTTTTGCATTTTAAGGTCGTTTATAATTTTAAAAAAAAAAAGAAAAATCAATATTTTAAGTGGCTCAAGTAGAAAGAGATGTGGCTATGAAATAAAATATGTCCCCTTGCATATTATAAGATAATTATTCAATTATTTTTAAACTTGCATGCAAATGAGTTTGTGGTCAAGATGTTTCATGTAGATAATTGCTTCAAACTTGTTTATAACTAGTTTTCTGTTTCACCCCAACCTCTTTGATGCTGCTGAGCTATTAAATGTAATTTGGTCAGATGGGTTAAAATAAATGCTCTGACGAATGAATTTGCGTCACACTTGTTCACATTAATGACGATAAGTAATAATAACTTAATAACTCGCCTCTTAATCACGAGAGATATTTGCTGAAACCAAGCAAGGTGGAGTTTGTTCTCCGAGTTGATGCATAATGTAGTTTGATATGTTCATTTCTTTATTGTTCAACATATTATGCTCTCATTTTCGACTGTCAATCAGGCTTACACAGGTCTTTCATCTTTTGCCACTTTACGCAAACGTAATTCTTTTGTCACTTGTCTCTTTCGTATTGAAGAGCACAACCTTTCACTCCCCCTTCCTCTCCCCTCTTCGTCCACCTCTTCCTCCGGTGACTTTTACAGCTCCCACGAGGTGCACTCCATTGTGGTTCTACACACTGGTATCCAAAAATGATCAAGTCTCTTGTGTTGATTTGTGTCGTAGATTAAATAAGATTAAACTCATCGTATTTATCGGGGAGATATTGGTCCTATGTTTTCACTTTTATTATCTCTTCAAATCTCTTTTAATATTGGGGTGAACTTCATGAGTAGGTATTTCTATTCATGTCACATCACTAATGGGTGTAGCGTGGGAAAAACTGAATCAATACTTTCGTCAAAAGCCCCCCGGGGAGCCGTAAAAGGATGGAAAAGTCCAACGTGTATTCAAGATTTATTTGTCAGTGTTTTGTTCATGTGGGGGCCAATTCACCACCTCAGGAATGTAAACAATAAACATAAACAATGAAAGATGTCCATCAGAGGTCACGCTTGGATGGAAATCTTCTCAAGATTGATGCAACAGGACAAACAGTTGACATTTGTTATGAATAATTCTTCTTATGATTATTATTATTATCAAGTTCGTCATATTTTCAATGATCTAACTTTGTTTCCATCACTGAATCCATGCAGCTTTGTCCAACTCACTATTGTTTGTGCAAAGCTCACTGCTCAGCTGGTGGTTGGGGTGCAGAGGTGATGAAGCTTCCTCTATTTTATTCTCTCTTTGTCCGGCTACTGTATCCTCAGCATTGTCTCAATAAGAGATTTATCGTCACTGACCGGCCAGGACAGCAGCCCTGCTGTTAAAAAGGTGTCAGAGAGCAAGAGCTGTCCTTCTCATTACTTTCATAATCCGGGAGTTGGCGATTCAAGGAAATTATCTACAGGGGCTCTTAGGTAACTCTTTGGGAGTTGTTCAAAATTATCGAATTTTGGTTATTTGATTGCACCAAATTGTGTAAATGGGTTGTTCAAAAGAGAAGGAAGGATTTGTATCAGGTAATCTGATCCTAATTCTAATCGGGATCAAACCTTTAGTTCGTTTTGTTCAAACTAATTCCCTTGGATCTAGATAACTTTGATCCACACAAGCAGGATTATCCTGATCCCATCCTGATTTTAATTTGACATTTTTATTTCACTTAATGTGAACCACTTGGTCTTTACATTGCTGGGATGTTAGAGCACTGGTGATCCAGATTCGGTCATTTTAGAACTTCTGGATCAGGGCGATCCAATCCAATGATTTATTTTAAAAACTGGTATAAGTCAAATTTATTACCTGATCCTGAAAACCCAACTTGGTTTCCAAATCCACATCATTTTGATCCAGATTTATTTTCTTAAGAAATGAATATAAGAAACACAATACAGAAGTTTGAGGATTCATGAAGTGTCATTTAAATCAACCATGACTGAGATGTTTCCTGGTTCAATGCTAGAGTTGTCATGAGGTTCTTCTCTCTTGGCGCAGGTATCACCTGGTGAAGCTGTTGGAAAAGTTTGGCAATGTGAAACAGTTCGACTTCCTGTTCCATAAATCTGGACCGTTGGAGGGACAGCCGAGGGGCTACTGCTTTGTCAACTTCAACACCAAACAGGTACACGAAACATCAACACTGAAAATGCATCTGATACAGAATTAGCCTCTTATTCTTTCATGTATACATATGGAATGTATATTTGAGTTTTTGACTCTTAATCTGCCATTGACTCTTAAGACTAATAATCTGTTATGAATGTTACTCAATCGATGTATTTTGTTGAATTGTGGTGTTTGTGCGCAGGAAGCAGAACGAGCCATCCAGTGTTTAAATGGGAAGCTTGCTCTTTCTAAAAAGCTGGTTGTGCGTTGGGCGCATGCACAGGTGAGGGTAAGTGTCAATCAAACCGGTGGTCACTCGTAAATGCACGACACACACACCAAGGCATCACACTCTCCCGGTGATCTTGGCATAGATTTAGTTCTTATTCCTCGTAAAATGCCAGCGCTCAGACGGACCGGCTCTTAACAATAGACCGCCCACTGGCAACGGGTGAAGGGATATCCTGTATAGAGACGAATCACGCCCAGCACACACGCAGACACAATCACATGGTGGAGAGAGGTCGAGGTTAATGCTGCTGTCTCTCCGTCAACAAACCCAGACTTGAATGTATCTTGGCTCAATCTAGCGCCGCAGTGCTATAAATATTAGCTTCCAGTCTCTAAATGTTGACACCCGATTATAACATCAGGGGTTACTATTACTAATGTCATTTATTTTTTATTTCTTAGAACAGGTCAAGTGTTTAAACCCCATTGTTACTGTGTATAAACGTCACAGTTGTTGAAAAAGGATCAGGTTTGTTTTCATAAAGGCTTCTTATTTCATTCAAAACCTCCCGTAAAATTGTTTGTGATTCTTTGAGGAATTACATACTCTCTGTGTTTTGCCTTCTGACAATCCTGTTATAAAGCTGTTTTTTGTTTCTATTCTATAAAATATTGTTTTTGCTGATAAAACAAAACTATCCCAGGTGAACATTTTGCCATTATTACCACTATAAGGATATTTATATTAGTAGTTTTATCGTCAAATTAAGGGGCCAAATGGAACTTGTGACTTTATTGTTCTGGTTTCTTCTTACAAATTTGGATCAAATGTTTTAAGAATTTAATGTTTCTTCTCAGACACTTTCTAAACAGCATTTTCTCAAGACTGTTGACTATCAATATGATCGTATTTGTGGGGTTAGTTTCTTAATTTTGGATTTAAAAAATTATGTTGTTTAATAATATGGATAGATAGATGGACAGGGATATGGATTGTGGATAGATAGATACTGTTAATGGATCCTGTTAAAAAAAAAAAACTAAATTTCTTCACTCTATTGTTCAGCAAACCTAAGTTTAGTACCTTTCTTTGGTTCTGGGTTTCATCTTCAATGATGGTTAATTGTAATGCAATGCATTACTTTTTTCATTCTATTGTTTTAAGTTGAAATATATTTTAACATTCTCAGTTTACCAAAATATTTATTTTTAAAGACATAACTCGCTACACTTGAAACCACAGTCCGCCCACATGCCTGAAGGAATAGGTGGAAGGGAAGGGACCTGGCTGGTGCAACTCTCATTGTTGTCCTGCTATTCTTAGCTGTACATGCTAGCATAATGAGCCAAGAGTCGTATAAAATATGGGTTGTCTATGAAACCCTTGGGCTCCTGTCTAATCGTGTCCAAGTCAAAAATCTGCCGTGGCAACATGCAGCTGGTTTCTAATATCGTTCTGGTAACGTTGGTGTTGTTTTTGTCTCTCTTTTCTGTTCACAGGCTTCAAGAATTCTGTGTTGGCTGGTGCAGATGTTTGGATGGTGGTTTTAAAAAGAATAAGTGCAGACGTTGCTTTTTGTTCTCTGGCTGCTCCCACGTTGTGCACTCTCATCCTTTACAGTGCAAATATGAACGTTCGACCAGACACAGAAATCTAGATTTCTGAAGTGGTTTTCTGTAAAAGTTTTGAGCAAAACTTCATAGAGCCTTGTGTGGAAGGTTGATATGTGGAGAGCGCATGAATGCGATATTACAATTACTGTCAGTGATTTCACCTCTTTGTTTGTCTCCTGCCATCTGTCTGTCCATTTCTTTTTCTTTTTTTCCATCATTGTGTGTGGGTCGCTGTTCGGCCACCTGTGTTGTCTACAGAGATTTGAAGGTTTCCGTAACGAGAAGACGATGCCCTCGAGCCTGGAACCGTCGAGTAGCGGGGCCTCCGACGAGTCGCTAACATCCAGCCACCTCAGGTACATACACAAATCACATTCCTCCTCTCTGGTTTCTGCCAAGATGTTTACGGTCTCACTGAAAGGGAAGCGAAATGTTCTTTCACCATATTCTCAATTGTTTTAACAGAACCAACATCGTCAGTTAGTTTATTCAGTCGCTTATTTGTAAACAGGATGTGGAGTAATCTTGACCATTCCCTCTCCAAACTAATGTAGTGATAACAGCAAAGATCTGTGTAACATTACATGTATACCACATTTAATAGCTGCAATTAGCTTTGCATTTTCTTTATCAATGTCATTATCATAATTTGAAGAGGATATTAAAGCTCTTGGAGAGAAATAATCCAGAAAATGACCATATTTGTTTCAAAATCAAAATAAATGTATGTCTATTAGTTTCCTGTGAGGGCCACATGACTTTTCCTTTCTCTGATGGGGGGGGGGGGGGGGGTTTGGCAACCGAAAATGTGTGAGGATTGCAGGGGAGCCTAAAACCAAAAAATGTATTGTTTTCAAGAAAACCACACATAACCAAATAACCATCTCTGGATTCTTCACAGAAAAACAAGTCTTTCAAACCAGACCTTCTTAAGTAACCAAAATAAAATGTTGGCAGGAGTAGAATATAATAACAAAACCATACAGTTTTCATTTTTATTTAGCTTCAAACTAACTAAAAGGGATGGTCCTATATTTTCAATAATATTATATATATATATTCAATATTTTCATTTATTTAAAGAACACGTTTATTTTTAAAACCACCAAGCACTACTGAGGATGTTTTGTTGCAGTAGTCATAGAACTGATCCTGGAACAGTACTTCTGTTAATTCAGCCATGATGCAAAATGTTGCTCCAGATATCAGAAGATAGTTAACCCTTGTGTTGTCTCTGGGTCAATATGAACGACCTCCCTGGCTGCCAGTGGTGGAGGCCCTTCATCTTGACCCTGAGACAACACAAGGGATACCACAAACACATTTTCTTTCTTCCCTCTGGGTCACCTTGACCCTGAGATAACACAAGGGTTAAAGCCACAGTCTTCTTTAGATCAAATGGTTCCATCCAACACTAGGTACAAATGGAACTGTTGCATCTGTGTCGATGTAAATTTGAAGATGTGCCAGTAGTCTTGGGTGCAAGTGTTTTACCCTAATAGATCTGTACAAGTCCTGCGGGAACTCCAGTGCGCGTCCTGCTATCACGGGGCCCTTCAGATTGTGGACTGCACCCTCGGATTGTAGTGTAAACTTCAATTCAGCGGCTTCACGCGGCACAAGAGAGGAAACCGAAACACTCGTCGTTCATGTTTTCCCGGCACTTGTTGTCACTCTTCACGGTGGCGTTCACGAGTCCCCGCTCCTTCAACTTCCATCTCGCCACTTCCACCATTTTTTTCTTGAAGCTTAATCTCACATTGGTGTCTCTCCACCTCTCTCCGGCCCTCTCATCCCTCTCCATCCACCACTGGTATTTTCCCTTCAGCGCCGATGCTCACGTCTCTGCTCTCTCCTCCTCTTCCTCCCCCCTTTTTCTCTTGAAGTACGAGCGCTAAGATCCGCGCGATTGAGGCCAAGCTCCAGATGATGGAGGAGAATCCAGATGATGACTACTCGGGCCCCTCACCCTACGTCCACAACAAACCGCCAGAGAGGAAGCGCTGGGAGCCTTACTCGAAATCGCACCACCATAACCAGAGCAGACCCTTCCGCAGGTTCAGGAGATGACCCTCGACCCCCCCCTCCTTGCCTCATGGCGATCACTCATGCAAACAACACAGACTGAACATACCAAATGGTTAGCAGCAACGTTGGGAATATATTTTACAAGTATTGTCTCAAATGTCGTCAGACGTCGCTCCAGTCGCTACTATACCTGACTGCTGTGCAGGTCGGAAGCTGTCGGTCACATGACACAAAACAGTTGCTGCTGCATTGCTACTTCTATAGTTATGTTTTTTTGTTTTACAATGTTGCTCATAGGTGATATATTTAAATTATTACTTTTTTTTTGTAAACTAACAGCGAAGCCACGTTCTGTTACCTGTCCGTCTATTGTTGTGTACACTTGCAAATGTTTTTGTCCTCGAGCCCCACTCACGTTGCAACTGGATGGTTTTAATTGTGAGTTTGCAACACTTTTATTTTTCATTTGTGAAATTCAATATAAAACAATTTTTTTTGTTGAAATGTGCCTCCTTTTTTAAAAAAAATCTGATTTGAAATATTTGACTGTTTTTGCAGACCTTGATAAAGTCCTGGAACATAAAAGAAAATCAAAAGAGAAGAGAATGTGACCTTTTTTAAATGGTTTATGTGCATAACTTGAATTACAGTTGAGGTTTTGGGATTAGATCACTGAATTATTTATGAGGGAAGGTCAGGGCCTCAAAATTGTGAATTGATTAGAATGTTTAATCAAATGTATTTTTCATATGTACAATTAAACATTTTAATAGAAGTACATTTATTAATTTATGGATCGGTATATAATCTTAATATTAAGATGCTTCTTTGTTGTTGATTTTTCGTCAATTAATTTCTCCATTTGTTCTGTATTTTATTGAATTCGTGGCCTTTGACAGATGGATCTTTCACACGCAGTTTTAAAAGATTCGTCTTGAGAGTATAATTTCTTCAGGGCGATGATCTCGCCTCTTAACGCCACAAAGCCAAGTAAACAGCTCCCGCGAAATAAACACACTTCAGTCTTCATTATAGTCTCAACGACCGTTATATTAAAACGAAACGGAAAAAAAACTCTTAGATCTTAATGTAACCAATCCTCAGGTTTTTTTTAACGGCGATATAATTATTAAATTAGTAATGGCATATTTCTAGCTCGTCTTTTGTAAATGTATATATATATATATATATATATATATATATATATAAATAGTAAATTATTAAAATAGACCTTAAATGAATTCAAAAATCAACGAGTGACAATATTCCGTCTTAACTATAGAATCATAATTATTACTATTATTATTATTTTTAATAGCTCTTAACTCGTTCACATACCGACATAATGACATAGAGGGAGGTTTAAACGTTTATGCACCACACAAGCCATTCAATGAATGTGCTATTTATTTTTCTGCATGAATAAAACCGTATTAGAATTTTGAAAAAATTACTCAACACTGTAATTACTTTAAGCGATTAGTGAATGCGAGGAACCTATTGATAGTATTATTTAATAGGTCAGATCACTTAAAGAATATAAACGTCATATTTAACAATTAACTTAAGGCTTACGAAGGTAAGATAACCGTATTTATTTATATAGAGAGAAATGAGCGACTATAACGCTTGAATTAAACCGATTTGTTCACGATAAGGCCCTGCTTAACACATCGTCGTGTGATCTGTGCATCATAATGTTATTTTTGTTATTATTTATTCATTTATTTGTAATCCTCTCTCTTGAAATCTCCGCGTCTGGTGGCATACTCTTTGCGAAGGATTGGTTGATCAAATATATCTTTGTAAAATCAAAAATAATTATAAGAATGTTTCAAATGTCAGACCAAGATCAGTCGAGGCTCTTCTCCGAGGCTCTGATGAATGACAGATCGCTGTCTCTGACCGTGAGGTCCCCCCAAAAAAATGTTTAGATCTCGACTCATACTTCTTTGATATTAACACAGATTCATCCCTGTTGCTTCACAAAAAAAGAAACGCGTATATTAAATACAGCAATTGAAATTAACGATTTTTATCTTCAAAATACGTTTCGGATGCATAGAAAAAAAAAAAAAGCTTCCGTCGCTGTTTCCTGAAGAATCACACCTGCATTTAGTCGTAAATGTGTAAAATATCCACGCGTGAGTGTCCGTGTCACCACTTAACAAACCAGGTCCAGCCTTCTGTGTTGTCGCCCTCCCCCTCTTTCCTTAACAACAGGCCACAGAGTCCAACTTTCACTCCAACTCCACTGCTCCGTGCGCGCGCCTCATCCTCTCCGGACTGATCCTGACACAACCTTGTTTTTTTTCTTTTGCTTTCTTCTGACGAAAAGGTGGACTCTTGTGACAGTGTTCTAGATTTGCGTGGTGGGTTTTGTGATCGACGATACAGAGAGAGAGAGAGAGAGAGAAAAAAAAAGTCTGCGTTAAAATCTTGCCGCGCCGTTTTTGGATGATACGAGTCCAGACGCACGGCGAGGATTCCTCTTCTTCTGCAGCCACACGCACGTCAGGGACGCGCACCGGGAGTTCATGTACTGGAAAAATGAAGTTCTGTCCCCTCTGTCGGAGGGAAACAAGATTCTGTCCGACGGGCTTCCCACGAAGCAGGTAAGAATAGATGTTTTTTTGTTGCGTAAACGACGCGATGATTGACTGTTTGGTTTCCCATGTCATGCTGTCCACGCCTCTGCGCGCCACCATTAAAAAATCAAATTTAGCCATCATTTAGCTGACCCTGGGTGATCGACAGCTGAAATTGACACTCGAGCTGCCTCTCATCCTCTTTTCTATTTGTAATTACAGGTAGTTTAATCCCCCCCTCCTTTCCTCCTCCTCCCTTCCTTCCACTATAGAATTGCGACAAAATGTTATTATTCCAAGAGGCTTTCTTTTTGAATGTCGCCCTTTTTTTGTGTGTGTGTGGCGTGGCGTGGGAGACGATCCCTTAGACGTATAAAGCTGGTTATTTAAAAACATCTCTTCAAAGTGATAAGAGAGTATCTTGTAGGTGATCTCTGCCGAGCCTGTGCCGGGGGCGTCACGCTGCTCCGTGGATCCACTGCACGCGGCGATGGTGAGAATAATAATAATAATGTTTTAAAAAAATGTCGTTTAAATCGATGCGGGATCATTGATCAATACTTTCGGTTTGCAGTCTCAGTCTGACGGGGAGTCCCAGAGGTCCAACATGGAGCGGGAGGACACGCGCTCGACCCCCAGCTCTCCCTCCACTCCCTCGGTGTGTTCGCCGACCTCCAGCGCCAGCTCGGTGCCCTCCACCGGGAAGAACGTGTGCGCCAGCTGTGGTCTGGAGATCCTGGACCGATACCTGCTCAAGGTGGGTTCCGTCAAAACAGACTTCAATCGTTTTTTTTGTTTGTTTTTTTTCTGTCTGATGTAAAAGATGCACTAGAAAAAGATTTAAAATCAAGAAGAATTCAAGCGTGAGATAAATGCATTTAAAAATAACTGTTACTCAAATCTCTATTATTGCTTTGCTAAACACCTTTATGTTAATATTAACGATTAATTTATCTTGTTATAATATAAAGAATGTTATAACTTCGTGTTATAAAAAATAAAGAACTTCATTTTTTATCATACGGGGCCACGACGTTTAACATGTATATATTTTAATAGCAATAACTGACTAAGATCTGAAGGATATTCACCTTTTTTTCGTTATATATATTTTTTATTATTATAAAAATGCCTCATAGTGTTTAAATACAGTGAGTATCCAATAAGTGTACACACATACACATACACTTAAACACACACACATCCAGACATGTATCGTTTCAGCATAAAAACGTGAGGATCTTTAATACCACAGTATCTTATCTAAATTGACGTTGTATTGCATGTTTCTTTAATTATTTTCGTTTAAGAATTTAACACGTTTTTTTAAATGACCCCGTAATGTGGAAAATATGTAAAATTCACGTTGCCTTTTATTTTTTACGTAAAATCTTTTTTTTTATTATTATAATCAACATTTTTATTGAGCACTTTAAGTTGACAGTAAATAATTTAAAAGGGACTTACAATGGGTTCTATTTGTAGTTTGAGTGACATATATGGTCGCTTGTTAAAAAAGCGTAAAAGGTAAACAAATGTTTACTTTTGTTATAATTAAAAACAAGTTAGATGAAGTGTATACATCTGTAAATATAATTGACAAGTCATGTTTATTTTAATTTCTCAATTATTATTTTTTTTAAATATAAGGAATGCAAGTTGTATCCAAATGTAATTAGCTAAATATTTAAGCCACAATTAAAACCGTTTAAATTACTTGGTAATGGGTTTATAACATAAAAAAACACAATTATAACATAAAAAAAACACAATTTTAAGACGAACAATAACAAAGTGCAATTATTTTTAAGCGAGTCAGAATTAAACGTGATAGAAGGCGAGACTGCCACATGGAGGCTGATGTTTTGGTTCGGACGGGCCTCTGGTCTCGCCAAGTTCCGTCGCTGGGTAGAAAACAAGAATTGAACTGTTGTCTTATTGAAAAGGAAACAAGTATTTTCGGCGCGGAAGGAGAGCAGCTGCCTTTAGAAACGTCTCAGTGACACACAGCGAGTGTGTTTCCGGAGGCTCCATCATCAGACTGTTTCCTCTGTGATGAGATCAGTGTTGCTGATCTCAGATAAGCTCGGAGACACAACATGGACGCTGCTGCCGGGGGTCGCGTGCGCTCGCGTGTGCCACACATAGACACGTTTCCGTCGCGCGCGGTCACATACGGGTGTCGTTTTACGTCCTGCACAGTTTTGGACGCCACGTAACAACAGGGCAATTGTTTTTTTGTTTAGAAAAAAAGAAGGAAAACAACAGCATTAAAGTAAATATAGACGCTGTGGTACATTTAAAAAACGCTTTTAAATCAATATAATTGGCCGAAATAGATCACAAACAAATACCCAAACTCTATCATGTTTATTTCGTTGTAATGATAATTATTATTGATTTATTTTATTTTTAGCCAATTTTGCATACATTTTAATTATAACTAGCATGAAACTAACAGGCCAGGCTTTTACGAATACGAATGTATTTATTTCTCCAAATTTAGAACGTCAGTGTATTGATTTGTTTTCAAAATACTTGGATTATATTTTGTCGTTCGCTAATACTAATTTAACAAAATGTCTTTGTCTTTTATCAAAGCTAACGTTTAATTATCTATGGATATTTCAGGAGTAAAAACAAATCAAACCGAAAGATTTTAAATTCCAAACCTAAATAAAAAAACAAGAAAATTAAATGCGGTTGAAGTATGAATAAATAATTTACTGCGATCCTCAATAGGTGCTTATTATTATTATTATTATTATTATTATTATTATTATTATTATTATTATTATTATTATTATTATTATTATTTAATTAAAATACAAGCAATACGCAATATAATATCTTTTTTTTTTAAACTATAACTATTCGTGACATTATATCGTATTCAATAAATTCGTTGTGCTGATGTTTTCCTGTTTCTTTTCAGTGACTTGAATAGATCCATATACTGTATTCAACGTGTCGTATATTTTTAAATATTTTAATAGATACATTTAATTTATTCCAAGTGTAGTACATTTTAAATAATGAAATCCATTTTTAAAATAAACGTTTTTTAACCCCACGCAGTTAAAAAAAAAACAGTTTGAGTAATAATTGATACTAGAATAGTGAGTGTTACTTGACTGTGTGCTGCGTTCACTGACGGCCCCTGTGATTGACAGGTGAACAACCTGATCTGGCACGTGCGCTGTCTGGAGTGTTCCGTGTGCAGAACGTCGTTACGTCAGCACAACAGCTGCTACATCAAAAACAAGGAGATCTTTTGTAAAATGGATTATTTCAGGTAGGGTAAGTTTATATTTCTTCGAAATATGTTTCTTAACCTCTTTTTCACTTTTTTTCCACTTGTAATTCCTTCATACGCACACATTTAAGCTTGACAGCCTTAAAACATTTAACATTGAAATGTTAGCATTAGCATGTAGCATTTTTTTATGTTACTATTTCACAGAAAGCCCTTTAAAATAACTTAACACTATGCAACTTTTGGCTAATAAAAGTGTGTTTGTTTGTGTCTGTGTGTGTGCTAGTGTATTTGTGAGTTTGTGTGTCTGTTTGTGTCTGTGTGTGTGCTCGTGTATTTGTGAGTTTGTGTGTGTGTATGTGTGTATGTGTGTTGGTTCATATAGGGTCGGATGTGATTTGTAAAAAGACAATTTAAACAATTAAACAAATATTTTCCTGAATTACCTTATTTAAAAAAAAACATGCAACTGTGCAACATTAAGATTTTAAAAATGAGCTAAAATTTAAAGACTATTGTGTCTTTTTTTAAATCTTGTAAAATTGTGTAATGATTATTTTTGTATGCTAGTTTAATTACAACTGTTTTTCTCACAGTTGAGATTATCTTAACCCCAAATATTGAAAATACACCAAGACATTATCCTTTTTAAATTCCATAAACAACAGTTAGAATACAGTTTAAAGCCATTAGAAAACGCAACTAGTATTTGACATTTTAAAACCTGACATCTTTGGTAATAAATTTGATTAGCAGCCAACATACAGAAATAGAAATTCTAAATTATAGATCCATCCAGTCCAGTTCTTTCTTCACCTCACTTTCTTAAAACCTACTCATCAATGTAAAAAATAAAATAAGTGTAAAATATATGCACGACCACGAAAACAGTGTTAAATATGGCGTCGGGTTCACACTTGTAACAGCATAATAATAGTAGACTTGATCGAACACAAACACCTGCGTGTGTCTGTGCGACTGTTTAGAAAGTCATGACTAGTGTTTGTCTGATCGAAACCTGACACGAAGCTGCTACTCTGAGGTTTATAATCACCAGCAATTAGCCGTCCCCCCCCAAGCCCAGACCCTCCGGCCTCCAGACCAGCAATTAGACCTGCCCGAGTGCCTGGTCAGCATGTTTCTGATCTGAATGTGCTTCCTATCTAAACTCAAAACATACAGCCATGACATATACGTGAACTCTTAATCATCAGCACTTCAGTAGGAAAACATCAACGTGTTAAATGAACTCGCTTCTATAAGGTAGAATACACACTTTCTCACACACACACACACATCGCCTCTTTTAATAACCCTAAAACAGTTCGCACACACAGACACTCTCAGAGTCCTCTGTTTATTTACTCCTGTCCAACAGCTGCCAATCATTTTGCTAATTTCTTTCACAAAAAAGCGGATTTTCTGTTTGCTCTGCCACATCATAATAATATTCTACTTGACCCGTTTCCATTTATTCACTATTCACCCCCCACGGGCTGACCCGGTTGTCTGGACCGTGGACCGTTATTAAACATGACTTTAAATATGTCCGTTCATTAGACTTCCAAAAATGGCAAGCAGCAGTGCAGATGTAGCTGTCACACAGTCCTATATTATACGCCCATCAGAGGAATGAACTGGAAAAATGTTGGAGAATTAGATCTTGTTAGAGTTCCACTGGAGGAAATTGCATGAGTACCTGAGCACCACACATACTCACAACAAATCACAGTACTGAAATTTCAAATAGAACTTCATGGAGCACATGTTTTTGCTGCCGGACTGGTTAGAGTTATGTGCCACTTTCGAGTGCTTGGTTCGGACCTGGGCTTGTGAACCCGGCCCCCCCGTGTCGCTCCCTGACAGCCCATTGTGAAAATTAACTTATTTATGTTTATTACACTCATTTACTGTGCTCTTGTCTGCTAATACTAAACTGCATTTGTTTTTGCTTAACTGTACCTTGTGTAATTTAGTTTACTAAAACACCTTTTTTTCAGGACATTTTATTTTAAATTGCATTCGTTTTCCTAATATTTAATATTCCTCCGGCATAATTATCCTAATATTTTAACATTTGCTGATGAAAAAAAAAACCAGCTCACACCAGATTTTGAAAAACGATTTTTATGACAAACATTTAGCAGTTAATTGGAATTATGGACATTGGAATCAAGAGTGAATGGCAAACAGTTTATCTTCGCTAGTAATTGCTTAATAAATAATACAACTTTTATGGAAAAGGGATTATGACTTTGAACCTTTATTTACTTTATTTTTACTAGTAATTTGAGAGATTTAGTGCAAGTATTTAGATTAAGTATTTTTGTCTTGTCAGTATAATTTTGATAAAATTGGGTTTTAATCTAAACCTTTCATTTTCATTGTGTGTGTTTCAATGTCTACATTACTTTTTGATTGTATGGAGGCATTGTAGTGTGATTTTGACAAAAAGACTCTATAGCAAGACTTCTTAGCTCTAAGAAAAATAGCATGTTTATAGTGAAAATATCAATCAAGGCTCATTTCAAAGCTGCTTGTTAAGGCCACCATCTTTGTTTCTCTTTCAATCAAAGTCAAACCACATGAAATTACAACAATTTATAAATCCAAACACATCCAAGCAATATTATTTTCCACCTAGTTAACATGTGGCCTCGCAAATGTGATTATCCTAAATCATAGCTTTTGTCGAAATTGCCATTTTGAGTTCCAAGTTTTAAATCATTAATGTTCTTTTTCATTAAACGACCCCAATCCTATTAAATCACGTGGTTTCTAAATACCGGAATTAACTAGGGTGTAAAACGTAACCCAAAGGGGAATAAGACATTTTAATTGAAATCATAATATAGACTCATAGACAGCTTGACTTTAGGTTATGATGTGAGGAAAAAGAAAACATATCTTGATTAAGTACATCTTTGACCAATTAAAGTGGCCTATTCTTTAGATCAGACATATGAGGTCGAAAAGTGACTTGTTTTTCTTTGTTTGTGTTGTCGTCTGTTCTATTGTTGTTCTACTAAGTAAAATAGATGGAGAAGCTAAAGAGGCAAATCTTTGTTGATCGTTTTGTTTGTAACATTGAACGTTGAGTGATGAAAATGTGTTCTGTGATATTTAAAGGTTTGACTAGAGCAGAGATTTAAAACTATCCACGTCACCGAGGGTTTGTTACAACACGATAAGTCTCCTTAAAAAATAAGAATCTGACCAGAACATCAGTCCAGTGTGTCGACCTCTGGAGATATTTCCTTGACTGTGTCAATCTCTCTTCTGGATTTGGACTGACAGCTGCTTAAATGGTTGGTAATAGCAGGAAATCAGAGTGTGTTTCGTTTTGTGCATGTTTGTGTGTGCATGTGGGTTCTGCGTGTGCACATGCATGTGTGTGTATGGGCATGAATCCGGGGGGAAAAGGTTGCCATCCCTCTTAAACTTATAACAATATTTATAGTATTGAGCACGTACACATGCGCACACATTTACCACCTTCATCATTTTTACAAACGCACACTCACACACCTACACACACATTTTCCTTCTCTCCGTCTTCACTCCACAGTAACATCATCTCGGCCGGTGAGCCGAGGGCCACACAGGAACTAGTATTCCTGCAGTAATCAGGGGCACCATGGGATATGTGCACTGTAACTGTTATGCTAGATGGAAGGGGGGGGTTAAGCTATGTGCATGTGTAGAATAATTACTCATCAGACCACCGCTGGATCGCTGATTGGGTTTCCATGGCAACTAAGAATGGTAACCAGCGTGAGAAATAAATCGTGTGACGTCATGTCGTAGTTTAAATATAGAGTCTATACAAAAAGGCAGGTTTCCAGCTGTGCACGTTTCCTCTGATATTTCCACGGTTACTTAATACTTTTCAGATTGTCCTGATACTCATTTCAAGGTTGAATTTAAATGCTTGGAATGGTTAACTGTTAGTAGTCACGTACAAATGTACCTTCACGGTTTGTGTGACTATTGGCTTGGGAAACACTGCATCAAAAATATGTGTAAATGTCAAAGACTCACTTCCTTTTTTTTTTCTTTTTTGAACCCTCTTGTTCGCACTGGGATATGAACCTCTGAGCTTCTGTGGCTAGATCATTAAGTACTAGCTAACCAGTAACATGTGTGGCTGAATGTGTGTTCCAATGACAAACTCTCTCTGAAGAAACCATATTTGCAAGTGACCACACATCACTTTACATTATTTAATATCACTCAATTGACCAGGATTTTGTATTGCCTTTTTCTTTTTCCAGGCTTTTCGCCGCACTCTTCTTTTGCTCAGCTACTGTTTGTTAAAATAACTGCTTTAAGTCAGAGACCAGTTGAAAACAACCCTCAACATAGTCATATTTGAAAGGTGTTCCAAAAGACAAATCCACCATATAATTCTCAATTTTCCCTCTTCGTAGCATTTTGACACATCTGTAGAGTTTTACCACAGAGTCAATTGAGTTCTCTCTGTGGACCAGTCTCATAGATGTTCCTACACATATCAAAGATAATCCATTAAACCTGTATCTCCTCAGGCCTTCAGCAGCAGGTGAAGTGGGCTATAAAAGTAAAGATTAGAGGAATAAAAATGTTGCAAGCTTGAGAGGTCCGTGGGGAGGAGCTAGCTCTTTGTACTGCGGAGCTCTTTTTCCTCTTGAAGCATTATTGGGGCTGTACAGATTGACATGGTTCCAACATAAACATTCGGATCTTGGTACAAAGATAAAACAGAATAAAAAGGAGAGGGCAGACAGAGGGAGGGGTGGAAGTATATGAGGGTGGAGAAGGGGAATGAGAAAAGGAGATGAATTGAAGGTTTTCTGGGTTCTGTCTTTGAGTATGAAGCTGACAAGCTGTCATGCTAGATTAGCTGTAATGTTCCACAATGTTTTTTGTTTCTCTTTACTGTAGTTTAAAGTGATGCGTATGTGAAAACTGTGGAGTTGATTTGTCTTTGGTGTGGCCTCACGGGCTACTAAGAGTTTTCTTCTTAAATCCATGACAGCTCCGATATGTGTGTGTGCCGTGCCAGTCCAGTTTAGAGTCACCAGAGACTTTTCTCACGCTCTCCTATGCTGGGCAGACATGTTTGTTATGAATTTGAATGCTTGTTTAACTGTGGATGAAACCATATCAATTTGATTACGAGCAACACAATGAACTGGACAGAGAGTCCTAGAATTGATTATAACTTCATCATCCAAACAAACAACTTAACGACATGAACGAATACAACAAGAGTGTTTATACTCGAGTATAATCCAAAGTCACTTTTAAATGTAAATTCATTACATGTATTGTGGGTTTTTCAGTTGTGTATATTTCGTAATTTTTATAATGTTTTAATGGATACATAGTTGCAATGTTTGAGTGTCATATCTGAGGTATTGTTTCAAATTGGATTTGGAAAATAGATTTTTGAATAACTATTCAAATATTCTCATTTCTTTTTACTTGCTTTGCTTCTGCCACCCTCTCTACCTGCAAGGTTTTATTTAAATTAAATAAATATTGATAAATAATGGACACCTTTGTCCAGGCAGGTATTTTAAATATAATGACTCAGGTTTAAATATAGAACCAGATTTTTCCTAACAGAGATGGCACTATACAATTATTTAGCAGGTAAATATTAAAAAAGGGTCCTCCTTGCGCACAATATTCTCTTTTATTTACCTCAATAATTATCATCTTCCTTTTTAAATCAAGTTTTTCCGAAGAGTCTCAGTCTTTTAAAAGAAACGTCTTTATTTTGATTAAAACCCCTACGATTGTGAGTGTACACAGAGTTTGATTTAAATATGAAATCAACCCTACATACAGTACTGTTAAGACAGAAAGGTAAAAGTGAGTTTTGTTTGTTATGCTTATGACACATTCAGCAACACAGCTCATCTGCATCAAGAAGGCATCGTGGTGGTGAAGTGTCACCGTCTTCATATACTTCCATCACAGTCAGAGTGGGCTTGAATGCTGTGATTCAGGGCCAGACCTACTCAATTGGTCGCTCTCCTTCGCCGGCATCCCTCCCCCGCTCTTCCCCTGCCATCAATGATCAGTATTTTTACCATCGCTCTAAGTGCTGCATCCGTCTCTACATCTGCTCCTCTCATCCTGCCACAGGCCTCTCTCCTGCTTTCCACCGCTTTCTGGCTCATGTTGGCAACAATGTTTTCATAAAGAATGATGTCTTTCCGTGTTGGAAGCAACACATATCAGCACTTTAGATTGTGCAGCGCTTCCTACACTAATGCTACCATCACACACGCTGACTAAATGTTTGCTTTACCTTTCAAGATAACCAGTGAAACCTTTTAAATATGTGCTTTTAAACATTTATTTAGAGATTTGAAAACCTTATGATTGCTCTCCCTACAGATGCAGGGGAAAATGAATTTAGGAATATATTGTTGCTAAAGTTAAACAAAAATACTGTCGATATCTGTACTGAGGAAGAAGAGATTAGTAAACACTAGAAACATTGTTTGAATTTACTGTATTTTATGCCTGAAATAGGGAATCAATTGTGCTAGTTTTTTAAGATTTATTATCACAGGACATTATGGCATGGTAGGAATCTGGAAATATAGTTGTTTATTATCTTGTTTGCTTAGTATTTTGCTTGTGACCTTCATGTTAGTATAGTAGTATTGTATACCAATCAACGTTTCTTGTATTTGGATAAAGCCTGCATAAAATGTGTGTTTTCCATTATGTGAAAATGATGATGATATATGGCCGTCTAATATTGCCATTAAGTCAGCAAGTAAGTAGTGAGAGAAACCGTCGGTTTTAGCTTTGTCTGGACAAGGATTTACTGCTGATATCAACATTGCGGTAGTGCCAACACATGTCAACAGATTGTTAGTGAAGAAGATTTTTTTTACCACCCACGTAACCCACTGTTTTACAAACAGTTTTCAATAAAGTAATGTTTGCTTGGTAGCAGCAAATTAAACATTACCAAATATTCTTAGTTGGTAATATTCTTTACCTCTTACGAAACTGAAGCTTTCATTTTGTGACGTGGCCGTCACTCAAGAAAGTAATAATAATGAGAAAACGCTTATGGATATCAAATACTGTAAAGTCGCCACTTCTTCAAGGAACATGTTTATTTCACATCAACAACTTGTTTTGTGCTTATGAAGAGATTTTGGAAAGTCTTGGCTGACCTCAAACGTTTATATTGTGCAGCCTCTCTGGTTCTAAAACTCGATTTATCTGTCATCTGTTCTCTCCATGTCCCGCAACCCCCAACCCACACACTCATCCATCCTGAACACTGACTCAGGTGGTTTGGGTTTATTTGCTGCCTGACCTCACTGTTGCTATCAGTTACAGACGCTCAATACCGAGTGATGTCATCCAAGTCTTTCTTCATCTCCCAATCTGAGAACCCACTGTGGTGTACTGGTACGCTGCTCTATTCTCGGGAGCGTGTGTGTGTGTGTGTGTGTGTGTGTGAGTGTGTGCATACGTCAGGGTCTTCATGCATCAGTCAGGAAATTGCAGGTGTTGGTTTGTTTGCATTCAGAGCTCAGCTTGCAGCCACAGTCCGGAGTTTTCCTGAAGGCCACATCCTCCTCCTAGGTTTCCTCTTGAATGGGCTTAAATTTTGCCAAATTTAAAGGTTATAGCACATTAAGGAAATGTCAGGTCAATTCTGTCAGTGTAAACAAGCCGAAGATAACAAGGAAAAGATCACCTACTGCTGCACTTTTCCCCCCCTTTAAAATGCTGCTTTTTCATTCGTCTTCTGTTTTCTTCCCCCTTTTTCTCTCCCTCACAGTAGGTTCGGTACCAAGTGTGCTCGCTGTGGCCGGCAGATCTACGCCAGCGACTGGGTGAGGAGAGCCAGAGGGAACGCGTATCACCTGGCATGTTTCGCCTGCTTCTCCTGCAAGAGACAACTGTCCACGGGAGAGGAGTTCGGCCTGGTGGAGGAGAAGGTTCTGTGCAGGATCCACTACGACACCATGGTGGAGAACCTGAAGAGAGCTGCAGAGAGTGGTGAGTGTGCTTCATTCATAATCCAACAGAGATGTAGTCTTGCATCAGCGTTTTTTTTTTAAATATATGTATGTGTTGTTACTCAGGCAACGGTATCACACTAGAAGGGGCGGTTCCGACAGAACAAGACAGTCAACCCAAGCCCGCCAAAAGAGCACGAACGTCCTTCACCGCAGAGCAGCTACAGGTGAGAAACCCTTCCACGTTTCAGTGACGTTGAACCAGGATTTCAAACTAACCTCTTCTCCTCGTGAAGATCATGCAGGCTCAGTTCGCTCAAGACAACAACCCAGATGCTCAGACGCTACAGAAACTAGCCGACATGACGGGCCTGAGCCGGAGAGTTATACAGGTCAGTATCTTTGATATCAAGTGTTGACTAGTGGAATACACAGAGTGGGAATATAAGATAAGGACAAGGTCATCTAGACCAGGGGTCCTCAACCTTCTTTTGCACTTCAGACCAGTTTAATGTTGACATTGTTTCCACTGACCGACCTTTAGATAAATAACTGTCAAAATAAAAGAACCCAAAAATTAAACAAGGTTAGGTGCATTAAACAAACAATCCAGCACGACGCTGAATCAGCAGGAGGCCTGTCGAGGTTTCTCTGAGACAAGATGGTTCCATGTAGAGTTTGTGTTCTACTCTTTACTGCTAGTTTACTGGCTTCATTTTTCAGGTGAAACAAGCTAATATAACTAGCAGGTTTAAGACAGTAATTATTTATACAACAGAAATAAGAAAAAGTCTTTCTGTGCGGCCATTTGACAAAAACCTCATAGGCTGAGACCGGGTCCTGGCCTGGTGTTTGGTGGCCACAGATCTAGACTGGGGGTCTTCAAAGTGGGGGCTTCAAGGGGAACTAGGAGGGTCTTTTGGAAGGGGCCATTTGCCCTGACACACAAACTGCTCTGAACTTTGGAAGTTTCTGCTTGCAACACACCACCTGTGATGATGTTCAAATCTCCGTCAACCAGGATGTTTGTCATTAAGAAATCAATATACAAGTCAGTTTACATCAAGTATGGATTTACAGCAATACAGAAAAATTAGTAAAGTAAGAAAATACTCTCTAGAAGTTGCTGTTTCTTTATATATGTCGAAGCAATTACTGTGTTTGCAAAGGGGTTTCCAGGCCATAATAATGGTGTTTGGGAGGCCTTGGCATGGGGAAGCTTGGGAAGCCCTCTTCTATACAACACCATCAACCTTAAGACCAGATCAAACGATGTAGAGCTAGACATTCAATGTTGTAAGGGGCAGGCAGAGAAAAGGCTCTATGAGTCAAGTACATGTTAGCTGTCATCAGTGGAGTTTGTGTGATGCAAGAGGATTCAAACATGGAATGATTATAGCTATGTGACGTCTGGTAACATTGCATCTTCATAGGTTTGGTTTCAAAACTGCAGAGCAAGACACAAAAAACACACACCCCAGCACAGTGGGGGTCCTCAGGGTCACCCCCAGGCTAGGATACCCTCGTCCATGCCTGACGAGCTGCATTATTCCCCCTTCGGAAGTCCGGACCGGGCGCGCATGGTGGCCCTTCACGGCTACATCGACAGTAAGTCGGTCACATCATCACAACACGTGGTGATTCCTGGGTAGATGATTAATCCCCGAAAATCTGTTTGTGTCCTCAGCTCATCCCTTCTCCATGCTGACCTCACAGAACCTCCCTCACCAGGCCATGTCGCTGCCTCAGCTCCCGCTCAGCCGCTAGCACTCCACTGTGACCTTCGACCTCCACAGGCTAATCCCCTGACCCCGTCAGGCCGTCACCGTGTTTTTGGCTAAAAAAAGAAAGAAGTGAAAACTGGGAATGAAACAGGAAAGACTTTTATTGTGTCGCGTCTCGTCAAAGACAGGAAGATTTTGACCTCAGACTGTGAAGTGTTTGTAACGAACACAGTGTGTCCTCGTCACCCAAGAAGCTCCTGAGTAAACTAGATTCCTGCACCGACACCAACGACTTCTGACCGGAAGATGAACGGACCGCGATCCGGACCCGAGCGCGAGTACTTGAGGCTGAAGGTGACACGACGACCCCGGAGCAGGGAGTAGAGGAGGCCACTCTACGCAGCCATGAAGGAAACCTAGATGTAAAAACTGGTGTGCATTCATTGTTTTTCAGTGTTTTCTCGCTCACGTCACAACGTTTTTCATTTGAACATAGAAGTCATTTGTGATTGTTTTGTTATCAACAGATTTGAACCTATAAAACAACATCACAGAAGAAACAAAAAAAACAAAACAATTTGGAAATAATACAATTTTCTTCACATTTATGAATGAAAAGAAAATGGCGAGTTACAAAACGAATAAAAAATTATATTTTTTCAACTGTAGGTCTCAACAAAATCCGTGTAACAGTTTACATTTCCTTCAAACTGGCGTGTCGTCACTTATTTATGATTTCTGTGGTTGCTGGTTGAGCCTCTGCATGTGTGAGTCCTTCACACACGGAGGGAAAATGGAGTTTTGGTACAGAAATGCTCAATATGAAACAGAATGTACATAGGACCTGTGTGTGTGTGTGTGTGTGTGTGTGCGTGTAAGTGTGTGTGTCTGTACGTGTCGGCCATTGTGAGAAGAGCAGGATTCAACAAGACCTCAACGTGGTTGTATTTATTGAGATGGTAAAAATCCCTGTAAAGCACTTTTTGTTCTTCTGAAACTGTTCTGTTCCATGAAATAAAAGTTTATTTGATAGACTGTGCATCCTAAATGTTTTGTGTATTCGATCGCAATAAAATGTGATGATTTATCGTCCAGATGACTCTTTACTAAATTGTTGACATTTCACCAAGATCTGTGACGGTTCCTCTACTTACTCTCTCTCTTTCTCTCTCTCTTTCTCTCTTTCTCTCTCTTTCTGTCAGTTTTCTTAAGCCGTGCTCTCCGACCACTTTCACACCACAGACCGGTTTAACGTGGGCCTTATAATTTATATTAGTTTAATTTCATAAACTTGAGTAAAAACTTGAGTAAAAACTTGAGTAAAAACTTGAGTAAAAACTTGAGTAAAAACTTGAGTAAAAACTTGAGTAAAAACTTGAGTAAAAACTTGAGTAAAAACTTGAGTAAAACGAGCGTCTTGACGTGTCAAGAGTCACAGGCTAATGTTACTTCAGACAAATAGCATCTTTTTTTGAAAAAACATAATACCTTTAAACCATTAATAATGAATAGAACAGAAAATAATATGAATAATTATTTTTCTTTCTGTGCGGCCCGGTAACAAATGCCATATTGAGTTGAGAACCACCTTATAAAGGTTCATAATCGTGTACAAGAATAAACACATAAGATCCTTATTTATCCATAAAAGTCGAGTGGTTCCTCGTGAGTAAGACTTGACAAAATCATACATTAAGTGAAAGGTAAATGTACTTCCTTAGAGCAGAAAATTCAAAAGAACCAGACACACCTGTCAGAAAAGTATCATTAACTTGACCCTGATGATTTAAATAAGCACTTCTGGTGGTTTCATTGTGTATTCCTGTAATATATGTGTATTAATAACTGGTAGTGATTGATTTTAGAATGTTTTTTTTCTCATTCATAAAAAAAGAGTCCTATGTAACTTAAAAGCAAATAAATCATTTGTGCTTAAGAACCAGGCTTGAATAAAGAAACAGTGTGTTTGTAATAGCTGGAACAAGCAAGTGTCAGGGTAAAGTTAAAGTGTGTGATAAGCATAAATCATGAAGACTTATATTTCTGAAGAGCATATACAGTGGTATAACATTAAGCAATAAAACTTTCATAAAGATATTGACAAAAATTCAGTTTAAAAAGAAGGTATATTTTTCACGTTCCTTTTCTTTTCGGACCATAAGGTGCACCTGGTTATAAGGTGTACTGTCGTCTTTTGAGAAGGATTTTAAGTGCAACCTTTAGTCCAACAAATACAGAAGGACCTTCCAGACATGAGAACATGTTCTTGTTAAAACTGACTGAAACGTGTCGATTATTATTTACAATAGCAATGAAACGCGGATTATGTGATTTAAAAGAAAAGAAAGTTTTCCACGGCTAATGAAAATGTTCACTGACTTAGAAGAAAGACCAATGTGCCAAAAGAAACCTTCAAACTTGTGGGACAAAAAAAGGATTTTGTATTTAATGAACATTATTTAAACATGTTTATTTCATGTCGGGTTTCTTCTCCTTGAAGGAAGCCTTGGAACGTTTCCCAGTGTGAACGTCGGCGAGTCGACACGTGCGCAGGATCCAGTCGTGCTCGGCGTCGTCTGAAATAAATACAAAAAAAAACAACAACGTTGAAGAGGTTCTGATTTACATCTTGAACATGTACTCAGGTGTTACATTTACAGAAGCCCATAAAGCTGCGGCGATTAAGCCGAAGGTCATTTTGAGTGAAGTGTCATTCATGTGACGGCTAAATTCGTCAAATCAAGAAGAAAAAAAAAAGCCTCACAATTAGGAGAAAATAACTTCTCGAAGCCACTCGAGACGTCGGGTAACTACCGAGGCCCACAGAAGAAGTGACATTTGCGTCGGACCAAACGACCGCCAGAGGAGCTGCTAATAAAGCACTTTTTCATTGTTGCAAACCAAAACGAGGAGCTAATTGCGGGGGAAGTCGCGGCTCTCTGGTGCAGCACGTGCAGCTGCACGCACTTGAGCAGGCGAAGCAGGGGATTCTCCCCCAGGTTTGCACGGCGCAGGCTCTCCCATTGTGCGGAAGTGCAGGTCCTGCAGCTCGCCGGCTGATTGTGTTTAATTGCACCAACACTAACAGCCACTTCAAGTTAAACGCGGCTCTTTTTTTCCCCCCTTTCTTCGTACCTGCTCGGAGCCAGAGGTCAATTGAAGTGATCAGGCTTCCGCTCACAGCTGCCACACAAACATTCTCCTCCCCTGCTTAGAGGTCATTGTTCAAGACGCTTCGCCGATGGGTTGACCTCCATTTTGTCGCCCGCCGTAAAGTAGACGCAATCATGATTCGATTGAATGTTTTTAATTTGCCTGATTTGCAGTCAATGTATGGCCGAGATATTTAGGGTGTTGGAGGATGGGGGGGATCTGAGAAGCTTTTCTTGTCAGCGGAACAATACGTTGGATAATGGGGTGAATATATTAGGGATACTTAAGAAAGAGATTAAGAAACAGTCGCCCTCAACTACTACAATCATTGCCTTAACAAAATACACATTTACAAATTGATAAACACATTTTAAATTTGTGATAGACATTGACAGTTCTTTTTTGAAAAATCGCTACACAATTTCCCGAACAAAAACTCGTAGTTGTATATGTGTAAATGTATACGTGTAGCATAAAATGTGAAACAAATTATTAATGTGTTGTTACAATTCTAGGCTACAATTAAGCAGCAAAAAAAATAGATTGATTTTCCTAAATTCAAATCAAGGCTCCAATTTTGTTTCTCCCAACACTAACCTAAAAATTAGATTCTACAAGTCAAAATGAAAAAGTGAGCCCAGAAATGGTCAACATGAGTTCAAAAGAATAGAAGGATTACGATAAAATAACACAATGTTTGAACCTAAATTAAGGGTTCAATATAAAAGAAGATATTTTTGAAGCTGTCAACAAACATTGGTGCTCTGGTGAATAACAGCAGATCAATAAAGAATAAAAGATATTTTAGGAATTCCATGACCGTGCAAGTAACTACAATACTTCTGTACAGACAGCAGCTCCATCGCCTGAGCTCCACAGTGATTCTGAGCAGACAGTTTCAAGTTGCCAAATATGTGTTATTTTGCGTGTCCTGTGTGGTCTCTGGGCTCTTTCTCATGTGTTACTGCGAATGGTTTTTGTCATTGATTTGAAATCTAATCGTAACCACAGAACCCTTTGAAACATTTTCACCAGATGGTTCGTAATCACTTCTCGAGTGTTCTGATGAATAAAAGAGAGATTTCCAGAAAAAAAGTCGGGGCTAACAAATCAATAGACTTTCTTTTAAACCGACTTGTTTTCCGTGTTATTGATCACTATATAAGCCTGTGTCAATGTCCGGTTTAGACTGGATGAAGGTCTTATTTGTTGGGTTCATACTGATGGACCAAAATAAACATAATAAAACAGAAACCTGACTTTTTTTTGACTTCAACTTGGAACAGAAAACTGTTCAGATCTCGATGAAATTCAACCGATTGTCGGATGACAAAGGAGCGTCTGTGGCTTGGTTGGATCAATTTCTCTTCTTAGTAAATCTCCTGTAAATGGACAAAACAGAGACGCTTTTCTACGCTGCAATTCTCTCCAGAATTAAAAACATTAAATTTCTCATTATTTACCTACCTGTTTATTTCTTTCTTTTTATTCAGTCGGATCTCATCTACTCAGTTAATCTTATATTATAGAGAATCCTCTACTTTATCAAGTTGCATCATTTTATAAGTCAATTCAACTTTTTCTATAACAGCCAATAAACTCTATTCAAAGACTCAATCTCCAACTTTGTGTTCATGGTATTATTTCTAGGCCTTTACATGAACCAGAACAAAGTAGTTTGGGATTTCTTTAGATAACCTACTTGCAAAAACATGGGACAGCTTAGATTTCACTAATATTAAGCAATTTTCTGGTGTTCGTAAGTGTCTTAAAGTTGTTTTATTAGCTTCCCTGAATAAATATACAGATTATGGTTTGTTTTTAAAAAAAAGAATGAAACATCATTTTTTGGTAAATATCCAACTCGATGTTATTAAAGTAATGACCAGTTTCATTAACAATTGTGTCATCTCAGTACACGAAAACAAATGTATTTGTGGTACCCCTTGTGTTGTCTCTGGGTCAAGGTGAACGACCTCCACCACTGCATATGTATTCATGGAAGCCAGGGAGGTCGTTAATTTTGACCCAGAGACAACGCAAGGGATACCACAAACACATTTGTCTTCGGGCCTTGGGGTCACCTTGACCCAGAGACAACACAAGGGATACCACAAATACATTTGAATTCGGGCCTTCGAGTCACCATGACACTGAGATAACACAAGGGATACCACAAACACACTTGCTTTCAGACCTTCGGGTCACCTTGACCCTGAGATAACAACAAGGGTTAAGTCTCTCTTCACAACGAAAAAGAAAAAATTTATCTTCAATCTATTGTACTTTTTAAGCTAGTCCTGATAATAGTTGAGTCGTATTTTTAAAAGTCAGGCTGAAAATCCACTAATAGTTTAATCTGCGTAACATTGTTGTTCAACTGTTCTATAATTCATTATTTAATGTTCCTTATTGTGTAATTCCGTCAGCTCCCTGTGACTGCGGAGGCTAATCCAGCGTCTCTCTGGGAATATTATCAACAGATCCTATTGTTTTTCTGCCGGGCACGGTGCCACTTGTTTGCTGTGTTTGTCCGTCCTTAGCAACAGTAACTATGGAGGGCAGGGGGGGGCGGGGGGGGTTTGACGTTTTGGGCTGGTGTTTCCAACTTTTCGTCAGGAAGGGTAACTCAAATCATCTGGTGGATACTTTAGGCGGAGGATCAGGTGACGTCTGTCCAGGACATATTTGAGTGTCGAGCCTCCACTTCCTCCCGTACGGAAGCCTCGGCGCAGTGAACTCTTGTCTTCACACCCAATCTGACAAATGTTCCTGCACCTCTCCGGGTCGCAAAATAAATCCATACAGGATACAGATGCATTCTTCAACAGACAGCGTACACACACACACACACACACACACACCGCAGGAACTCGTGCTACAATTAAATAGTTCCTCTCTCGCTGCATATTTAACTAATTCAAACCAGAGCTGAAATATTGTTGGAAAGTGTGCACTTCCTCTCCTTTTTCATCACTTTCCAAAAAATCTTTTCTCCCTCATTCCGCTTTTGTTCTCCGGCTCCGTATCTCCCTGACGTTTTCCCTCCGTGTGATCAATACCAGAGCTGTAATGATCAGGAAGAACCAAAAAAACCGCATCACGGAAAGAATCGCTAAAACATATTTTTGTTTTCTCGCAGCCATCTGGCACCGACTCGTCTTTCTCCTCCACACGTATGTAGATCACATGTATGAATCTGGTGTAATCTAGCAAGTGGCTCATTGTTTTTTTTTTCGAGGGCCTGCGAGTCACGTGCTGGCGTCCGCCGGGGCCGCGGCTCGGCAACACGTGTGCGTCTGCGGTGTAACAAACAATCAGATCAACATGTGACATGAAGCAGGAACGCCGGGGTGTGTGTTGTGGATTTGGAGGAACAACACAAAGTCAAACGTACATGACCGCTACAAGACTTTAGCCTCCCCGTCCGTGCGGGAGGGAGGATTGAGTTGGACAGGAAATGTCCGACGGAGTCGCTCGTCATCCCCGAAGGATCGGGGCGTGGATGGAAGTGGAGGGCCCGGGGTTTGTCACTGTGATAGGTACTAGATGGTGTATCACTGAAAATCATCTTCACACTACTACTGACGCCAATGAACCGGATACTGTAACGCAAAACTTTATCACCTGCAACATTACTGCAGATACACTGTCCCTGTTACCTAGATTTGTTTGTTCTTAAAGGACAAGAGAAGGCTCTTAAGAAGGGTTCATCTTAGGAAAACCTTAAGATCAAGCCAAAGACGCTTCCTAAAAGAAGCTCTTAGTGGACTGAAGAGACAGACTTGTTGATGTTTTTATGTGTAGTTGTTAGAAATATCATGCATGTTTCATGTTTTCCTGATTAATTAAAGTAGAAACCGTTAAGATATAGTCTTTTCTCATTTGTTATAAATCTCCTACAACCTTGAATGCATCAAGTTTCATATCCATATGTGATAGTTTATTGCAGTGAATAAAAAAGGATGAATTAAAAGTAGTCGTAAGTGTTCATGGTTTAGTCATATTATTGTCATTTTCTTGTGCTCTTGCTTATTGTATTTTTTCTTTTCACCTGATGCTGCTGTAAACAAAAAATCTATCTCTGTCTATCTTTATTGAAAAAAGTTTTTTACCCCCTTCATTGAACGTGTTTTTTTAATTTATAAAAGTGGAGGATACAAAATTCCCTGACGCGGCTTAATCACTGAGCATTTGGTCTCTAAGAAGCCTCTTAAGAGTGAAATATCATCTTAAACTGAGAGCGTCTCTGGGACACACTTCCTTCTTTCATAGCATTCGTAAGAGTGCTTCATAGAAGATCGTAGCACTTAAGAGCGCCTTAAAGAATCTGGGAAACCCGACAATTGTCGGTTGGTATAATTGGCCCTTTAGAAGTGATAAGATAGGGTTTATCAATCAAACTAGGGACTAAGACTGTCACCCTCCCCTTGTGTTTCTTACACATTTTGAGGAACGTCTTCCCCACCTTTAAACATCAGGAGCCAAAGCCATCAAAAGCCTCAATACAATGATGATGTGTTAAAGATAGATACTGCAAAAATCACTATACTTTAATTTTAATATTTCATCTTTCTATAGTGGTTTGTTTAAGGTTTTTTGGGGGTAAAAATACACCTCTTATAAAGAAGATGGCATTGGGGAAAAAATATGTTTTCCATTAAACAGCTTCGCCTTGATTTTTCTTTTCAGTTTTTTGTAAACTATTTTTATTCAACTATGCAGAGTACAGCAATATATCACAATAAGGTAAATCTGTGAGATATTGTGAGAGTATCATATTGTGGTCCAAGTATAGTGATGCATATTGAATTGCGACCATTATATTGCGATGTGTATCGTCTTTGATACTGGTATTGTAATGCATATTGTATTGTGACGCATGTATTGTAATAAGTATTGTGTTGTGTAATGAGTATTGGGATGTGTTTCCTTTTGTGACTGAAGTATCATGTGTATTGATTGTGACCCAAGTACTGTGATGCGTATCATATTCTGACCCAAGTATAAAGATACGTATTGCATTGTGACCACAGTATCATGATGTGTATTGTATTATGAACTTAGTAACATGATGCACATTCGTATGTGTATCGTATTGAGGTACTTGCCAATACTCACTCCTAGGTTATCAATGTCACAAAGTACTTACTTAAATAAATATCTGTTGTGAAAACATTTTTACCAAAAATATGTTACGGTGATAACATTAAAATCATTCATTACAATTTATCATTTATAATAAGGCCATGAAAATCATGCCTTAGAACTAATCAAAAACAACATGTGGTAACATGTTGTAACACCTGGTCCAGGTCTACGGTAAATGAATTAGGTTGATCGATGGATTAGTAGTACATGGAATACATCCAAAAACCTAACATTGTCTTTGTCTTTCCTGACCAATAAACAGAGAGAGAACTTTATTCTTGTCCACAACATTATCTGAATGTCTTTCTCTCTCCTTCTGGCCACATGACAAACCACGTGCACAAACTCACTTCAAAAGCTCGGCATCCACTCAAATACAAATGTGTTTCACATTTCCCGTCATAAAATTAACGTGAGCGTTGAATTGGTCAGAAAATCTCACCGGCGTTCCTGAGAAAGCCTCCGGCGTAAGATGTGATAACTCGAGAGATGGGGTCGTAGAAACCGTCGCCGCAGTCGTAACAACCATCTGGGATGACGCGCGGAGGATGCAGGTCCGTCAGCTGAGATTTACCTTAAAAGTACAAGACATTTCACTATCACGTTATTTAAAGAACAGATTTGAGATCTGCCGTGGTGCTTGGATTTAGATTGGAGTTTTTTCCTTTTAGATTGGTAACTGCTGGAAGAATGCTTAATTCTTTACTCAGCAATGATCTAAAATTGTTGAAATTTATGCCAAATTGAACATATTTTATATGACAGACATCATTTAAGAATATCCATTAAACCAAAAATGTTACTCCTGTATGACTCACACTTTTCCCTCCTCTATGATACAGAATAATAAAAACTAAAAGTACAGCTATTTATACCATTATCCATTAGATATAAACCCCCAAAAACTGTTAAAGCTGAGCCATATAGAAGCTAATATTTGCTGTTGACAGATTTGTAATTTTCATTCTACCTTTCATGTTAAGAGAGTGAACAGTGAAGCCATGAAGACCAATAAAAAGTCACTAAAGACCAAACACACCTGTAGCTCCACAGAAAAATCTACTGTCCTAAAAAGCTTCAGTTGTTGCAGTGCATTTTTGGGGCTCACTCTTACCTTATTGGCATAACATGGAAGACATTATGCTATAAAATACAACCAGTTAACTTTATAAAGAATTAACATTCAAACCTGCAGGTCGTAGTCCATTACACCTCTCGCTGTAGAAGCGTCTGTCCTGACCGATACAGTAGTCCCAGTCTGTCGTCTGGTACTGAAGTCCATCCACATAGGTGAACGATCCCTTCAAATCACCAACAATAAAGAAGACGAGAGAAGGACAAGATAACATTCTGTTTAAAAGACATTTGATGGAAACGAAGAATTGGTCAGAGTCTGTCTGTGAAGGTCCTCATTCATCCAGGTCATAGTTATCCAAGTGGTTTGAAAGCAAGTCAACTGTGTAGAGTTGTAGGAAGACGTTTCACTGCTCATGTGCTCTGATCCACTCAGTGAGACGTCATGTATAAAACAAGAGAAATATTCAAAAACATGTGTTTTCCCACATTTTTGTTTTTGAACAAAACTGTCATCTCAGATGTTTAAAACCTCAGAAGGATGATCGTGGATTGTGTTTTTGTTTTTGTTCTCATCTGGGATGATAAAGCTTTTTTATTTCAGGAAACAACATGGTTTCAGCGATTTTGTGTTTAAGACTATTTAGCTCATCTCCACTACAGTCAAAATACTGCGGAGATTTAAACAAACAAGTTTTCTCTCAAAATAAATACAAAGCTTTTTTTTTCTGTAAAACCACAATAAGAGGCATTTCAACTATCTGCTGATTTTAACTTTATTTCCCTGTGACTTTGTTCCAGTGCAGCAGAATACATATTTTAGCTCGTTCTTCACAGTGAAATAACTAGCGCTGTCAAGAGATTAAAACATTTGACTTGTTATGATTTCATATAATTCATTTATTTTTCAAACCATCTTAAAAATGGCCGCCATAATTCCTAAACTTTTATATACATGTATTACTGTGGCAGATAAAAAGATTCATATATAAGAAAAAAGTAGCCGCTGAATATTGCTCTGTTGTTTTGGCTCAATAATTATAAAACAAAAATTGAATTAAACATCAGGTCTATATTGAGTGTTGTGAGTGTTTCTCCTGTGGGAGTAAACCATGGTACACAAAGGAAACCAAAGCACCAGAACAAGCAAACTCTGAAAAAGTGTCCCTATTAGCCCTTCATTTAACGTTTCCTCGAGCTGAATATGAACCCACAACCTCAGTTACAGCATCAAATAAAAAAAAGAGGCAGAAACTGGGCTTTATGAAGACATTTTTTAAAATATTTTAAACAAATAAAGAGAAAGAAAAGACACTACTACTGAGTAGGAGGACAGTTTTCATTATTTCATTAAATTATAATGGAATAATGTTTTTATTTAGAAATAAAAGCTTTCCATGTGTCTCCTTCATGTCTGTTTGCACAATTTGAAATTATGTTATGATGCCATAGTATATAGAAGTTTGGTTAAATGTGGTTAAAAAGGGAGTAGAATCCATTTGAAAAATGTTAAGCGTTGTTAGAAGAAGCTTCACTGTTTGGTGAAAGTAAATAAAACACTAACAAAGACACATGTTCTTGCCGTCAATCTTCTTAAAGGTTGGATTTCCTCATCTGGTGGAAGTATTTTTTCCAGGCCAGCAGGTGTGTGAGACTCTTGTCTAAAGTTGGTCATGGTTCAGAGTGGCACTGACCCGAGACCAGAAATGATGATAATGATGGCTGTGATCACTGACATGCTGGACACACAGTATCTTCCCGAAGGAAACGGAAGAGAGACAGAATAAGGACAAAGATGGTGAGTGATTGCTAAAAGAGACCAGATGTCACGTTAACTATAACCAATGTGAAACATACACAAGTGTATCTGTGTGACTGTATACATTCTGACATGCATGCAAGTGGGATGTGTGGACCCCAGGCGGACTCCAGACTGGAATTTCACTCATTTTGAAACACAAATCTAAACGGTGCAACCCCCCCAAACATCTAAATACTACAAAGAAAGAAACGTTTGGATCCATTCTGATGTTGTACATTCTGACAAAGGTAAAAAAAAAAGAAGTATATATCATTAAATTGAATTCAAACGTCTTGTTATTTTCAACTTTGATCTTGATCTGAAGTATCTTATCATCTTACCTGTTTTGCAATTCCATTTTCCCAGGTGGCTTCATATTTATTTCCATTAGGAAAGAGTAGAACTCCTTTCCCATGAAACATTCCATCTTTTATCTCGCCCTCGTACTTTGTGCCCGTCGGAAAAGCGTATTCTCCAAATCCATCCTCCATTCAAGCTTTTTCACTTGATAATGTTGGTGTACAGACGGTTATATTATTAGTTTTACCTTTCCATGGCTGTTATCTTCTCTAAAAATGTATTATTTTCCAAACAGAAATTTATAACGTAATTCAGAGACGTCAACTCAAAACAAGATCAAAGTCGCATTGTTTTTAATATATAAATGATACATTTATCTCTTTAATCTCGTCATCAGGTAAGTTAATGCAGTTAATTATTGGTTCGAAACGCAGTAAAAGCGTTATACGGTGTGTGTACTGTTGCCTTGGCAACTAACATGGCATCTAACGTTGTTATTTTAATTAAAACAAATATAACTATTTTAACATTTTTATTTTTTATTTTCAAATTCCTTTTATTCTCATGTAGCAGTCATATTTAACATTGAAGCATTACACTTTAAATACAATTAAAAACACAAACAGATGTCACGTACTGCGCACGCTCACGGATGAGTCCTCCTACGTCATCTTCTCGCGGGATCTCCTGACCTTCTTCGCGGCCCGGTCCCACGTCCTGATCTGTGACCGGGACCTTGGATGTTTTTCGGCTTCAGAGCGTGACTGTCTCTCTCTCGGGGGTTCTTTCAAGGACCCAGACATGGCTACTACCGTGGAGGTACCCACGCTGCAGGAGCTGAGCGTGGACGAGGTGAGAAGCGGCGAAAACAGCGCAGACATGATAGCATGCTAGCTAGCTAGCCGGCTGAAGCTAACTAGCTAAACAGTTCAAGATCATCACTGTTTACATCAAACTAGCCTTAGTAAATGTTTTTATCTCATGCGTTTAGACTGCAGTGGATTTCTTGCTACCACTAGTATCAATTCCTCTATGAAATTGCATTTTTATTAAGGATATATGACAAATGTAGGAGTTATGAGTTTCCAAAACATGCATGTCAAACTCCATATGACCCTCGGTTTAACTTTTATGTATTTTCTTCAGTAGTTAATGTAACTAATGCATGTCAAGACTAGTGTTTGTCATGCTTGTTTGTCCTTGGAGACCTTGTGTTCGCCAACAGCAGTTTCTTAAAAGCAATTGTAATGTGTATTTTAGAGAATAAATAAATTAAAATAATTGTCTGGGATTTAGAAAATTATACTTATTGTATAGGCTGTTACAATATATATAAGTTAAAAAGTAAAAGTAAGATATAAAAACTAAGTAATTATTATTTGTAACACACACAAGTGACAAATAAATAGGTCTTGAATGTTTCTTGAAGTTGCATGTACAAATGTTTCGGAATATTAGAATATATTATATTACTTTTTATTGCACGTATTATTTTATTCAGTACTGTCACCACAACAAATGTATATGTTGTCTTAACAACACAATAATATGATTCTGATATAATAATTTATTCCTTAATAAATGTTGTAGTCATTGTCATATGTCAATGTTCACTGTCGTAATGATCTGATCGTTTTTACAAGATACAATAAACATCTGTTATTTTTTCTGTACTCTTTCATTGATTCATTTGCTTTAAAGGAAATAGGCCTTTAAATCCAGGGGGGGGGTCTATTGGTAAAAAAGAAAAACATTTATATTTGGCCACTAGATCTATAACTAGGTAATTAATTTACAAAATAATAAATGCATTATAATAATTCCCAATGTTTGGTGTTCCTTACCGTTGTGGAACTGCGACTTTAACTATCACTGGTAATGTTTTTATGCAGATCAAGGTGTCATCCGCGGTGCTGAAGGGTGCTGCCCATCATTATGGATCACAGTGTGACAAACCAAACAAGGAGTTCATGCTCTGTCGCTGGGAGGAAAAAGACCCCAGGAAATGTCTAGAAGAGGGAAAGAAAGTCAACGAGTGTGCCCTCAACTTCTTTAGGTAATTAAAGTGGGGTTTTTTTACTCCACAAACTATCTTTTCTGGATGTTACCGGCCATTACAGGAATTGTTCTTGTCTCGATAATGAAAGAAAATTAAGAAATAGGTTGGTACCTGTCTGTACTTGCATAGACGCATCACAAATTTATACACAATATTATTGGTTAAGATTTTTCAATGACAACTAAATTTGCCTTCTTAAGCCCAAGGTTACTATTGTAATGTGGTTCTACGCTCACTACCGGCTATCAATATGCGTTACCTGCCCGAGGCGCTGAGAAACATTACACGCATATAACTCTCCGTGGGTTACACCATGTGACAGCCATGGGATTATAATATAATAGATGCCACTTATTAAACCTTGTGCGACGTGAGCAAGTGCTCTGTGCCCGTCAACATGGTAGACCTAGGAGACGGCGACACACGTCAGGGCTATAACTAAACTCCTCAGGAGTACTTTAAAAACTGCAAGTCAATGGTGCTGCAAACCAGTTGGAGGGCTTTGGCAAAAATCTATCTGTGATTTTGATCTCCTCCAACCGAAAGGAAACGCACTGGTTATCAGGACCGGTGTGCTCTGTATCATAGAGAGGAAGCAGAAGCAGACGTCGGATGAGCAGCATCCTAAAAGCCTCGGCAGCCATGAACCTGTTCAATCGATTGAGATCCAGAATGAGAGTTTTAGTTCTCTCTCTTACATGCTAAAGGAACTCAATGAACACACAAACGATCTAGGCAGGTCGTCTTGGTAGCCACCATGTTTAAGGATCTTCAAAAAAGGATATTGTAGGAACAACAGTATCTTCCCTACATCAGAATATTCCTGGATATTGAAACAGATCTCTTCTTTCTAGACAAATCAAGGGAAGTTGTGCCGAGTCCTTCACGGAGTACTGGACCTGCTTGGATTACTCCGGCACAGCAGACTTGCGTCAATGTCGTCCACAGCAGAACGTGTTTGACAACTGCGTTCTCGATAAGCTGGGCTGGAAGAGACCCGAGCTGGGAGAGCTATCCAAGGTAAATATCGATCCTTATTCACTTTAAATTCACTTTAAGTGAATGGTTGCTCTAGAGAGGACAGCCGTGGTTGTCGCATCAAAGCCAATGCAATCTATTGAAACTATAAGGTGGCGCCTGACACAGAATTACATTCAGGAAAATGACTGTTTTATGATTATTATGCTACTTAAAGTTATTTATCAAGAAAGAAAATATCACATTTGTGTGATATCTAGAATCATGAGAAATATCTGGAAGAACAAGTCACACTCAATAAAACTCATGGTTCGACATCTTTCTCTCGCAGACGACCAAGGTGGCAACATCACGGCCACTTCCAGAGAACCCCTTCCACTCTCGCCCCCGCCCGGAGCCAAACCCGACCGAGGATGCGAAGCTAGAGCCTGCCAAACATGGCAGCAGGTTTTATTTCTGGCCCTGGTAAAGCCAGCTCGCCTGAAAAGAAAAGGATCTCTCCCTCAGAGCAGCCTGATTCAGCTGTCGTGGATGTTGGTTAAAAATCCGTCAGGAAAAGAGGGATCATCGTGAGAACTTGATCGCCTTCACACCGCTGTATATGTAATACGTGAACAAATCAACATTCTGTTATTATTGTTGTCAAATAATAAAAAAAATACATTATAATTTAAATTTTCTGTGGCGTTGTATTCTCAGAATTTAAAAAAAATCATCTTCCAATACCTTTTTTTTTAACCTTCACCACAATTATGAGTCCCATAACGTACTGCAACAGATGAAGCTCTTTATAATATGGAAGTATATCAGTGCCATCTAAAAAAATAAATGGGTGAATTTAACATTTCAAATCAACCATTCATATTCTTATGGCAATGATATACTTCTAAATTAAAGTTGATGTTCTAGCCAGAGGTTTGAGTCATGCTTGTGATCCAGATGAAGATCTTGAGTTAGGACTGAGTCTTCTAGTCTGTAGGGAAAAATAGTAACGTCTGCTAGCCTGTGAAAAGGAAGGGGCACTTGCAGTGCTGCCTTCCTATTGTGTGCTCACTTGTATTGCTCTTAATGCAAACACTCATTGTTCGGTCTCTGTGTAGCAGAAGTCTTGCGCCAAAGTAAATGCACTTTTCCACTCGCCGCAGCCTTGAAATGTGCCAGACACACGGCTGCTCCAGCCACTCGAACATAAGCAGCAGTGCTGTGTTGGCACATCTGTGTTTTGTCAGCGCGTGCATTGTCACACTGATGGAGGCCGAGGTTGGAGGTCAAGACTAAAGTTCACTACCTGCAGCCAGAGAGCGCTGCTGCTGCTTCCTCCTTTTATCCCAGCTCACTTCCTGTCTTTGACCTGGACTGGACCAAGGCTCGATTTGGAGACGGAGGGAGATTTGTTATTGCCACGGCCACACGTGTGTTGGATGTGTTTTAAAAAAAAAAAGAAAAAAAGCTGGATAAATGTCAATTATTTAATTGATTTATTAATCAAACTTATTATATTTATTACTAGTTTAAATTGTATTACATGTATTAATACAATGTATTATGTATAACATGTTAAAATTATATAAAAACAAAATTTTAATCAAAATAAATTAAATGGAAACATTTTTTTTATTTTTTATTCATGTACGTTAAATAAAATATATTGTATATCTTAAATTTGAGCACAACAATCAGGGAACATTTGCCTTTTATTTGAGGGATATCAAACCCATTTTTAGAGGGTCCAAACGTGTGATTTGGGGTCACACGTTTAAAAAAAAATGAGCAAGTCGTGTTTCTCATACCAGTCAAGGGTTGCCACACAAAATCATCATCCTCCACTTTTAACAGAATCTCCCTCAATTGTGTCACCTTCACTGGTCATCTCTAACATGCTACAGCCAACTAGTCTCCACGTGTCTGACATCACTACCTCTCCACACTCTTGGTGACGGGAGAAAGTTTGTTCCTCCTCAATAAGTCATAGACAGAACCTGTGTTATCGTGGAGAGCCGCACACAATATCCTCACGTTATTATTTCCTCAGCTTCACATATCACTTCAAAGTCACACACTTTTGTCCAGTGCTGTGTCTCAAATCGCATACTTCTCTTACTATACTAGAAGTTAGTATGCATCAGGATAGTGTACATACTAACTAGTACGCAAATTCTCCACAGATAGTGTGTCTCAAATCAATCACTGCTGCTATGTACTAACCGGAATTGAGGCGACAGCTTCTTCTTCTACTTCTATTTAACGATGGTTTCAACCAGATGTAGGAACGCTATCGCCGACACCTGCTGGCAGCACGTTTTGCAAGTTTGGAAAAAGAAATAAAGAAAAAATATGAGAATCGCAATATTCTCGAGATATTTAAGCTGGTATCAGCAGCGAAGACGTCTCATCCTTCTACTGCTGCTGAAAATGCACCTGTAAGTATATGCATTTATATGTGACGTAATTTCCGTTAAAAACGTCACTAAGATGGCGGCCGTTTAGGTGGTTAGTGTCCATCGAACCATACTCAGTTTTGTGGGCGTTTTAGTACGTCAATTTAGTGTGCATGGCGCACTAAATTTCGCATACAGAATTGAGACACACTTACGCACTAAAAAAACTAACTTTGAGTACGCAAGTATGCGATTTGAGACACAGCACAGTAAGTTGAATTCTGCAAACATATTTCTATTGTTATTAATAATAATGTTTTTTTTTTCCAGATTTAATGCTAAAATGTGTGCGATTTTTGTCCAAAAAAATGAAGTCAACGGTTAAGTTTTGTGTCGGGATCGAACATTCATTGGACAGACTTCATCCAAGTGACCACACAAGCTCACAGTTTGACTATCAGCTGATGGAAATCTGCTCTTTTCGGTAGTGCAGACTTGATTTCTGCTCTGTAAACAGCAGTCAGGTTGAGCCTCTAACCCCTGTCAGAGGTCTGATTTCTGTGGGGACCAATAGTCAGCGGCGGTTTGACAGCTTTCTCACTCAAAAACCTGGCCCCGGGGTTGTTTGTGTGAACGTCCAGCTTCCTCATACACAAACACAAGTTTTCTCTTCATGTCCACCATATGCAAATACGCGAGTTGAAGATTGAGCGGTGACCAGCAGTTTCCACGACCGGCTCTTTGTGTGGGACAAAAAAACGAGCAGATATTTCTGGAGCGCTGGTGCAGAAATCCCCCTCGCGAGGTGTGGTCTGGACCTGTGGCTCCGGGAAACGTCTGACAAACCTCCTCCTGACCTGGATGACGGGGTGAGAGGAGGAGGGAAGAGAAGGATGCCGAAGAGGAAAAGAGAGGTGACTAAGGAAAAGGTGGAAGAAGGAGTGGAGAGGAAAGAGCGAGAGGTGGAAAAGGCATGGAACGACTTAAAAGAAGGCCATATGGGCGGGGTGAGGGAGGGGGGGGGGGCCCAGAGGTTGTCCAGCGGTTTTTTTGGCGAGGCCTCGGGGCTCGTGGCAGACCCGTCTCCATGCGACTTACAGGAAGCCGAGGGTCATCGTTGTTTGACACGGCACCACCACAGGAAACTGGCTCCAGCTCAGGAAAGAAATACAATACTGAAGCTACAGCTCGCCTGGGAGCCCCGGCACTCAAACACGTCGCACTCGCCTCAACACCTGGCCGTCAGACTCGCCGTCGTCGTCCAGCACGGATCCACCGCTTGAAGTGGACACGAGTGTTCGCGGATGTTGAGCTTCTCTCTCCGCAGACGGTGGATGGATTGATGAAGCATCTTCTTCTGGATACTTCAGTTATTCTACTAAACCGCTGCCTGTGATAATATAATTGAATATACATTTACAAGTTCAAGTTTAGGTCAAAATAATTTAATATCTGGGAGTTCCCACATACAATAGCACTTAAAACACAACCACAAAAAAAACATTACATTTCTAAAAAATGTGGCCTTGATAATATGCTATGTTTTAGAGAAAAAAATAATGTTTATCCCCATGGTGGCTATTACAAAGACATTGTTTCTTTATCGAAAAAAAAAACATTTCAGGAGCTAAGTTCCCACAAATCTATTTATGATTTATTTTCTCTCATAAACTCAACCTTAACCACTGCTACACCTAATAGATTTAAACTATGAATCTGGTTTTGTCTTTTAAAAAAAAAAGAAATGTAAAAAAAAAGGTACATTTTAAATTGAATGGTATATTTGCTACCTTAGCTAGTTAGTAGCATTACTAAACACACTCAAACCGAAGTTAACAATTTATAGCTATATGTGTATTTGTTAATGAAGTCTAAATAATTATAATTTCTAGTTAAATAACAAATCTATAATATGTTATATCAAATTATAATTACATATGGCAGAATTTTCTTTTTAAATAATAGTATTTAAGTACCTTTCTTAATAAGGCTAAAACATTGTATTTCTTTCAACAAATATTCAGTTTTTATTAATGTTAAATATATTTGGTTTATTATAAATGTCTACTTTTGAAATGGAGACTTTCATTTTGTACCGAAAATAAATGGATAGAGCAGGTTCAGAATCCAAGCATGGTTCCAGCCGAGCCACTTATAGATGCATTTATGAGCAGCAGCTCCCGAAGGAAGGTGTGTTCCATTTGTTTGTGTTGGCTGGATCCTTGCTAGTTCACTCAGTCATGTCTGAATAATTGTTGAGAGCTGCTTTCATCCCCTCGTGCTGCTGAGCAGGGTGGGCTTTGAACCGGCATGCAGGTTCCTTCTGCCGGGGAACACACACCCACCTGTCAAGTGCCTTTACCTGCGTCCACCTCCAGCACTCCTGGATGTGAACGATCCAGGACCTTCAAAAGAGGAGGACGCACTTGATCATCTTCGAATGTTGTTTTAATGTCAGTGTTTGTCAGAAGAGTCATGCAGGTGCATTTACGCCGCTCTGCACTTTCTTCTGCCCGCTGTACTCCACGCCTCCATGCTGGCGCCCAAAGTACACGCCGGTTCGGACATCAGTGAGAAAATTTTACTAAGATAACCAACACATCTGGAGAATCGACACGACTTTTCAGACACTTTCTGATGGAAACATTGCGTATTTTCACTTGAACCTTCGCCTGTAATCCTTCATTTCTGCTGTCCACTTAAAGGTCAACCAAGAAACATTCAGTCCATCAAAGGTTGCGGGGGTCACGTTCTGAAAAACGAAAACCACTAAAATGGTGACTGATTGTTTTCTTTTTAATTACACGTTGAGGCCTCATAATCACACCTTGAACTCTTTCTAGACCTTTGAGTGAATGATTACTGTATTTTCCGCACTATAAGGCGCACCGGATTATAATTATAATATAATTATTAATATTAAAAGGCTTGAAGCAGCAGCGCACGAGGCTGGTGTTGTGAGCAGACATATGTTGAGTGCGCAGCAGAGAAGTTGAGCGCATGTATGACAGCTACAGCGTGTGTGTATGACTGGTTGAGAGCTTAGCAGAGTGATTTTGACTGTACAACAACCAAGACACACACTCAAAACGGTGGCAGTAATCTTACTCCATAGTTGTCCGCCATGATGTGACATGTGTCGTTAATCCCACGGCGTGATGACGCAATGACTTAATTCCGACAACGGCGTGTCGGCTCAGTCTGCGCAGAGTCATGATGTAAACAAATCACCCACCAGGTAATGTTCATATACTGTATAAGGCGCTCTGACTATAAGGCGCACTATCTTTTTTTGAGAAATTTAGAGGCTTTTAAGTACGCCTTGTAGTGCGAAAAATACGGTAGTCACCTGGTAAAATAAATTACAGCTCCTCTGATCGTGCTGCCTCCCCACCCTCGTCCTTAACATTGTTTTCCGCAAAATTTATTTTCATCCTTTTTTATTCACTGGAGTATACTGACCCAATAAGGATACAGAACACCATGGGCTGATTCAGCCAGTAGGATTTATAAATAGAATCATAGACATACAATTTAAATATCCAATACTGTTCGCAAAAGCATCAGCAAAGCAGGGAGACCGCACTAGCTGAGACAAATTTAAAAAAGGTTTCTAAAACTTTAGGTAGAAACAAGAGTGTGTGGACATTACATAAAAGATAGACTGAGTGGCTCCACAATAAACTTTGACTTCAACATGGAGAGGCTTTGGCTCTACTCCAAGCCTCTCCTGGATGACCACAATCCAGACATCCTCCGGAGAAATCTGATTTCGGCCTCTTGTACCTGTCGTCTTGTTCTTTCGGTCACTATCAACGGCTCATGACCATAAGCATGCATATCGACCGGTAATACTCAGAGCTCTGCCTTTTGGCTTAGCTCACTTTTTACCACCACGTATCAGTTCAGCGACCAGTAAACTGCTGATGCTGCCTAAATCAGTCTGTCGATCTCCGGCTCCTTTCTCCCCTCACTCGTGAACAAGCACCCAAAATACTTTAACTCCTATTTTGATGGAGTGTTTCGATCTAATCTAAAGGTGATGTGTTGATGCCTCGAAGACCCCCGACATTCAACACCACCTGGGCCGATGAAGCTGAAGGTGCTTGAGAGGCCAAAAAAATGATTTCTAAGAAAAGTTAAATAATCAAAATAGTTTTTTATAATATAAGTGGATATGAATTAATATCATTATATAAGAGCTCAATCTGTTTTCTGTCCCTCTAAGGTTTACAATGTTAATTTTATATAAATATGTGTCGTCTCTCGACACTTGAGCATGACATGGAGCCTCATATGGAGAATTAAAACAGATGTTTTTAAATAAAATCCATTTCTGAAGGCAGTCCAAAACATTTGTAGATTAGTTCCCAATGAGTACAATCTGATATCATGAATATTCCTTTTCAACCTAAAATGAAAAAAAGGATTCCAAGACAACACAAACAAAACTGACAATTAAATATATTGACCAAAAAAGTAAAGAAATGCGATTTAATCTGCACTAACAAAGCATTTTTATTGCAATAGAATAATGAATTCAATAGAATAAACATGTTTCATTTTGCAAAGCTGCAACTTTTGCCAGTTCTTTATTCATTTTCACTAAGTGGGCGGGGTCATATGTCATTAGAGTGACAGGTGTCAGTCATAGCCCAAAAAGTGGTGTTTGAATTGGCATTTAAAGTTAATCTCAGTCTTCGTCACCTATTCTATATTTAACACTGTTATTATAATGTTTTATTTGCTCTAAACTCATGTTAGTCTACATGTGATTGAGGGAGTTCTTCAAAGAGACTCACAAGAACACACACAGACTCACAATAAAAAAAAGGTTTTTCATGCCTGAGCAGTGATGGAGTGATAGGCGTGACTCGTGTTATGCATTCCATCGCTCACGCTTCAGAGACGCTCTTTGACGCGACGGTTTCCTGAACACCTCAGATAACGTGCGGCCAAATTGGAAGATTTCGTGTTGACGGAGGACAAGACGGAGCAGGAGGAACTCTCGCTTGACGGAACTCTCATGAGGCTCGCACTCGCACGGGCGATGAAACGTCGACACACGCTCGACACTTTGAAGAGACACACAACAGGCGTATGTCAGTGGATAAAACTCTTGATAAAAGTGTCAACACACACGACTGTGTTCAATGTTTGCAGGCGTCTTTGATTTGGACACACACCATCATTGACATCATTCATTCTATTTATGTTTCCCTCTTTCCATGTATTCGTCTAATCATAATCAAAAAATCTAAAATATGTGACAAGTTTTACAAATATGTACGTGAAGCTGTTCCACGAATGCATAACTCAACCTATTTTTTTGCATTTTTGAATAAATATGCACGACTGAAAGACTCATTTGTTGGTCAAGCATCGAGGTTCGTTACCGCCCGTCATCAATCCAGGAAGTGTACGCCTCAAAGGGACTTGTTATATAAACAAAGCTTGCATAATTACAGCTGGCGTGATGGACTTCGCTCTCGTAACCTCTCGTTCGCTGAGATTTCCGACGGTGGAGAACTTTATAAAGTAATACATTAAAAAACATGGTCATGATGAGGGATTTAATGCATATTGGAGAGAAAGACTTCAACATTTGAGTGTGAGTGAGTCAGGAGAGTTGGGTTTTCACATTAGTTACCCTTTAAGGACTACAAATTTAGCGTCTATAGATTGTGACTCTTGAGGTTCCAGTGATGGAACTTTTTATAACATCTGCTAACAGGATTGTTGATGGAAGTTCATTCATTCATTCATTTATTGTCTACCGCTTTATCCCTTACCGGGGTCGGGGGGAGACTGCAGCTTATCCCAGTATCATAGGGCGAGAGGCAGGGGACACCCTGGACAGGACGGCAGTCTGTCGCAGGGCACACAAAGACAGACAACCATTCACACACACACTCTCATACCTATGGACAATTTTCAAAAGTCAATCAGTATGTATGTTTTTGGACTGTGGGAGGAAACCGGAGTAAACCCACGCAACACAGGGAAAACATACAAACTCCACACAGGAAGGTTGGCCTGGAATCAAACCAGCAACCTTCTTGCTGTGAGGCGACCACACTAACCACTTGTTTCATTAATTTGATTATCTGTGACCTCTTTAATTTAACATGGAATTTTTAGAGGGAAGGACAAGTGTAGCTACATGTAGTTTGAAAAACGAGGAAAAAACGTAAGGATAAAGTAATATTATTATTTCTTGCATCGACAGATTCTCAAGTTTGTTTGTCGCGACATTTCCAGGTATGTTATCCAAACACGTTAACAACCCGACGGCCTTGATCCTCCTGGTAGCCGACCTTATTCCCATGAGCGTGGAAAAGCCTGTTGTGCTTGCGGTTTTGCTGCAGCTATACTGCAGCATTCCTTCGCCATGTGCTCATCTAAACACGACTAGTTAAAAAGGACACGCGGCGGCTCGGGCTACACGGCCGCGGCGGGCTTCTCTGGGTGGCTCCTATCTGACACGGGGCTCCGAGGGTCTTGGGTTTCCTACGCATGTCAAGGTAGGTTAGCCGTCCTACGTATCGCGCCGGGCTCGGAGGCCCCGGTGGGCTATCACTCACGGGGAGACTCTCTCCATTCCACGCCCTCCTCCCACCCACCGCCACTGACTCACGGGCCCGTCTTCTGGCCGTCATCCCCGGGTTTTACATGTCAGGGCTACGACTTTTCTCCCCCGTCTGTCTCTCCCCGGACCTCCATCCCGCTCTGTCTCGCACACAACTCTACCGCCTCTCGAGTTCGGGCCTCACTTGTCATGTTTAATTATCCTCTCGGTCCCATTATGGATCGGGCCAATCTGCCGCTCCACTGATGTGAGGTCAGTAATAAAGCAGATGTGGAGAAACTTAGTTTGATGAAGGATACGCTGACTTTCTTTCTTTTGACTAACGCTGTGTTTCTGAGACGAATGTGTAACGCAGACACAACCCGACTGTTGTCCGAGGAGCCGCGGTGACTCAGAAGCACCGGCTGTGTGTCGTCAAGCGTTGGAGCTGTGATGGAGTGTAGGAGGAAGTCTCATGAAGGTCTCAGGAATTACATTTTTCATTCCCCTGAAGTGTCAGCTAAGGTATATTTTAGCAGTGGACGGACTGATGTTTTAGCTGGTGGTGGGGTCAGGACTGCAGACTGTCTCCTGCCATGGTTTTGCAACACGGCTCATCACGTGTGTGGAGTTTTTACTCTCTCTTATTAATCCAGACCAGTGTTGTCTGTTAGCAAAAATTAAAATTAAAAGTACATCTTTCTGACATTTCTACTCTTTTCTCCACTTAGGTTTTCCCCATATATGTGTGTAGTCTTTAAATGTATCTCTCTAATTTCCCTTTAAAGTATTTACTTTATTGAATATTGTTTTGATTGTTTAAGCGCTTTGTGACCCTGGTCTAGGAAAGCACTATACAAATAAAAATTACTTACTTACTTACTTACTTACTTACTTACTTACTTACTTACTTACTTACTTACTTACTTACTTACTTACTTGCTTACTTACTTACTTACTTACTTACTTACTTACTTACTTACTTACTTACTTACTTACTTACTTACTTACTTACTTACTTACCTTACCTTACTTACTGTAAAACACTTTGGAACAATGTTCTGAAAGGTGATACATAAATACAGTTTTATGATTATATTAATACCTCTACCAAGGAGTACGGGTGTATTAAAACATCGATAAACTTAAATATCTCCAATATTTCTTCCACTATACCTTATAAATATATATTTTATTTCATCACTCTTCACTACTTGTATGGTATATAGTTCAATATAGTATGTATAAAATCAATTAATTTAACGTGGAAATATTCACAGCGGTTGTTCATTCTTTTATTTTTTAGTTTCTGCCGCTAGATGGCAGCAGCCATCACATCCTCCACCGCTAAAGGAGATCCAGATCTCAGCAATGACTGAGGACGAGAGGATACAATCGACTCCAGCAGCTTTAAAAGCTGATGTTTGGGCTTTTTTTGGTTTCCAAAAATTTTGACATTCAATACAATACAATGCCAGAGTCAAGTACTCGTGCAATACTACAACTATATTGTTGTTCCTACAGTATGGAAATATATTGTATTGTTTGTATCATGGTACATATCGTATCGCCAGATACTGGCCAATACAAAAACCACTACCAGGGAGTTGAAGTGATAAGATGAGTGGTCACAAGCTAGATATGAACCTATGAATTAATCAGGAATAAAGCAAATCAGAAAAATAAATCTACTTTCATGTGATCACAGTGACAGAACCTGTTGTTTTTCAACATTTCTTTCAAACTCAAGGTAGAGATTTAAGAACTCCATAATGTACTTGAAATGCTTGGCTAATCATTGGTGACACAGGGATTTCAACCATTAAGGTGTTGAGCCAATACGATTCTTAAATTAAGGAAATTTTATTCACTTTCTTGTATTAATTTAGAGACCTGTGAAATGAGGACCTTGGCAGAGGCAGTCATGGTTTTAGTGCTTTTCTAGTTACTTATTTAAAAGGCTAGTAAGCAACAAACAAAAACATGAATATTTTGTCAAACACATTAGAACATAAATATTTTAATACATCTTAGATCTGATATTTCATCGATATTTTGCTGTTTAATTCAATTCAATTCAATTCAATTCAATTTTATTTAAAGTGTCTTATCATAACAAAGTTATCTCAAGACACTATACAGTTGAAATAAGACTACTTTACTTTAATGCTTCCTGTATTTTTGTGTGGCTTCAACAGAAGATTGAATCTCTTTGTGTTTTTTTTCCTTTTGTTGTCTCTTTGAATTTAATGTACACTAAATCGTCAATTGTTAGGATATCAAAAATCTAAATGTGTGAAAGATAATTCTAACCATGGTTTTATATTCCAGCTATAATAATTATTTTTTTGTCGTTTCTCTGAAACATAGCAAGAAGATGATTGTGTATCCGGGTGAGTTTGATACGAGGCGGACGCTGAGACGATGCCGTTCACACCTCGACACATAAATAATCACACGACTTCCATGTTTACTCACTCAGTTAGCGTCCTGCTCCTCCCAACATCGCGGCTGCCTGATGCGAAGGCAGCAGTTTATGAGTCACAACTGAAATAACTTTTTGCAAAAGCAAAATAAACAGTCGGGGATTTTTCCTGAGAGGAAACCTTCAGTTTACTATATGACATGTTTCTTAATAGTGCTAAAGTGTTCAGCGTTCTTTAAATAAACAACGTGGAGTTTTGCATAGTGGGGCATGAAAGAATGCAGGAGTCTCACTGCCCCTCGCACACATGTCAGCAATTTGGCTGCTTTGTGTATTTTGGATGTTGAAAAAAAAGGGAACATTTCAAAGTAAACGAAAGAAGGAAAGTCTTATCCGCCTGGCAGCTGCGCTCTGGACAAAATTGCTCACAGCTGATGAGCTGCAGCTCAAGCTTGCTTGGGTAATGTCAAGTGATGCATTGCAATACTGAGAAAACAACACAGACAGAAAATAAATATGGACGATCTCTTCCCTTATTCTCCAAGATTTACTCTTTTATTGAGTCATTCAGACGTTACTGCCGGACATGTGTCGGCGGTTCCGCTGTTTGTTATCTGACGGGGTCATTTGTTAGGAAGAAAAATGCATTATTTCATTTGTAAAACAGCATTCAGGCAGATTTGTTTAATTCTAAGACATGAACTTATCAGTTATTACAATAAATCAGTGATTGCGTTCATGAAGTTTCACATGCATCTGTTACTTATCAGCAGAACAAAGAAGCAGCTCATAAATGACGGAAATCCATCAAAGATGTTTTTCCACTATTTATGTCAGTTTTTATTTTTTTGCAAATGTTTTTAAGATTAAGACTCTATATTGTCTTCCTACTGTATGTATATAATAAACAATACAATCTAAATAAGTAATAAATTATATATACATATATATAACAGATATAACAACATATATATATAATTATTAATTTATATAAATGTATTTTTACCATTTTTAAAACATTTTTAAGTTGCTTTGATAGAGGCTGCTATATATGTTTAATGTAAACAACAAAAACAACATAAAAATGCCTCTTAATCTATCAAATAAAAATGAATTATAAAAAATACTATCTTGTGTTTTTTATTTGGAAATTCCGGAAATTCTGGATTTTTTTTGTCTGTATGATTTGTATTCAACCTTCATGCACAGTTTTAAACAAAATACACAGAGAAAAAACTAATAATAAAAAATGCATGAAAGATTTAAATTTTAATCTTAAAATAAAATGTGAATAAATGAAGCATATTATATGTTGTAAAACTGTTGCACTAACAGAAATTTAACAATTGATACATGTGATGATGTAAATAACATCAACAACAACATAAAATTCCACTTGATTTATCAAATAATAAATCAAAATAGATTATAAAAAATACTATCTTGTGTTCCAGCATTTAACTTTTTTTAGTTTTTTATTTGGAAATTCGAAATATATTTCTGTTCAATAAAAAGGGTTTTTATTTGTATGTTTTTAAAAATAATACAGAGAAAAAACTAAACTAAAACTAAAACAAATTGTAAAGAATATATAAAAAGAAGGGTTAAACAAACAGTTTGTGTATGTAAACAGTTGGAAATGTTGGAAAAATGTGGCACTAACAGATGTTCAAGATGAAAAAAATCAATTGATACATTTAAAATAAAGAAAGATTAAACAAGGAAAGGTTTGATTCTGACGTCTTTATGCTTCTAGAAACTCTTTTAGAGCTCTTGCATTCTATTTTTTCTATTTTAGGTTAGGTAGAACTTTATTGATCCCTCAGTTCTGGTCCACTGTGCCAGTGAAGGGTCGAGTCACGACCAAGTGCTTTGGTGTGGCCAGAACTCGACAGGTTCACTTGTGTCCCCCCCTTCCTCTCTCTCCCTCTCTCTCTCTCTCCCTCTCTCTCTCTCTATCTCCCCCCCCCCCTCTCTCTCTCTCTCTCTCTCTCTCTCTCTCTCTCTCTTTCTCTCTCTCTCTCTCCCTCAGCCCCGGCTGTGTTTACATTCTGCTGGCAGGGCGGTATGGAAGTGTTTGGCTGGACTGTGCTCTCACTGGGAACTATCAGACGATTCACATTTTAAACTATTTTGATATCAGCTCTGTGGAGACTTGCCGTTTCCCTGAGAACTTGTCTTGCCTCTGGGCTCTGGGGCCTTCTGCTCCGCCAGACGAATAAACACGAGGAGGCGAGAGCAGGACAGGAGATGGGAAGAGAGGGATGGAGCTCCGATGAGAACATCACTGGAGAGGGAGAGTGATAGAAGCGAGCGTCTCAGTATCAAGTGCAGATATTTGTCAGGATCCACAGACTCAATAAACACGACCAGAGGAGGAACACGCGAAGAGCAGAACAAAGTGGTGAAGCTTGTGTCGTGATGAAGTTTTTGGGGAAGTCTTGTTAGAGAGTGACTCAGTGAGAGAGGAAATGTTCAGCTTGTGTTGATTAAATGAGTGTCCAGACTCATCCTGGCCTCTCTCGCGCTCTCTCTCTCTCGCTCTCTCTCTCTCTCTCTCGCGCTCTCTCTCTCTCGCTCTCTCTCTCTCTCTCTCTCGCTCTCTCTCTCTCTCTCTCTCGCTCTCTCTCTCTCTCTCTCTCTCACACACACTCTTTCTCTCTCGCCGTCACTTGAAGAGTTGAAGAGAAAGTTTTGACTCGAGATGTTACACAATGTCATCTTCATTTTGGTTCAATTAAATGTTGCCTATTTAAAGATCAGGATAGGGAAAACACAAAAGTAATGTATTGATTTATGTTGTTAAACAAAATTACTTTTAACATGTGAATCAAAAAAACAATGATCTGTTGCATGTTAGATTTTGAATTAATTTACAATGCAGTCATGAAAACAATATTCACACTTAAAAAAATATTTTATGATTGATATGTGGTTTAATAGCAACAAGTACTGCCCCTCTCCTCTGGATCTTCCTCCCACCGGACATTCGCAATTTCACAAGTCGGTCTGTTTTTAAAACACTTAATTATAGTTCCCTTTAAGAAACTTTTTTATCTTCCTTATCTTTAAAACATCTGTTTTAATGTTGTCTTTTTAACTGTTGTTTTAAGTACGGTGTCCTTGTTTGTTCTGAAAGGCGCCTTATAATTAAAATATATTATTATTATTATTTACTACTATTTCAACTAACTACTGATTTTTATTTACCAGCATCTTTTTAATTTATAAAAACTCTTATGGTCACCCAAGCATGAAGAAACTCACATTGTAAACTTCATTTGTCTTGTTGTTTTCAAATCCCTTAATTAATTTTGATTGTTTTATTTTAATAATGTCACATATTAATATTGTAGTTTATAATCCTGAATGCGTTTAGCCGGTGATACTGGAATAAAATGTATTCTTGTAATACAAAAATATTTTTTATTTAACCCTTGTTTTATCCTTGTGTTCATTTGTTTAATGCTGCAGGTACTAAATCCTAACTTCTGCTATGCTAACGTTAGCATTAGCATATTATTGCTATATATTGATTCATGTTGCAGATAAATAAATTAAGTTATATTTACCTGAACTTATCTTTAATTTTGATTTATTTTTTTAAATGTGTGTTTCCACAAAGCCACTTAAGTCTGAACAGTAACTGTTGTTACTCACTCAGCCATTTTGTTCGTCTGAACTTTGACTCATTTCACGAAGAAAGTTGAGGTAATTTTTTTAAATAATGCAATATATTCTTTTATTACAATAATATTTGTATTTGACATTTGTGTTATCTCACGGTCAAAGTGACCGGGATGTCTGTAAACAAATGTGTTTGTGGCATCCCTTGTGTCGTCCCTGTGTCAAGGTGAACGACCTCCCTGGCTTCCATATATACATACAGAGTAGTAGAGGTCGTTCACCCTTAAATAACATTAACATGTGAGTATTGACTAGTGAAAATGAGAAACAAAACTTGTCATTCAGAGTCCTCATTCCATATAAATAATGCCAAAACACAAACTCACACTTTGACACAGAGTCTCTAAAAGCTATAAGACACACACTTACAGAACACCATCGTCAGCATACAATCAAATACATATAGACACAAATACACAAAATCTTATTGTAACCAGTCCAGACCAGGCATGCACTTAATTGTAGTTGTTTTTTTTGCAGGTCATGCTATTGTAATGGTACTTGTTCATCTGCGTTCTTCTTCTGTGGGGCTGTGCATTAACGCATTAATGCTAACAATTTATAATGCTTAAAAAGGTATTGAATATTATCAATAATATACAGGTAGGTAGCAAAATAGGCAACAAGAAACTAATACACGGGCATAAAGAGTCTAGAGTTGTAGTTTGGAAATATATATTTACATTATTTTTTAAGATACCTAAAAGTACTTTATTTATTTTTCACTTAAACAGTCAAGGGAATTTAAATGTTTTTTCTTTTGTGCAGGGATAAAATACACATTTTTTTTAGTGCAGTCAGTTAAAAGTCAAGACATGCTGCTGCACAAAATCGTGTCGTAATGACTAGTGAACCGGGGTTCACGCGTGAGGTCCAGCAGGTACCGGGATCATTGGTTCCAGAAGCATTCAGGTAACGTGTTGAACTCTCCAGCAGCCCCTCACCAATCACCTCCGCCTCAGGTTTGAATGACCTATTAGCCAAATGTGTTTATTCAGTGTTTAGTCACTATTAGCCTCAGTATGATCCCCGGACTAAAGGGCTAATGGTCGAAAGTTTCCCCTCGACTTGACTCCACGGTAAAATAATTGATCACATGTGCGAAGCCACTGGCACGCGTTTCCTCTTGTTTTCCTAAAGAGGTGATATCATGCGGTCGGGGCCACTTGTTCGTCACCGAGATAGTGTGATTGTTTCCGGTGCCGAGGGAAGCCAGGGATGGATATGAGGGCGACGTGGTTCTCGGTGAGGCGCCGCATTCAATCACACATGTGATAGTCGCCGTTATCAGCTGCCGACGGACCCGACACCCGTGTCATTATTCACACGGGAATAACTTGTAACTTATCGCAAACAAAAAAAGAAACGCGCTGAGGAAATAGCTGCTGGTTTGTTTTCAAATGTTTCCCAAAAACTTAAAAATGATTTAGCCACTCATGTCATCTTTGTCACAACATTTAACTAAACAACAGGTCGTGACAATTAAAATTATTCCATAAGTTAAAACAACAAAACAACAACAGAAACGTTTTGTTGTTTATTCTTATTTAGCAAAGTTCGCTTCTGCTAGTTTTCCTCTCTTGCTTAAAAAAAAACACACTTCACTATCTTCTTCTCACGCTTGAACTTATGTCATTGTATTATTTTGCATCTGTGGCAAGTCTATATTTGTTTAGTATTTGTTTTTACGATACAGGTGCTAAATGCTAACTTCTGCTATGCTAACGTTAGCATTAGCATATTATTGCTCATCCACATAGATATATGTGTCTGGTTATTGTATCTATTGATTCATGTTGCAGATAAATAAATGTGCTAAGCTATATTAAACTGAACTTATCTTTAATTTCAAATTATTTTCTTTATAAATGTGTGTTTTACTTCACTTAAGTCTGAACAGTAACTGTTACTTACACACTCAGCCCCTTTATTTGTCTAAACTTTGACTCATTTCACTAAGAAAGTTTAGGTCATTTCATTTATTTTAATAATTATATTGTTTTTTCTCTCCCAATATTTAGTTGCCTTCTAGTTTCTCTTTTTTCTTCTGCTATGGTCTTTTCTTTTTACACTTGAATTTTTCCTTCTGAAAACCATAAATTAACATTCAATAAACACTTTTTTTTTCATCACATTTCATAATTTACAAATATTTAATTTTTAAAACTGCATCTTATTCTATATTTGTTTTATTAGTCAGATGTTTTTTTAAACATTAGTTTTATTTCTCCCTTTCTTTTCCTTACATTTATGTTTTTTTTTAATATATTTTATATTTCATATTTTATAGATTTATTCCCTGACGGGACTGTCTTTATCAACTTAGAAATATAATAGTTTTTTTTAATGCACACTTCCTAGGAAAATAAAATTCTTGTTTTTGTTTTGTTTGTCTAAAATGTAAGCATTCACGACTCATTAAGATAAACGATATTATTTAAAAACAGCTTAAATATTCTTTACTACATACATGTGGACAAACTGACTCAGAGACAAAAACTGGCTGAGAAGTGTTATGAAGAAAAAAATGATCACTTCTTATTCTGAATATCCATCAGTTCTCTCACTCGCCTGACAAACCCTACGGAGCCTCAGACTGGACCTGGTACCTGAATAAGAAGCGAGCAGGTTGTTTTTCCAACTTTTTTAATCAACCCTTCAACCTCAAGCGTTCAACTGTCAGTTCTCGTTCTCTTTTATTCCCATCTTTTCACCCCGAAACCACATAGATGACCAAACATGGGCTGATCCCCTCGGAGTGATGCTCGGGAGCACCTCGGAGGAAACCCTCACATACCTCGCCGTCACCGCAGTGATGCGAGGAGAGTCTTGCAGAGTGGACCCGGGACAAGACATGGAGCGCAGCGATGAGAGAAACCAGACTCGGAGAACTGGTCTGCGAGGGAGCTGCTTTCTGTTTTTGGTTTGGTCTTAAAAAGCCGCAGGCACTGGGCTTCACAGCCAAGACCCTGAACAGGGCCGACTTTATAACCTCGGTTGGTTAAATAGAACACAGAACCGCAGATTTTCAAACTCGGCATCGGAATGCAGAAAAGGTCCTGGATTCCACTTAAACCCCATGTTTGTTTTCATTTATCAACCACAATGCAAAACATAAACATATATGATTCAATTACGGTGACAATCTGGGACAAAAAACAGGATGTGAAGCAGCATTTATCTGCGTAATATCCCAGGATGTGGACAAAACATGAAATATTATATTGTCATGTTGGTTAAACAGTCGCATATGAAACCAAAGCAGCTGCACTGGAGGTCAAGAGGCAGGAAATGTTAAACAACTATGTGGTACATGGGAAGTTAAAAAAAACAAGAATCATTTTTGACGATTATTTCAATTATTATTAGAAATCCTTGAACATCCATGTTTTTCTTTTAGAGCTATTAAGGTTTTTAAGCGATTTTCATGTGGGAGAAAAAAAAACTTTGGCTTGTTAGCATGCTACAACTCTTATAGCAGCATCAATATGTTGCAAACCCCAGTATCATGACATTTATCAAATTAAATACATCATAGTGTTAGTAAATATTGAGACCTGGATCTGAATAATCAAAACAGGAATTATTAAAAAAAGAAACTGCATTTATTTGAACATTATTTTAGCAAGATAAACATCAAGTAGCAGCTAGCTCCCTCTGCTAGTGCTATAAGGAGATATCACAAAAAAGCAAGGTTAATATTTTAACACAACACAATAAAAAAGACCCTAATAATGATAGAGGTGGGATAAATTCCATTCATGCTAAATAAAAAAACATGTCAAATTATGTTGTTTTGACATGTTTGATAAAAAAAAGTAGTTAGCTTAGCATATTAGCTCCTCAACAGCTGACATCTTTGACTGAAAATGTAGATTTTTTTTTGTTATTATTATTAATTTTTTTTTAAGATTGAACACAGGACTTTAAATACATTTTGGAATGAAAATGAATATTGCATTTATTCAAACCTGGACCAAGTGCAGCTCGGAGGCCACATGTAGCCCTTTGACTGTATTTACGTGACCCTTATGAGGTCAAAGATCATGTAGAAACTAACTATTTATTTTGTAATTATTTATATTATTCATAACTAGTCTCTAAATAAGACTCTCTGAATTTTGTTTAATTACTTTTGTCCTTTCATTATATCATTTTTTTTAAATTAAGGTTATATAAAATATCATAAAATACTAATTTTAGCTAATTTGGCTTGATTTTATTGTTTTCACTCCTTTATTTTTTACTAAATGGCACCATTACAGCAGCAACTGTATAAAATGTGGCCCCTGAGGAATATAGTGTACATGTCCCACCACTGCGTTAGATGATGCTTACAAACAGGATTGATAAAACAAAGCAAACAAAACACGTACATTCTTCTTTTGTGACAATATTTTAAATTCAATTAAACATTTCTTACATGGCTCTATGGACCTAAACGGATCAGGTTTTTATTTATTTTCTTATTTATCTTTAAGGTTTTGAATTCTTAAATATAGATATAAGTAAAATGTAAATTGGTGAGGAATATGTGCATCATATTATTTATTTTTAAATAAATAAGCATAGTAACTAAAAAAATAAATTAAAAGAATGGGAAAAAAAGAACATTATCCTGCAGTGTATTGAAGCTAAGATGAGATTTCAGATCAGCACCATCAACACAGCTCCAGAGCCTGTGTGCTCCAGGGGTTAAAGTGATTTCCATATATACCTTTAAACAAACATGGCCTCTGAGGAGCTGCTGGACGAGCGGGTCGCGGCGTGAACAGGACAGATGTGCTGGAGGAGTGAGGACCACCCCACCACTACCTCCCTCCAAAAAGGAAAAAAAAAACAACAACCAGATGTGTAATGAAGGTGAGGAGGACGGCGGGTAATCATTCTCACCTGCAAGGCTCGTAGTATTGTCTATAACAGTCTAATGGATGCAGTACCATGAGCGACCACCACACCTCCTCCTTCACAAGGCTCACTTCCCCTCTAGGCCTTACATACGGGATTATTTTACATACTTGTTTTCTATCATTTTCTATTCTCTTAAACCCCGCTCAACTGCCGGGCGTCCTCTCTCCTCACCTCCTCACCTTCCCTCCTCCTCGTCACCTTACAGCTGTTGTTTTGGATTAGTCAAATAGCTCCTGTCAGATCCTGTGAACCTTCCCTCTTGCCACCCACCGAGCAGCCCCGCATGCACTTTTTTTTTCACACTCGATCTGCCTTTTTTTTTTTCTTGCTCCGGCGTTGAGCCCGAAACTCAAGGCAACGTCTCCGACAGGTGGAGGTGTGTCGGTGGGTGTGGTCGTAAGGGGTTTCCACAGGCCCTTTCGGGGGCAGGAGAGCGCGGCGGTGCTCGCACCTCTCATGCTGTCACTGTTGTTGTGGCATCATTAATACATTTCTTTTTTCTTTTTTTTCCACTTTGGAATTCACCTTCTCTTTTCAACGACTGTCATTTCACAACCTTTTTTTTTTCTCCCTCTCTCTCTCTCTCTCGTCTGGTATTTGACAGTGGCAAGTCCGGTCAGCCATGCCAGGTGAAACAGACTGAAACTGAAATGGGTTTTGACATGATGATAGCTAACATAACAGTGTTATTTCAGTCATTTAGAGAGAGCTCTTTGTGTGTGTGTGTGCGTGTGTGTGTGTGTGCGTGCGTGTGTGTGTGTGTGTGTGTGTGTGTGTGTGTGTGTGTGTGTGTGTGTGTGTGTGCGTGCGTGCGTGCGTGCGTGCGTGCGTGCGTGCGTGCGTGCGTGCGTGCGTGCGTGCGTGCGTGCGTGCGTGCGTGCGTGCGTGCGTGTGTGTGTGTGTGTGTGTGTGTGTGTGTGTGTGTGTGTGTGTGTGCGTGTGTGCGTGTGTGTGTGTGTGTGTGTGTGTAGGGGGGGGGTCCAGTTACAATAGCAGAGATATGCGACCGGAGCTGTAATTTGACAGAACCGTGTCAAATGATTGTTGTTTCTGTGATTATTGACACAGGTATCTCATGGTTTTACATACTGTCTAAAGGGTGCGGTGAAAAAACAACATGCTTTTTTCTTCTTTTTTTTTGATGGACTATCACCTGTCTCATTTTTTATTTTCTTTCAATGTGTCTGGACTGGAAAATTTGGAAACAGATTTTCTTATTCAACAACGTTAAATATCAACTTGAATTTGATTGTGTCCTATAAAAAATAGACAATCAACAATCTTGACCAGTTTGCACAAAAAGAAACGTTTTTTATATATAATTTCTGTTCTGTTGATTATTAATGTCTGAAAGGTGTTTTGTTTTATATATTACTATGAATTAACATTAGAATTTGTTACTAGTTTCATTTAAGACTGTAAAAATAAACCTATAAAAATGTTACTCCATTTATTTTTACTGTTTCCCTCTGAAGGCTGGTCCGTGACTATAATGTTGCATTGCAAACATATTAAGGTATTCGTACATTAAGAGATTTAATCTTGTTTCATCAAACATACTTAATTTAACTCAGATATGACCAAACATTTACACTGCATTGACAACTTCAGTTGTTTTAACCAAAGTAGCTGTTACTGTGCGTTAATAGCGGGTCTAAAGTTATTGGAAAGTCAAAATGGCGGCTTGGAGAGGCAGAAATGTAGCTCGTTATCTAACGTGGAAGTATGGAAAAAAGAAATAGAAGACCCGATTTTTTGTTTCTTCTTGAGAATTTTACCTCGTTTTATATGCCATTGAAACATCTGATTTTTTAACCTGATGCAACTTTTTTTCCCAAGTTCAGATAATTCACAAATAAGGAATATACATGTAGATGTGAACGAGCGATGAGAGACCTGGGTCAACATGACCCTCTGACAGTTCACTTTGGAGTCACTGGATTCCCCTGCTTGTCCTTTGAGCTAAAGGCTACACGATCGAACGCCACAAGGAAACTGATTAAATCAGCAAATTGTTCAATATCAGATTTTTCCACGCGATGTTGATAAAGATGTTTTTTATTTATTAGTGTTCCTCTGACACGTGTTGTTCATCATGGATTCATGGTGTCATTCACGCATTGATGTGGTGGCTCTAATCAGCTCAACACTTTTGACTCGGCAAACGCTATTAAAAATCCATCCACATGATTGATTTGAGGAAATAGTTTGGTAATTTGTGTGATTCATCTATTTTGAGTAAAATAGAGAAAAAAAAAGCTAAAAATTGTAAACGTTAAACATTTTTGATTGAAGTAAATTCCGCCTTTCTTTGATACACATATATTTCTAATTGTTAAGTATTGATCAGAATATTTATAGCACAATGAAAAAATCATTAATTTCTTGATTTTGTATTCATCATTCGTGGACGTAATAATCAAAAATAGATCGATATTTGAAAACATATTTATAGTTTTGAGTCTAAAAATGATTTAATGGTTTTATTTGAGGTTATGGGATGACTATAGTTTCTTATCTTCTAGTGACATAACTTGAAGTTTCATCTGCAGATGACACTTTTATCAAGATTGTGTGTCTTGAGCCTAAATATTTTTGTGTTTATCTATTGGATTTATGATGCAGGAAACAACAACAGTGTCACTGTAATACAATAGAAGATTCACACACACACACCTACACACACACACACACTCGTGTGGCTCTCTCTTGAGAGCGTCCAGAAGGAACTCCCTTCCTGCAGGGACACATCCTTAAGTCGTGAAGTCAGCCGGGCCGAGCCGCAGCAGTTGTGTATCCTCTTTATAAAACAAAAGTGACGCACAAAGGAAACAGGAGCGATTGGGTGCAGGATGTGAAAGTGCGAATTCTTGCGTGTCCTTGCATGCGGTGATTCCATTAGGAGATAAAAGCAGTAATAATGAGTTTGACTTTTTTTATGTAACCGCATGTACAAGCTGTTTCTGTTTACTATTAAATACTATACTACTGTTCTACACACACAAGTATAAATGTGATGTATACACACTCCAGAAGCTCACTTTCCTACCAAGTATATTTTCTAAATTTTGGCAAAATTTCTCATCAATGAGATATCACTTAATGTTCATTTTAAAGTTGCCTTTTATCCACTCTAGATATTCTTTTTAATGTCAAGAGACAATCTTCTTTCTGGATTGGATGAATTAGAGAAACAAGACAAAGTAAAACCAAAGATATTCCCAATGTTTTCAGTAAAAGTATCCACAAAAAACTGTTAACTTATTTTTCACAAGTGGTTTTATATATATATTTTTTGCCTTTTTTTGTTGCTTTGAACCATCTTGTTTATCTGTATTTTAATCTGAGAACAGCAGCTTCTTTTTTACATTTCTTCAACGTCATGTTTGTTGATGGCAGCGATATCAGGAAGGAAGGAGTGTCATAAACATCATGGCAAAGAAACACAATGTGTCCAAGTAAAAACTTATATAATCCAAAAAGTGCTCAAGATACAGTTCTTGGGTAAAATATTACTTTGGTAAATCTAGGATGTTTTAAAAAATTGGATTAGTGGTGAAACTGTAAAAGTTTTGTAGAAAACAATTTCTGTTATTCCTTGGTCAAAGTGACCTGGTAACCAAAAACAAATGGGTTTTTGGTATCCCTTGTGTTGTCCTTTGGTGACAATGAACGACCTCCACCACTGCACATATTTCTGGTTGTTCATCTTGACCCAGAGACAACACAAATGGATACCATAAACACATTTATTTTAAGGACACCGGGTCACCTTGACCCTGAGATAACGCAAGGGTTAAAGCAAATTAGTTGACCTTTTGGTAGAGAAACACCTTGTTTTTAAACTTTCTCTTTCTCTGAATCAGCGGAAAGTTACATTTAAATAAAGAAACTTTTGATCATTAAACATGAAAACACTCGAGTATTCACTCCTGCAGACACACGTGTCTCTTCCTTCAGTTCGAGCAGGACGTCTATATGTTCTGATGATGGACCGACTGTCTTCAGCGAAGACATAATGTGAAATCAAAGGGACAAAGGCAGCGTGGAGGAATAGAAATCACAGCTCCATTGTTGTTGCTGGTGTCTGGTGTCAGCCCTTCTTTAACACTGGGTGTAATCTTCATTAGACAATACCAGCTCGCCTTATAGAGGTTTAACGGCGCCGGCTCACCCCGGCGGGTTCACAATGGAAGAATTCAAGACCCACTTCACAGACAAAGATGTTTCAGGGCTCTCTCTGTATTCACCGTGTCACCTCCCGATAAAGGTGATATGAAATACGCAAGATTACAGCCAGTTATCGCCAATTTCCTCTCACAATGCGGCAACGGCCCATTAAAGTGGCCTAAATACAGGGCGTGAGACTTGTTACACCACTACCCCGCTGCCGTGGCTTGTAATTGAAACTTTCTCATTCAGTGTTTTTTAATGCTGTGGCTGTCGGGGGGGAGATTGGCAGGTTGGAGTGGACAGCAGATGAAGTGGCAGGCGCGCTAATGAATAGAAGGCTGATTGCAGGATCCCCGAGATGCAAATTATGGAGCCCGCCACCCCTGACGACCGGCAATTACTGGGCCGACGCCGGCGGACGCCTCCTGCATATTCATCGCCCTGCTTGGCATATTGATCAACAACTTACTTGGAGCAAGTGAGTCGCGAAAAATGCACCGCAAAAAAAACCCCAAACTGTGTCTTTGCTTTGTCTCGACAAAGGTCGGCCCTTTAATGAGATGAGGAGGGGATTCGTCTAATCAGACTCACGCTGGCTAATTGTTGCATTTTTAATCAAGTAATTCACCAGGTACATTTGCTTTCTTATTTACAAATCAATGGATTATTTTTTAACACATTCACCATTGACAGTATCACGCCAGTATCCATGTATTTCTTGCTTCATATGGACTTTAAATAATGAAGCGGGTCGATATTTACGAACCCTGAAATACATCCCAGCTCTGGACGAGATCATTCCTGATGGTTGAGCTGGCGTGCTGCGTCGCAGCCTACTCCCATCAATGTGTGATTGCGTGTGTGAATGGGGGAATGCGTAACTTAGTGTACATTGCTTTTGGTGCTGAATAAGCATAGAAAAGCGTTATATAAGTAACATCCATTTACCATTTGAAGGACTCATTTTACTTCAACAAAATCGCTACAAAGAGTAAAAAAAAGAGTGAATTCTGGGTGAACTAACACTTTAAAATCTATTAAAAATACGTATATAAAGTTAATAATAAATTGGTGTGAATTGCTTATACATGTTTCATTGTCATAGATACTTTAAATATACATTTTATTTACCAAGAATATTGACCATTTCCTCACGACCCAAAAGCTCCTCATGGCCTGCCTATGCATTCAAAATACATTTTATTCTTAGTTTATGACCTTGATACTTTACTTTAAACAAAATATTAATTTTCCTACATTTAAAACACATGATTCATGCAAGACTCTGGATTCCAACCCGCAACTTTTGAAGGATTTCATAGAAAGCAGATGCTAATGCTTACAGTTTGACACCAAGAATTGGGCCAAAAAACCCAATTCAACATGTTTTTAACCTTAAATCTCAGTTTGTCAATACAGTACAAACAGATGGGTTTTCTTGTCTGTTTCCTGAAGTGATGGTGAACATCGGGATCATGGAAAATAAAACGCAGTTCAAGCTGAAGGGGTAAATATTTTCAAGCAACGTGTCGATGACATGGACTCCGTAAAAATAGTAACACAATCTTAAATCCACCGGGGATTTCCAGACTACACTTAATCCCACTTAATTTTTTGGTGAATAACCGACTGAATTTGGTGATTATGGTAAAAACCTTCAGTGAATCCAGTCTGGACCTGAAGTAAACATAGACTCGATTACGCTCTGATTGAATTAAAATCCTTTCATTGAAGTCGACAGTTGAACCTCAAATTCTGGTTTCATCCACTTCGTCTCCAGCGCGATCAGTTTAATAATTACGCAGTAATAACCGCCCGAGGAAGCGGACGCGCGGCCAAAATCACGTCACTTGATGAAACATGAATATGAAAAGGCTTCTTTGCACAACAACGGAAAAACAAGAGCGCTGCCAGCCGTTAATGGGAGCAGATGAAGTAAAGCTGAGCATCGTCGGATTTTGAGCTCTTCGCTCAAAACAAACATCCAATGATCACATTAGCGATGGATCACAGAGCTGCATCATTATTGTCTCGTGTGTCGGGTCTGGTCTCGGGCGGCTCTTTTGAAACTCTTGCTGTTGCACCAACATCCCAGATTTGCCCTATTTGTCGTAAAAAGCAGTGATTTTTGTAGGGTCACCACTTGTACATACCTTTCTTATCTAGAGACAACACAATGGAAACCACAAAGAAGTTTGTTTCCAGGCCTTCGGGTCATTTTGACCCTGAGACAAGGGTTAAATGCTTTTAGTCAGAAGCTAACATGTCGGAGGAACTCGATCATTTTATGGTCTTTATGGGAATAAGTCTTCAGGTAGGTAGGTAGGTAGGTAGAACTTTATTGATCCCTCAGGAGGTCTCCTTCGGGAAATTGATTTTTTCCAATTAGCCACAGCAATACAGCAATTATTCATAAAAATAAATAAAAATAAAATAAGAACAAGAACAAAGAGAAATAAAGAGAAAGAACGAGATGATACAGAAACGAGAAATTGTTCATGGTTCTCTTTGAGAAAAGCGACAGAGAATAAAAAGTACTATTATAAGTTGTAGAGTATCAGTATTTGCAATATAGTAGTACATTTTGTGTATTACCACAGAGGTGTGTAAATGCTACGTTACGTTAGCCGTCCGTTTCAGCGGCTATCTAGCACGGGCAAAGACATTTGATGAACTTGAAATAGATTATCGGAGAAGTAGTTTTTCAACTGCTCTATTATCGTGTAATAATGATCCCTACTTCCTGGTTTGCTTTTGAGCAAGGCATTAACTACTGCTGAAGTCGTCCGTCATCGTGGCTGTTGAACCTCTTTGCAGCTCCCTAGAGTGCAGCTGAAACATGAAAGACACACACACTTACACACATCACACACACACACACAGAGCCAGACACACACGCACACACACACACACACACAGACACACACTTTTTCCCTTTCAACTTTCCATACGCTCAACAACTGTGCATATAGATGTGTATCTTAAATATAACCAAGCCTTTTGATAGTCATCTACAAACACACACACAGACACACACAGTTTCCGACACACAATAGCAACCTGCACTCAGCCGGGGTGGACAAGCCGAGCGAAAGAAAACAAAGAGTTGCGAGTGCAGGTGCTGACCTCCAGAGTCGCTCCCATATGTTGTTATCTGTGTGTGATTTCTCCACAACAGATGTTTATCTTCTTATCTGGACTCACGTCTGCGAATCAAACTCTGACGTGAGGCCAAATGACATCACTCTGGACTCGAGCGGTTCTTTATCGTCCCTTGAACTGGTGGGAGAGCGTTTTTCTTTTGGTGTTTCCAGATTACGGCGGCTGGAAAATGAGTCAGTCGACTTGCAGCGACCGAGGCTGCACTTAATTCTTATAATCCACTGGAAGATGGTCATAATTAAGACGTTCAATTTGAGTTTCTCACCAACTGTCTTCATTTTCAAAGTAATCTTTGAAGAGACATTATTGGTCGATAATAAAGTTGTTGTACTCGTTATACTCTATGTTGTGTTTATGAGACAATAATTGCAATTTATTTCATATTCTGATCTTATTTCAATTCAATTTGGACAACAATCTTTTTTTAAAATATTTTATTCATATATTCATTTGTATTGTTGGTGGTTTTTTTTTTAATGTATTGTTTTTTGTCTTTTTGATTGTCTTATTATGCATTAGGTGTCCACAGATTTTAAATTATGCTTAATTTTTCAATATCTTACTTGTGTTTGTGATTAAATATTATTTCAACACCTTAATATACTGTATATATGCATATTTCTTGGGTTTTATTTAGTTTTTTTCCGGTGGATTTGACTTAAAATGTGTCATTTAAAGTGTACCAGCCAAAGATTTGTAGAGTATTTGAACAAACCCTAAAAGTTTTTACGATTTAATTTGTTATTATAAATATATTATATTATAAAAATGTATTTTTAAATTCTACAGCATCTTAAGTCTGTGTCTTGACTTGTCTTATTTTCAGATTCTGCTTCATACCATTTTATTCAACAATATTTTTCACCGTTGTTTCTCCGGCCGGAGCGTTGACCCGGCCTTGGTGCCACCACGAATGCTGGCCCCGGCTGACCTGGTCACATGATCACTTGTGACAGCCGCCATCAGGGGTCAAGTGGGGTCGGGAGCGGTATCCTGACATCCTGTCGGTTTAATCACTTGTTTATTTATCGGAAAGGCAAACTCTGATGGACAACGTCGGAAGGGGAGAGAGTGAGAAGGAGAGGAGAAAGTAAGAGGGTCAAGCCAGAAGGTCAAGCTCTTCTGAGTCAAACCGACTCTTTTTATTGATTATTGGCTGAGATGATCTAGTCGTGAGAGGGTGATTCATTCACTCATGTCCCATCAACTCCCAACCTTCCCTCACAGTAGATAAGATATGAAGTAGAGTCTCCACATCTGGTCCAGCATCTGACAAAGCTGAAGTTCTACCTTTGAAGACTTCCCCAAAGCAAACCCGCTCTACACTGAGTCTCTGCTGGATGAAAGAAGACAAAGACATGTCGGCAGAAATAAAACCATTTTGTGAACATAGTGTTCGTAGAGAAGTGTTTAAGATTATTTAAGATTTAAGGAGATAACTTTCAGTTTCTGTATTTCAGATTAACACTATTTCAACACATCCTTCCCTTCACCCATGAACAAAATCTACAGACACTAAATCCTCCCAGACTCCTAATGCAAAATGTAAAAAAGCAAGTAAAAGAAGAAGCTCCTTAAATCTATAGTTATTATTGAACTGATGCCTGCCGTAGTTGTCGGACGATAAAAAATATGTGTGGTTGGAAATTGTGACAAATCGTTGCTGCCCTCTTTCTGTACATGTTGGTATCTGCTCTGTTTTCTAGCCCGGTGTTTACCAATATCTACCACAGGGGGGAGACATTTCCCTGCTTAACTAGTGAGAGAGAAAACACGCATCATTCCGTGACAGTCCATAGTAATAATAATAATAATAATAATATGAGCTTCATCAAGATGCTTCATAAACGTGTCTCAAAATAGTGGCTATTTATACACACAACTCAAATATTCAATCAATATAACTAAGTTTCTTAAAATGGAATATAGATTTCCTGAATATATCTTCAGAATAAGAATCTTTTATTGCCAGTGTTGTTCACAACATAAGGATTTCGTTCAGTTCAAAAGAGAATGAAATTAAGATGCTGTTTTATAGGCATTGGATTTTCTTTAATCAATTAAATAATTTTAAAATTGAAAGGTTACATTTGTTTTGTTAGAAAATGGAATTATAAAAAGTTTGAATTGGAAGAATTAAAGAATTATTAAGAATTAAAATAAAAATCGAATATTTTCATAATGGAAGATTATTTTACACATAGTGTTTCATATTCTAATGCTCATAACTAAAAAAGTAATTTTCTAAATTCGATATTTTATAGATTGTCAATATAAAAATGTTGGTGTTATAGTTTCACCATTATTGGCTGAAAGTTCAATCAAGTAGCTCAGTAATCTGTCTGTATTGTCTGATGACAGTTGTGTCAACTATTTGATAAAAAAAAGAATTCAACCTTTCAACACAGACATGTTTTAATTCAATTATCCAAAAGAATAAGTGAATGCTTAACCCTTGTGTTGTCTCTGGGTGAACGACCTCCCCTGTTTCCAGAAATACATGTGCAGTGGTGGAGGTCGTTCATCTTGACCCAAAGACAACACAAGTTATACCACAAACACATTTGTTTTCGGGCCTTCAGGTCACCTGAGGTAACACCAGGGTTAAAAAAGTAAGTAAGTAAGTAAGAAAAGGTTATTTATAAAGCGCTTTTCTAGACCAGGGTCACAAAGCGCTTTACAAAAAAAAACAATATACAGTTAAAATATGTACCATAAAAGGTCAAGACACATAAGACAAACAGGAGTCCCAGAAAATCAATGAAAAGTCTGCACAAATAAGAATGTCTTAAGATGTTTCTTGAAGGAGTCAGTAGATCATCAAACACAGAGGGAGAGGAACATCGTTCCAAAGCTTAGGAGCAACAGTCTGGAAGGATTTCTCTCCTCTGGTCCTGAACCGTGTTCAGGAACCATCAGTAGATTCAGAGCCTGAGCTGGGGTGTAAGGCTGGATCAGATCACTGATGTAAGGAGGAGTCTGACCATGAATAGATCTGAAAGTAAGAACCAGAATTTTAAAGTTGATCCTGAAAGAAACTGGAAGCCAGTGAAGAGTTTTAAGGATCGAGGAAATGTGAGTTCTTCTACTAGAGCAGATCAGAATCCGCTCTGCAGAGTTTTGTACTAACTGCAGGCGAGACAGATCCTTCTTGTTTAAACACGAAAATAAACTGTTACAATAGTCTAAACGTGAAGACACAAACGCATGGATTACAAGCTCCACAGAGACACGTTGACTTAAAAAACAAGATTTCAATATAAAAAAGAGAACATTTCAAACAAATGTTAAACTCCAACATCCATTCATTCCATCTGTTTAATAACCTTTAGCATTCATAAATATTGGCGTCCATGTTTAGAAATGACTGGTGGTGTGAGTGCGTCGATATAAACACTCTAACCTTGTGACAAAGTAGCTCAATCGCGTCAATATTTGCCTTTTTATCCAGGTGTGTGAATTGATATTAAATTGAACTCCACATAAGAGGAATTTCACCTGCAGCTTCCCCCTCCAGGTTTCCTTCCTCTGCGCTGCTCGTTGAATATTTTATCAGTGACAGGCAGAAGGAAGGTCGTGTTGCAAGCAGGTGAGTGACTGAAGGCCAGGAGGGCAGCACACTCCTGAACACAAGCTTAAAAGAGAGAAATTAAATAGCTCAGACACATGAGCTTCTTCAGGGATGTTGCAGAATAGAAGCTTGTGATGATACACTCGGTTAAACCTTCTGAAAGACAACGTTTCTACACTTGATATTTAAAAATATACTTGTTTGTTGATAGACATCCATCCTTAACTTCACACTGGTCATTAGAAATAATCTTTAATCCTATTTTTGAACCGACACACGGTTTAAAACGTGTTGCAGTGCAGTCATGGACGGGTCAAGCTGAATTTAGGGAGAGAAGGAATGTACACAGAGCACAAATTCAAGCACAAACATCCCAAAGTAGAAGAAAAACACAGCGACAAACGCACCATTGATGGAAGACGAGTGCTGAGTGTTTGTTTGAGCATGAAAATGAGGTGGATTAGAGGTTGGGGAGGTGTGTGTGTACACTCACGCTTATCATAGTAGTATCATTAAAACACTAAGTAATAAACAAGATGATTCATTAGGTCGAAATGTTGTTAATCGTGTTTTTTCTGGATGCCTTAAAGCAGAACTCAATCCTTTTTGCATGATGGGTTTTTCTTAAAAAGACATTTAACATTCGCCTTAAAAGCTGTCTTAATTTGTAGCTAACTTTGCTTCAATTTTGATAAATATAAACATGAACTCAAATGACTAACCTAAACTAAACTGACTAAAAGTAATATTTTTGCTACTAATATCCATCTTTGCTGTTCAGTTTGTGCTTGAACTTTTGTTATATCATCATTCTTTTCTGTATAGTGTTTTGTTTTTTTGCACTGTAAATATTGCCCATACTTTTTATTATTATTATTTTTATTACAATTTTTATTATGTTATCGTAATTTCATTATCTATTTGCATTTTGTTTGTGTTTTCTATTCCTGTTTCTTCTGTGACTGTCTGCTGTAACAACGAATAGAGTAATGTATAACTTTTACTCTTATTATCTCTTTATCTCTTAAAACACACATACATACAGACGGACACAGACATATACACACACACACACGGCACACAGTTGACACACACTTTAACTATAATGATTATTTATATTAAACAAAATACTGAGTATTATCCTATTGTTTCATTAAAAATTAAGTGACTTTACCAGTAATAATGTTCTTAAGCGTTACTATCATGAACAATATAGATGTTTTGTCTTTCAACTCTTGTATTCTGCTGCTTAAATAATTGATGAATGAAGTTTGGAAGATAGATCTCCAGCAGACAAAGCAGCCTCCCACCTTTACTCACACAAGCCCCTCCCTCTTCCTGTACACCTGAATAAAAGCTCACCTGTCACATCAGCGAGCAAACACCTCAATTGTGTATCAGATCCCTCCACGCTTTATTCTGAAGAAAAGATCCAGGTAAGACGATACATTTTATGTTTTTCCACTGAATTAAATGTTAACGGATGTTTATAAAAAAAAGACACTCCTTTATACAGAATCAAACTTGAGTAACTGAGTTTAAATGAAGAAATAATTCTTAATACTTGCAAACATCGAAAGATCGAACGTTTGAATAACTTCTGTCTAACAAAGTATCTCCTTGTGGGATTGGAATTCAGTCAAAAATATTTTCCCGATCATTTTCCCAAGCTCGATGGTTCATCAGAACAAGGAGCTTCTGTCTCTTGACGGCCTCTTTGTAGAGCTTTGGGAACGCGGTGGCCGGGATCAGGTGACGGTGACAGTGACGGATTGTCTATGAGCCACACATGCACACCTGCCGTGAAAACAAGGAGGAATTATTTGTGTTCATTCTGTCCTTTTCCTTATTTTCTGACAGACAGAAGTCTGGTTCTGTTAAGTGTTCTGCCCAATATTTGTCACAATAAGTTATTCAATATCCACCTGGATTCATGCTGTGAGTTCAACCTGAATGATCAAAAACACAGGAAAAGATGGGAAAATCCCATTCAGGATGCAGTATATATATTTTATATATATTAAAGCGGCGTTACGTAACATTTTGACCTTTTTATTGAACATTTTTACATTTAGTGTAATAATCGTTTTGAGCATTTGAGCTCATTTCTTTACAATTTCAAATCAACGGCCCGTGTGAACACCAAAGGGCTTTATAGCAGTGTGTTAGAGATGGCGTTTGCACTCATTTCCATAATAGCTAGACTATTTAGTAAGTAAGTAATTTATATTACTTTTTAGTAAGTTTACAGAAAGAGAAGACGGAAAGACGGACCCAACAAAATGTATATTTTAATTTTTAAAGTGGTGCTTGGGTTTTCATGACATTGTAATTACACTGTTTAAGCACTGGGGGAGCCAGAAACACATATATTAAATATTGTAGTAGTGCTTTAATTCGTTTGATTATGAGTTCTTTACATACAAGAAGCTATAAAAGGACTGTAGCTCGGTCATTTTTCACTACACATTTATCTTCACTACAATATATATTAACTGAATGAATTAAAAACCATTTTAATATATTTACAATTTATAACTCGATTAGTTATCTTGAGCTTGAAATCAGTTACAGTTTACAGTTTATTTGATCATGAGCCTGCGTTCCTATTTTTTTTTTCAGGCTCCTCTTGAATACATATTTTTTTTATTATCATAGTAATAGATTTTTAAGTGTGACCTCAGCTTCTGAAAGCGCCTCTCCTTCGACCCCCTGGTTTGAGCTGCAGTCATTTACATTTTGATTTAATACTGAGCCGAGCGCGGAGGAACCAAGACGGACACGCTGAAGTGTCCGTGACCACAAAGTCAGTCATCTTCCGGATGCAAATGTAGGAGTAGAATCGCCACTCGAACGCTGTAAACCAATTCAAAAGAGCTCCTTTCATCATGGCTGATATTGGACCTCCTCGTGCTTCCATTAACGTCTCGGCAGATGCTATAAAACACTTTCGTTCAAGAGCCTGATAAGAGCTTTTATGTATCCAGATCTCACAGCACACTTGTTTTTACATTACAGCATGTCAAACTTGTATCCTCAAATCTGTGATTTTTGTCCTCCACCTCCCGTCAGACCACCATGACCTCCAGCATGTCCCTGAGGGGTTACTCCATGAGCCGACAGCCGTCCTTCTCCAGCCGTTCCCTGATGGACACGAGCCGTCGCTCCAGAGCGTCGGTTTCCTTCTCGGCGGCGAGTCCTCTCTCCCGAGCCGCCTCCATCGGCCAAGATCTCAACGGCTCCGCGAACATGCAGCTCAACGGCCTGCACGGCAGCAGCGCCAACGACAAGGAGGCCATGCAGAGTCTGAACAACCGTCTGGCCAACTACCTGGACAAGGTGAGACCACGTCAAAAAACACAGAAGCGTTCTGTTGGAGGAGATGAATGCGTCTTTGTGAAGCTGCACATGTGGTTTAATGAACCTTTTGTCTATAGGTGCGGTCACTGGAGCGTTCCAACGCTGACCTGGAGATGAAAATCAAACAGTGTATGATCAACCGGATCCCCAAAGGTCACGATCTTGACTCTATGATGGCTCAGGCGCACGCTGTAGAACAAGAGGTACTCATAGAACCAGGACACACTTGAATGTTCTCAGTTTACCTCCTGAACAATGAGGGTTTTCATTAAGAACTGGTCTCTGAACATCCGTGTGTGACCATCATTTTTCCAGCACAGATGATAAAGTGTGTCCACTGTTGTAGTCTCACCGTGTTAATGTTTACCTCCAGGTGAGGAAGAGGACCTTGGAAAATGCTCGACTCATGCTGGAGATCGATAACGCTAAATTAGCCGCCGATGACTTCAGAATCAAGTGAGTGACAAATGATTGAATTACCCTTTAACCAGATGCTTCCTGCTCACCGGAGAATTTCATCAGCGGTTCTGTTTTAGCCACACTCCTGTTGCAACATAAAAATGCCCTGGTACAATATTCATCAATAAACAAAGACATTTCCTATTAACTAATACTTATTTTGAAACGTATTATTCCTCAAATTAATCCATATAATCCTTTATATTTTAAATAAACTTGTATATATTTATGAATTGCAGAAGAAATTCCAGAAAACAAACTATATGTTTTATTGACACATACATTTTTATCTTTGATTGATCAACCAGGAAAGGAAAGACTGAAAAACTGAAATATAATTAAATTACTACCAAACCAATACAGATGGATTGGAAGCAACTGTGCTGCGTTCAAGATCAGCTTAAAAATACTTTTTTAAATTAAACGGTTATTTGTTTACTTTTATTCTTTTGTCAGGTTTATTGTAGCGCCCCCTTGTGATGGGTGGTGCATTATTTATTGCAGTTCAGCACAACATGTTGTGAGAAAAACGTACTGAACAAATTCATATTTTTCTAATTCTTAAGTCAAATAATAATGGCAGAGAGAAGTTTGGAAGCATGGGGGCTGAAACTTTGTCACATTATGGTGTGGTCACAATGCCACATCACCCTTTTGTTGTCTCTGGGTCAAAGTGACCCAGTGGCCACTGCATAAGTATTTATGGAAGCCAGGGAGAACACAAAGGGATACCTCAAACACACTTGTTTTCAACCACCGGGTCACCTTGACCCTGAGATAACACCAGGGTTAAAATTCCCACGTTTTTCTTTTAGTTGAGTAGATGTATTTATACTTTGTCCGTCCTATGTCTTGAGCTTTTAGAGTTTTAAATTTGTAGGTATTTCTAAATGTATATTGCTTTTGATTGTTCAAGCACCTTGTGACCCTGGTCTAGAAATGCACTTTACAAATAACTATTACTTACTTACTTGAGTCCTTTCTTAGACTTCCACCTTCCAAGTTCAACAGTTTCCACTTCATTTGTTGAGCGTTAAAACAGTGTCTAAGATGGAAAAACATCAAGATGTATTTTTCTTTATTTAAGTCAGGAAAAAATAATATCTACATTTTGAAAAACTCTGCTTTATAACTGAAGCAGCGAAAGAAGCTCTGTGGCTTCCTAACTTACAAACTTGTGGTCCTGATGTTGGAAGGTGGGAGACGGAGCTGGTCATGTGTCAGTCCGTGGAGAGGGACTGTGTCGCTCTGAAAAAAGCCAAGACGGAGCACGAGCAGATCATCGCCTCCCTGAGAGGAGACCTGGACAGCCTGAAGGAGGAACTGTACTTCCTGAGGAAGAACCACGAGGAGGTACGCCGACGTTCTCTCTGCTCTACCGTCACAGTCGCCTCATGTTGCCATGGAAATGAAAAGTCGAAACACGCAAAACACCAGAAGTAATATATTGTTTACATACTTAAATAAGCAGAAATGTATTTAACTGGTTATGACAAACTGTGAGAAACTTTACCCTCTCATACCCTTGAATCCAACAGTTACCTCCGTCTTTATTTCCTCACCAGTTCACACATTCCTTCTCAACTAACATTCCGTCCCAGTTTGAATGTTGTTCACACTCTTGCACAACAAGTGCTCCGCTATGAAGCTGACCTAATTTAACGGTCTCCGGGGTCTTTTTTACCTCGGGAGAGTTGTGGGGTTTCGACTCTGGTTACCGCAGACCAGCAGATTGAGTTTCTTAAACCCGCTGTTTGGGTGCACTCAGATGATCAGCACAAGCGAGATAAACTTACCGTTCTACTAATGGAAGCCTCCTCTGAGTCGACAGCCAAAAGGTCACACGGCTGAATAGACCCTCTACTGTGGTTAAACCCTCGAGCAGTTGAGTTACACTAATGTTTTATGCACATGTTCTGTCCGTAGCTTTAAGAATAAACTTAAATATGCCATATTATTATATAGTCGTGCACAAGAGGCAGAGGGTAGAAATAGATCCTGGTGTGTCTTCCTGTGTGGCTGTCATACGAGGACGTAATGTGAGTCCAGTTGCATCAAAAATTAATGGAAATTGTCTAAATAATAAAGTTCTTTAGCTCCTTGTAGATTATAAAACTGGACGTATCCAAGACCGTGTGGTGAATGAACACCCGTTTAGAACTGAAACACCAAATGCACATCAATTATTAACAATCATTTGTCAGTGTGCTCGCCAGCCCACTGTTGTTATTGCTCGCGCCTCTTTTGGCACTTTTCACGCAAACAAAAAATACATTAAAACATGCGGCGAGATCTGACTCGCACTGCTACTATTTTTCTCACCAGAATATACATTCATGAAACGATAAATTTCCCATAAGGAATAAATGGGACAAGGTCAAAAACGTTTTTCAAACATCTCCTGTTCTGGCATATGTTTACGTGGAAACAACATTCCAACTTTAAAATGTAGATAAAAGTCCAAATTATCAACGTGTGGTTTGACTCTTTCGTAGCTTTCATAGTTTTTTCGTCACGGGTCAAAGCGCACAGCCCACCCTCGCGATTTCGCAGCGGGGAATTCTCTAGTTCTTGTTGAGCTGTAAAAAAGTTGAGGCACATGAAGAAAATTATTTTTAAATTACATGAAAATGTAGTAAATAGGCATCATCAATCATATTTAATAATAATGCTATTTTAATACATGGTCTTTAGCATAATTACCCACCATCACAAGACCATTGACATCCCTGTCAAGGAGATCATGTGACATAAACTCAAAGAAAAATAACTTGAAATTGAACCATTGAAATAATTGACATGGCTAACAGAGACTCAAACCTGCACAGCTGCCAGTGAAAGTGCTTGTTAGCTTTGCTTTACTAAAACCTTCATAACAACCCTAAAACAATGCAGAATCAATGATAATGACATGTTTTTGCTACAGTCTCACATAATTATTTTGTTGCTAGATGTAAATAACACTGCGTGTCTGCAGCAGCAGTAAGAAGCCATACAAGTGTATACAAAAATGACTTTATGAAACCAGATGAAACTCCAGCACATCAACATTTTCCACATTTCTCAAGAAAAGAGATAAAAAAAGGTCGGACAAACTGAACAAATGCACATATAATTATACAATCTTTGCTTCAAGCTGTCAAACCAAGAAAACAGACCAAACTAATCCCAGCAAGTTTCATCTGTGGCAGAAGATATTTAGTCTCAGAACCACTAAAATGTGTTAAATATATATTTCAACTGACCAATGAATCCCATTCTCAACCAGGAAATGGAGCAGATGAAGTCCCGCATCGCGAAGGACGAGGTGAACGTGGAGGTGGATTCTGCTCACGGCCCAGAACTCGGAGCCGTTCTGTCCGACCTGCGCTCTCAGTACGAGGGAATCGTGAAGAAGAACAAGGAGCACGCGGAGCAGTGGTATCAGAAGAAGGTGAGGTTTTGGGACGACGCGTCATGCAATACTGAAGTTTTAATGAGTGTGTGAGTGTGTTTGTGTAGTTGGACAACGTCCAGAACGAGGTGAGGGAGAACAACGAGGCTCTGAGATCATCTCAGGCAGAACTTACCGAGAGGCAGCGCTTCCTGCAGAACCTGGAGGTGGAGCTGGAGGGTCTGCACAAACAGGTGAGAGAAACTTGAACCAAATCAAGAGAGAACTCTGGTCAGACTTTACCTTTTAGATTTATTTTATTTTATTTGTTTTATTTGTTTTAATACTGTTCACCGTTGGTCCCAAACATTTTCTTCGCGCCTTGGACCAGTTTAATGTCAGTCACGGTCCCGACCTTCAGATTAAAACAGTAAAAATAAATCATATACAGTTTTTGTTTCATTTGAACTAGTTTTACAAGTATTTTTTCAAGTACATTTAACTGAAACAAGCATCTTGATGTGTCAAGAGTCACAGGCTAATGTTACTAAATATAATTAAAATAAAATAAAATAAAACGTCTTACAAGAAGACATAATCAATAGAAATTATATTAACTATTTGTATTTTTCAATGCGTCCTGGTAACAAAAGTCTCACTCATTTCACATTACACCAAACTCGAGGGCTTAGGGGCCAAATCTGGAGCCCAAGACATCCTACCTTATGTGGCCCTGCGGGGTGGTTGGTTCAAAATGAAGTAAAAATTAATTTAATTAATGTTCATGTTGATAAAGTGTAATACAAAGACGCCGATGTCAGATAAGGAACATCTCGTATCAATGTCAAAAATTATACAGAGACTCCCAATAACAGCACAAATGATGTTGAAGGAAAGGTATTTGCTTGGTGAGTGTTAAATGGAGGAGGACAAACACAGAGATGATTACGATATACTGAGCCTTCAAGAAATAAACAATAATATCACATTGAGTCTCATACTTACTGTTGTGGACATTTTGGTTAATATGCATTTTATTCAGGCCACAGTTAAGAATAGAAAATGTATCAATATTGTTCACAATAGAACAACAAAACAACATTAGAAAAACACTTAAAATGAACAAACTTAAATTTATACCTTGATTATTATTGAGGTTTTCTGTTATGTCAACAATGAGTCTGGTTCTGCTCAAGGTTTCTGCCTTCCAAAAGGACGTTTTTAATCGCCAACGCCACACTGTACTTTACTCATTATTGAGTTGCTGGGATGTGTTTTTCCTTTTTCCCACTATAGTCTTACTTCACCTGTAAAGTGTGTCGAGATAACGTTGTTATGATAAGACACTTTAAATAAAATTGAATTGAATTGAAATGATATTGAATTATTGTTGCATTCCAAGTATCTGACTCAACTGGGATTTTCCAATCGAGACATCCCCCAAACCACTTTTCTTCTTCTCTGTGGATAATAAGATTAAGTTTTGGATGAGAAAATAATCCTGAACATTCAAAGATGCTGCAGCTGCAGCGGTACAAAACAAATGAATCACAGTTGAGACTTCCTACAAAGAAGAGATTAGTTTTGGTCTTGGGCTGAATGAGGAAGTATTTGAGGAAGGATTTGTCAAGTGGATATACAGGAAGCGCAGACAGAGTCCTAGCTTTGTTCCGACTTTGACCCGGGTCACGTAACGTTCGCGTCCATGCCGCTGTTTCACATCGGAGTCTGGGAGGATCCCCTGTGTTTTTTGTGTCTCATAATCCAGCGTTGACAGTAAACAGACTCTGATAAAGTCAAGCAAGGACAAACCCCTTTCAGTGGCTCAATTAGGCAGGCTTGAGTTTCAGCCCGGTTCCTTCTAGATGCCCAGAACTTGTCACTCCCTCTGTGTTTGTTGCTGAAGATGTAGGAAGTCATTTTAGCATCAGGAGGGAGACTCCAGGTTTGATGTGTGTTGGCAGAGCATGAATAATGAATATGAATGAGTGAGAGAATAATTTGGCGCTGCATTTGTAATTCTAGCCGAATGTTTTGTCCTCAGATCTCGGCTCTGGAAGGGAACCTGGGCGATACAAATCACAAATACTCGTCCGAGATGGAGCGTCTGCAGGTGACGCTGAGCCAGATGGAGGACGATCTTTCTCAGCTCAGGCTGGAGCTGCAGCGCAACAAGACCGACTACGAGCAGCTGCTGCGCATCAAGCAGAACCTGGAGATGGAGATCGCAACCTACAGACGCCTGCTGGAGGGCGAGGAGGCGTAGGTTCTCCACACTCACAGTCCAATAACATCCTGGCACTCTGACACCCTTGTTATCCATCTTAAAAATAAACACTTATATTTATATTTATATTATTTAGTTTACAGCCTCAGGTGTCATAAATATCACAACTGCTTCAACTGTTGCATCATGGGATATGTAATATCTTTTTACTGGCTGTTATAAGGTGTTTGTTTTGGTCAAGTTTTAATGGATCTGAAAAGTATCTTTTTTTGTTGAATACTGCAAGTAATTCTATCATTGCAGTATCACTTAACTAGGTCATAGTGAGAAGGACATGTTTAATTGTTTCCTATTTGGGTTATTTTTCCTTGAAATACTTTCTAAATATCTTTTGTTTGTGGATTTACTCTGAACTTCCTTTTCAGAGGCTACATTAGAATGAATATTAGCAACAGACTACACAAGTAGAAGAAACTGGATCATACTTGATCATTTTTTTTTTTTAAATCAAATCAAATTAAAGCGTTTTCTACAATGTAGTTAAACAAGCTCAAAAAAAGGCACTTGTTTTAGTAAAAGAAAACAATTAAGCTTTTTTTTATACAGATATTAAAATGCCAGAAATTCCATCTTTAAACCCAAAGAAATTCCTTTAAACCACCGTCTAAAGGCCTTTGTGTGTCTGCAGCTCACAAATAATACTGCAGGTCAAACTGGAACCAAACTCCTGATTAAATCTATCACCAAGTCCTGGTGTGTTCCAGGTTTATGCCAGGGTCGGTCTCAGGTTTGCTTCCGGATATCTGTGCAGGCTTCAGTTGCATAAAGAGCTCAGCGACAGAGTGTTATTCACACTCCGTCGCAGGTATGGTTTTAGGGATTGTTCCTTGTCAGCTGTGTGGAAATCACTGAGGCTTGGGAAAAGAGTTGATCCGGCAGACACCGGCACGCCCTGTGAGATGTTGAAGAGGCTGTTCCGGCTGATCATGTGACACCTTGTTTTGACCCTTCGACAGTAAGAGGGTTTAGGAAGAGATGAATCATCAGATTCTTTGACTTTATGGAGATTGCTCTACTAAGGACAACGTTTAAAATGAGTATGTCAGTTCCTAGATAAAGGGTCGGATAAATGAGTACATGTTAGGGACCAGGTAGAAAACATGCTGAAATTACCAGTATTATGACTTCTTATTCTCCACTGACTTTTTCATTGTTAACACATTGTATTCAAGGAATAGAGCTCTGAATGATTTTTTTTCTCTTCCACAGAGTAAAGGAAATTATACCTCCTCCAAAAAGTAAGCACTGTGATTAAATGTTCAAAATGTGAAGTTTTTTTGTACAACTCATGAAGTGAAAAAACATGTTTTAATTAGGTTTAAAACTTCTTATAGTAGTCATAGTAATAGTTACACTCAAAATAGTTGAATAGCCACGCATACCAGAGTAGCAACTGAAAAGACACCGGAGACAAAAGACGATCTTTGCTCTTCACAAGAGGGTGAAACAAGACCAAGAAAGATGACACAGCGTTTTTTCCAAAAATCACCAAAAGAAAAAAAAAAAAAACTCTGCACTAACTTCAGCTTCTGAAGCAACATTCCTCGTATTATTGTTGCAACTCTGTTAATCCACGTGCAACAAACACCGCAAACAAGTTTCAGTCTGTGCCGGTGTTGTAACAAGTAGCAGGAGGGAGGAGACGGAACGATTTAGTTGTGAAGAAGTAAAGCGGTTTAAGAAAAGAACAAACGTTTGACTTGTATTTGGAGCCTGAGACCAAGACTTTTAAGACTAATTCTTTGACAGATAAAGAAAAAATGTTGAATAGACATGTGAACTCCTCACACAATATGCAGAACTATACAAATACGACTACAATCTTTAAGAAAAGTGGGTCGATGTATAAGAACCTGATGAAACGTTACAGACACTTTAAGGAAACTGATAACGAATCAGAATCAGAAAACCTTTATTAGTCCCGCGAGGGGAAATTCGGTTTAACAACAGCAAGAGAAATAAAAACACCCAGAAATAAAAACGAGAAAGAAAATCTAAATAGAATAAAAGATAAATCTGCGCTATATAATATATACACAATCATATTTACAACGTCATGTGTTTCTCTCTCAGGGGAGCCTGACGTCCGCACCAGGAAGATCGTGAAAGTCGTGACTCAGACGATGGTGAACGGGAAGGTCGTCGACGAATCCAGTGAAGTAGAGCAGATTGAAGAAATTAAAAAATAGAGGGAAATCTTGAAACCTTAAAAAAAAAGTACAAGAGTCTTGGAGCTGTTGGAGCTCAAGGATACACAGTCCTTAGCGTACTGTCAAGTTTTTTGATTACGGTAATAGTGCTGTATTTTAGCTGTAGAAAAACATTATCAGTAGAAATTATTAGATATATTTGACTTAGACCTTGTATGTATCTTAGCAGCGTGACGTTTACTTTGGTGTATAATTGTTGATTTTTTTTTCAATAAACATTTAAAAAGCCCTAACTTTATATGACCTTTATTGTGTATGTTAGTGAATTGTTGAACTGATATGAAATCCCATCAAGTAAAAATAAAAATAAATAAATTGTATTTTCAACTAGAATGAAAAAAGGTGACCATAAAAAAAAACTACCTGTAAATATGAGACAACATCATGATGATACGACTCGATAGATATTCTTTCATAATTGTATTGAAACAGTCATACATTAGATGTTTCATCACGCCTGCACTCTCCCTTGATCTCTCTCTTTTAATTTGATGATCGATTTGTGTTTCTCTTTATTTTCTTGCTAATTCAAATCTACTTGAGATACTTTTTTGTGACATTCTGTGAATATATTCATACATCTTAATATTTCTTAAACGTGTTCATAAGTCAATAATTGAATTCAGACTTTATTAGGGTAATGTGTCTTATTTGTTCTTTACAGAAATGATTATCCACTAGAACAAACATTTGGAACCACACAAATCTAATCCTCTACAAACATGGCCACGTTTGTAAAGACGTGCAGAAACCCGAGGGCCGTGTTTGCGTGAGGGATAGAAGAGATCGGTCAGAGACGCTTAAACATCATAAACGCAGAGACAGAGAGTAACTTAAGAGCTTGAGTCAGACAGAATCGAATCATTGTCAACCGCTCTGACAAATGACTGTCATTTACCAACTTTTACGATTCCAAACTTCTCTCTCACATTCATTAGAAAGATCATGGAAGTGCTGAGGTGTGCGGTACAAACAGTGCTGCTTTAAATGAAGCAAACCCCCTCCATAAATTATTTTACAATGTTTGCTTTTGTGATAGTGCACACATGTGTTTTCTTCTTCAAAAACACTGAAGCTGTAAACGCAAGGGGCTCCATTTCTGTTGCTGGAAAGAGTGTGAGGGCCCCCTTGTGGACTATATGTCCCTCCATGCAAACAGTTGTCCTTCAAATAAATATGTAAAAAATATAAGAGAACACTGATCAGTCATGTGGTGTATACGAGAGAAAGATTGATCAGGTGAAGGAAGAGGAAGTAACAAATATTCACCTCGTAAATCAATTCGCTTGAGAGAAGTCTCGCCTTTCACTTGCTGCGTGTGAGGATGAAGATGAAGGTTAAAAACGGCTTCATCTTTGCTAGTTACTGAAGCTCATTGCTCAAACTTTAACATAATTTTATTAAATTAATTAATTTAAAAGTGAAATTAAAGATTAGAAAGTCGGCTAACTGCAAATCAAAGCCACTTATCTAGCATCAGCTAATAAACAGTGTTAGCTGAAATTGTGCTGGTTTTCAATGGGATTGTTTCGTTCTTTTCCCTTTTTTTTCTGCTGGAATATTCAACTCTGTTTTTTTAGAGAAATCGAATGATCCATTCATGGTTGGCTTAGAACAGAGGAAGTGAAAAGTGTATTCTGTTTCAACTTGAGAGTGGCTGGATTGAACAAACTGTAGGGTTTCGCTTTTATCCCTTTTTCTACCTTTTAAGAAGCAGTCACGGTCCAGACGAGGACTTTTCGCTCCGCGGCAGGTAAATCCACTTACATTCTTACCACAGGTTCGAAAGTTCATAAGGTTTATTCACCGTCTGGAGGTTTAACTGGCAGCTTGTGAGGACGCGGACACTTACATCACACCAGCAGAGCATGTTTCTTGTTGGCGAACAAGAATTAAAGAGATTTACAGGAACACTACAGTGAGCCCCTCAGTGTTAATCTGGGTGACAGACAGACCAACATATCAGTCTGTGACTCTTGTTGTTGACGCTGTTTCATCCAACTTCCCTAATAAAACAACTTTAAAAAATAGTTACATTGTTTATTTGTGTTTATCAACTCAAACATTTGAAAGTCAGGTACCTTCAGATACCTTTTCTATTTGTAGTGAAAGTGATCCATTCTAATAGTTTTAAAACACAGCATTGCTGCCGCTGCATTATAGTTTTAAGAGAAAAAATTTAGTTTTTAAAACAGTGTTCGAATCGTCATAGATATTTTGAATTTTACAGTTTATAGATATGTCTCACATGTTTATCTTTTATTCAGCTCCAGAAAAGACTTGTTTTCACAGATAACTTGACTTGAAAAAACGACTTTTTTCTGTTTATTTGAACATAAACAATGTAAAGCCCTAAGTGGAGCTCATCATTCTTAGCATGTTGTACGACATCATGTGATGTAAGCTCTCTAAAGCTGCTGCTGTGACAATATTTTTACTCTTTAATTCGCTTGTACCGAAACACTTGCACTCGTCCGATACTAAGTTCATTTAGTTCATTTAGTCTAAACGGATTAACGCCCCTGAACAACATCAGACCTGCAAGCTTCTTACAGCCCTGTGTTCACATGATCTCTCTTCATCATGTGACTTTCATGAAGGCCAATAGAAATCACAAGACCACAGTCAACTTCTGTTTAGAAAAAATATTTAATACGGGTCTCACTCATCGACAGGAACATGTTCATGGGACATGGCTGTCGATCAACATATCATAACGACGGGTTCATCTTTCATTTTCTCCACAGTTTTAGCAGGCGCCGGACTGCAGGACCGGCTGGAACTGTCCGGCCATGCAGATGTCGTCCTGCTTCTGTCGGACGATGCGCTGGATGGCGGGCGGGAGACCACGGGGGTTCCTGGAGAAGACCAGGGCGTAACCGTCCTCGCAGCTGCCGTCTTCCTTGAGTGTGCGGCAGGCGTAGGTGATGGCGTAGTTGTCGTAGTCGGTGTCGATGATCCAGTAGTTGTCGCCTGGAGATAGAAGGACGCGTGGGTAAAATGAAGATATTAAAACAAAGAGTCGAGCTTCACTGACCTCCGCTGGAGAGGTAGCTGGCCAGGCCCTGGTAGTTCATGAACATCTTGCCGGGGGTCTCGGGGTCAGGGACTGAGTACTGGGCGGCCATGTCGGCGCACACAACCCAGAAACTGCAGGAAGATTCGTCAGATTATTATCAATCATTTTGAATCCTGGGACCTTGTATCCTGGTGACTCTTACCCAAAAAGAGTGACTCTTCCTTTAGAAGAGGCCGTCATGCTGCCATCATCGTCAATGGTGTACTCAACAGAGATGTTGTCCTGCAGGAAAAGACCCTCTGGGTCCTTCTTCTGGAGTGCATACCACTTCCCTGCATACTGAGTTAAGAAACAAGCAGGTGAGGTCAAGTCTTTGAAATATTTTTTTCATGGTTGATTTGTGTCAACGCACCCTCTTTGGGTCAAAGTCCTGTTTGACGGTGAAGCTGTCGACGATGCAGGAGGCCGACAGAGAGAGCTCCACGCAGGAGATCAGGACCAGCAGGAGGGCCACCTTTGAGGACGCCATCTGAGCAGAGATGATGAGTGTCAAACATTAAAAATATAGTTGATTCCTATACATAGCCAGGTTGAAAATAACAACAATTGTGATAACAATAATAACAAATTACAGTGAAAAATATATCTTTATAAATCTGCAGTAGAATCCATTTGAAAGCGTCCCTGAATAAAGTCAACCTTTTTTGAATGAGCTGTTTTCCTACCTGTTCCAGGAATGAAAACACACAGAAATATCTGACGCTGTTTGTGCACTGGTGTGTGTGCGAGGGGTTCCTTTATATACACGCAGCACAGACCAGCTTACTGACGATTTTCATTGCTCGGAACTAAATAAGGTGCTTAAATCTAGAGGTAATCCTGTTGGTCTGCGAGGCCTTCCGTAATCTGGCCTTAGTGTTCAAACCTGCCCAAGACTTACCTTAAAAACAATCAGACCTTTATGTAACTGATGGTAGGATGTGTAATTGTATGAGTGTGAATTATAAATATTGAAATGTGTTTTTCATGTTGAGTTTTATAAAGTGTTGATGTACAGAATTAAACAAGTAGCAAGAAACATATGAATGAAACTTTCATGGATAATATTTAATACAAAAAACACAATATAAAGGCTGTTTTAAATTCACCATTTAAATATAGAACATGTATTCAACATATTCAGATGACATTATGATGCAGTAAAACAAAATATAGTTGTTGTATTTGCCTGAAAATTCATCAGTAACACAATATTAATTAACCTTCTGGCTTTGAAGCTTTAAATACTGTAAAAAAAAAAAAATTTTTATAGGGATAAACTGATTTAAAAGAGTGTTAATATGTTCACCTATATATGTTTCTTAAAAATGAATGGAATATTATTATTATTACTATTATTATTAGTAGTAGTAGTAGTAGTAGTAGAAGTAATAGTAGTCCTAGTCATAGTATTATTATATAGATGAATGAATAAATAAGCAGACATTTTTTTTGTTTAAATGTTTTTATGTATTTTTGTGTATTGCAGTACTTCAGCCTTTCTCAATTGTATTAAGGCCTTACTTACTAAAAATTGAAAAAAATAAAGGAACAAAATAATGATACAAATTCTTTCAGTAGAAGTCTTTAATCTGGTTCTGATTTAAAGGAGTTCAGACGTGACACTTTGAAACAGTCATAGTTAACAAGGTACCTGTGAGAGGAAACTTCAAAAGTCATGAAGTTACAAACTCTTCCTCCCTCGCTCATATAGACCATCTGGTCGTGGATTACATCAGAGGTTCCTGCTGACATAATATATAATCATGACAATGCTAAAAATGCCCGCCGGTCTACAACGTGTTTGCTATATTTACTCTGTCACCTTCAACTTGAACACACAAGCAAAACAGTGCTGCAGTCACTCAGCGCTAGTTACTGATTTAACCAACACAAAGCTAGTCAACACAAAACTCCTTTCCCAAGAAGGAGCAAAATGAAACACTTATATGTTCCCTTAATCACATTCATGTGTAGTTATTAAACTACTTAATTATTTTAGAACACAATGCATTGTTGTGACCATTGTATTGCTATTTTGGTTTATTTGGGTTCTACAAATGTCATTTTTATGATGATCTATTTTATCTTAACCTATATAAGGATAATGTTCTTTACTATTTAAGGGAAATCCTACTAACGCTGAAAAAACATATTGTTAATAAATTGTTAATCTGATCATGTTTAGTTACCTGTGATCAGATACTTATGATACTTGATGAAATGATAAATTGATCAAATGTTTTTAATTTGGAAACTGTGATGTGTATTTGACAAACTTTCGCCCCATGTTTAAGGTTCGCTCATAACATTTAAACATGTTATTTTAACATGTTACATTTTTGTTGAGTTCCTTGTGACTTTATTTCTATTCCAAAGTGACTCCACGTTTTCACACGTGAAGAGGGGAGATTGGGGGCGTGACCAAGAGGGCCGGACCAATAGAAACGACTGAAGACTAATCCAACCATTGGTCAATCCGCTTCTCCCTTCAAGCGTCTGATTGGTCAGGATCTCGTAGATGGCTGAGGCTCAAAAAAAGTAAAACAATTCGGTAAGAATCGACTCTTTATATAGGAAAATGTTTTCTGAAAGAAACTGGAAAAAGGTAACAATAATACAATTTTAACTCAAGACTAAGAACATCAAACGCTGGACTGTTTTGATACTTCATGATGCATTTACAGAGACATGATCCTCCATTAGCTTGTGCTAATATTAGCATAACACACCTGTCGCATGTATTTTAATCTAGTTACTGAAATGGTCGGATTTATCAAATACATACTGGGAATGGTTTGATTATCCAAAGGTTTACAAATAGTTCAGTTTACCTTCACACTAAATACAGAAAATCCATTTCAATTATCTATTGGAGAAAAGTGTGAGAACGTTTGAAGGTAAAATTAATATTTGTTCATCTTAGATGTGTTATTAAAGTGAACTATGTAACTGGATTGAACAAGAAACAAAGTTGTATTCAACAACACCTTAAAGCGTGTTCTGTCAAGCAGGTAAGATGGAAAACACGAAAAGAAAAGTGAGTTATTTTTAAGATCTTTGCTACCCAAACCTTTCTCAACCTGGTAATAGAATGTTTCGTCTCGTCCAAAATGTAGGATTTGCTTCCACCTTGCGTCTCATGATGGTATCACAACTGGTTCAGTACATTTAATACATGTAATATTAAATTCAACTAGAACTGTTAAATCATTTAAACTACTTGTAAATACGAAAAAGGTCTGCATTGTTCATGCAACATTTCATCATTTTTAAACACACACACACACACACACACAAACACAGCTACACACAAACACACACACTAATCCACTATAGTAGAAGATGATTATCTATGCGACCTTTTGTTTAAGGTGTTTAAGGAGCCTAATATAGCCAGGGTCTCCCCGCTCTGAATGAAGGGATTATGACATGTCTCTTCAAACTCATAGTAGGTCTAATACTATCTTCTGACTGTCACTCAGCATCACAGATCTCTCCTCAAACTCTGCCTCATTTCATTATGTTTCTTCACACCGGAAGTCTAAACAAAATGTTTTTGTCTTGCTTTTTAAATGCTGTATAATGACAGTAAATACTATTTACTCTATGTTCTATGTATATATGTTTGTACAATTGCAACTTTTATTAAGACATTCCAAAACCAGAGTGAAATATGAATGTATCTCCTTCCATCTGTCATTTTGTGTGTAGCTTTATTTTATATTTTACAAGTTCTGTCACTATTGTTGTAACGCAGACCAAGTTCATGTCACCTCATCATGTCTCTAATGTCTTTTGATTATTTAGTTACTAAGTTGTTAAGTTTCCTCTCGCGTCTTAGGACGTTTTTATTTGTTCAGGCTTTTCCTTGATTTTCTGGAACTCCTGTGTTGTTCTCAGTTTTATCTTGACCTTTAAAGTATATATTTTATTGAATATTGTTTGGATTGTTTACGCGCTTTGTGACCCTGGTCTGGAAAAAGGCTCTATAAATACAAATTACTTACTTACTTACTTACTTCTATGAACCACAAGTTAAATGTCCAGCAGTTATAAATGGAAGCGAAGACACTGAGATGAGCTCACACACCGTGGAACTCACTGTGGCTCGTGTGTATGATAAGATGATCACATGACAAGTTTAGTGACGGCAGATCCGAGTTAACCTTCAGCACTATCTGCTGATGACAGAGGGATTGTTCGGATTCATCCCTCCACTATCTCATCAGGGATCTCCCTCCGGAAATACACCACTCAAGTCTTTTTTTTCCCCTTTTTTTTTAATCAAATGTGAACGAACCTTTTTTAGAATCGTTTCATTTCTTAGTTTAATCTCTGGGAAGAAGAAGAAAAAAAAAGGACAACACGGATCAAGGCGGGCAGAGGCGAAGCTCGATCAGTTAAACCCTGCAGAGGCAGAAACGCAAGAGTGGAGACAGGATAAAGAAACATGGGTGTGCAGAAGGATGATGTGGAAAAGTTCCTTCAGGGAAATCCTGCTTTTGCAAAGCAGTACTTTGCTAAAAAGATGGCTTCAAGCTCCATATCCAAGATGTCTGGACTGCCTGAAAAACAGATCGACTTCAGTCAGTTTCAAGATCTTGGCCAGGTGAGTCATTTTGTTTTGCCTTTGAACTTAAAACCTTTCCAGATAAGAATTTTAAAAAATGTCCTTATCTAAGGTGGAGGAAAGCAAAATCCTGTACGAGCTGATCAAAGACATGCAGGAGAACATCAACATGGAGAAGGTGGTGTTCAAGATCCTGAAGAGAATCTGCAGCCTGGTGCACGCGGACCGCTGCAGCCTCTTCATGTACAGGCAGAGGAACGGCATCGGAGAACTCGCCACGAGACTCTTCAACGTCAGCCCGGACGCTCAGATGGAGGACTGCGTGGTGCCGCCCGACTCCGAGATCGTGTATCCACTGGACTTGGGGATTGTGGGACATGTGGCCCAAACCAAGAAGACGATTAATGTCAAGGACGTGAATGAGGTAAGTGGGTCGACGATGTTCTCCGAGATCATGTTAAGACTGGAATCATTTTTATTTTATTATATTTTTCAGTTTCTCTGTCAATGATCATTGAGTGATTTAATATTATCCATGACCATAAGCATCAATAATATATCATATGAGGCACATGTTACTCTTGAACTCCGTCCTATCGTCCATTAGCAGATTAAAGTTATTTCAGCTCTTGCTCTTACAATCTTTAGTATTTGAAGGGAATCCAAGCTTAACAAACCCTAACCAAGAGGTCAAATGTAACTTTGATTTTAACTAGAGCAAACCAGTAACTATAAAATGAGATGAAGGTCTGGACTTCATCAGGATTGTGCGGAGCATGGAACCAAGTATGAAAGCATTTTGGAATATGTGTAAAATCCACTAAAATAAAACAAATATTTTCATTTGTACTGCAGCAAAAAGTGTTAAAAGTGTTTACTCTGACTGTTGAAAAGTTTCTTTGGACTTTCCTTTGGCACTTTGACTAGTACTGGTTGAAGGAGGATGAGATGTTCCCAAACCAGAGTGGATCCCTCGACCAACTACACCATCAGTCTTACTGATATTCAGAGGAGGACAAAGCTAATCAGCTTTTTAAATCAGTTTTTATGAAAAATCGAATTGTTTAAAGTGTATTTTAAACTGTTTCCAATTCTCTTGTTGCTATTTTAATAAGCTCTACTCTGTCAATAACATCTGTTATTTTATTTGTGGTTAAAAAATATCCACAGATTTGTTTAAATTCATATATTTCAATGCCAAAAATCGAATCATTTCTTATTCTTAAGAGAACACTTCTGTCTTCCTGCGTTTCACTCGTATTTTTTCATATAATAAAAATGTGTATATGGAGTTTTACAGGATTGATCAATCTTTAAAGATAAGCAATATAATTGTAATAGAACTGCTCTTTTTAGGTATTCCAGAGCTAAATAACCAAACCTCATCAGGCCCCTGCATGCATATGTGACCAACTGTAGACTTCAACCCTCACCCAGACATAATCCATTTATTTCAAGATCCCATGAGCCTTTGCAACAGCCCTGGATTAAACGTCTCTGGCATTTAGTCAGCAGTAATGAAACACAGACCAAGACTGGACATTTTACAAGTTATTCTTTAGAGAGAAATAACTAAATATGTGATTTTGTTAATCAAACACCCTAATTTTAGCAATAATATTCAATGATAATCTAATGTACCTAGAAAAGGAAGCAGGACTTTCAGGACTCTACTTGATCTTTAATATTCTTATTGGTCTGTTGTGTTTTGAACAATGAAATATATTATAATAGAAGATAGTTGAAACAATAGCGGAAACATTTAGTGGGAGTGTGATTCTACTGTAGCTGCTCATAAACTGATCACCGAGTCGTTGTCTTTCAGAACCAGTACTTCAGCACGTTTGTGGATGACCTCACTGAATACAAGACCAGAAACATTTTGGCATCACCGATTCTTAATGGCAAAGATCTGGTGGGCGTCGTCATGGCTCTGAACAAGACGACGGCTAAACATTTCAGTGCAGACGATGAAGATGTGAGTCCTGCATGTTGACAATCGTACTCTTAACTGAGTTAATGATCATATTTAAATGTTTATCTCATTTTATGTTCCTTAAACGTATTTCAGATAACATAGTTATGTTAAATATTAAAATATATTATATATAATATATAATTGTATATATATAAATAATAATTAAAAAAAACATAGCAATCTGATGAGCTAATGCTTTATCAAATTGTATATTGTTTCATTTTATAAGAATTAAATTCAAACATTGTCTGTAAAGAAAAAATAAATCTTTGGACAGATCATGATTATATGCACTTAATTTAAAATATTTAGATGTATTGAAGACACACACAACTCTAAAATGAAAAGCACAAAAGCGATGAAACTGATGAAACGAGTAACTTTTACAGTTTATCTTCATAGAAACTGAACTTGTAATGATATTTTTTTTCACAAAACAGTTTAAATATTATGTCGTTTTTCTTTCGCCACATAAATACATTCCCCAGCCTGTATGTGGCCACACTTTTCACGGGGCAGTGTTATACCTTGTTGAAAAAAGGACTGAATGCAGAATGTAATTGTTAATGAGAAATATTTTATTTAAAGACTCAATATAACGCTAATAATGAGTTTAAATGGATGTTTTTTATTTGTCAATATGATGAACTACTAATAAATGTTTAAAACCTCCTTCAGCTCTTTTTGAAGTATTTGAAAATCGCCACCTTAAACTTGAAGATCTACCACCTGAGTTACCTCCACAGCTGCGAGACACGCAAAGGGCAGGTGAGTTATTTCCCAAAATGATGGAATCCAGATTTCCAAAAAGAAAGGTTGATCTGTTTTTCTTCCGCCATCAGCTGCTGCTCTGGTCGGCCAACAAGGTGTTCGAAGAGCTGACGGACATTGAGCGACAGTTTCACAAAGCCTTGTACACGGTGCGAGCCTACCTCAACTGTGACAGATACTCTGTAGGATTGTTGGACATGACCAAAGAAAAGGTTTGTCTGTGTTTTATCTTGACATATTTAGAACATCCTCTTGCAAAATCTGTTTTGTTGACATGATTGTATCAACTTTCAGGAGTTTTTTGACATCTGGCCTGTGCTGATGGGAGAGCAGCCCCCTTACTCCGGACCGGTCACCCCTGATGGACGGGTGGGTTTTAATCGGAAACCCTGAGTGAATTGTTCTTAAAGCTACTCCTTCACATATGTTTATATATATTATATATAATCCTGCAAGTAATATTTTGTTTTACTACAAAAACTGTCATGAGAGGATCATTCAAATTATTAAAGTAGATATTGAATATTTGTGTCAAGTTATTTATTTCGTTATTTAATTCAAAATATGAATCTATTAAATTGTAAAAATCTTTTCAATTTCAGGAAGTCATTTTTTACAAATTGATTGACTACATTTTACATGGAAAAGAAGATATCAAAGTTATACCGTGAGTAAATCTGCTGTTTTTATGTGGGAATTCTAAATTGAAGCTGGTACATCTATTGGATATCATTTATTATTTCACACCCTTTTTTTTGTGATCCTCGGGCAGCAATCCTCCAGCGGATCACTGGGCGCTGAGCAGCGGTCTGCCAACCTACGTTGCTGAAAGTGGCTTTGTGAGTTGAACACAAGTGTTCAGTAGTAAGTGATCAAAAGTGTTTAAATAAATGTGAATTTGTTCCTCAGATTTGCAACATTATGAATGCAG